>NW_026712155.1:12869204-13091704 GCF_030504385.1 Musca domestica
TGGCAAACAACGATAGCTGCCAAATTGATAATGAATAGCAGCAGCAACAACAACAACTGGGGGAACCAACTAAAGTTACAAACAATTTAAGTAAATGATAGTGATTGCGGTAATTTTATAACGAAATTTATTTGCTTATTATGTCCTTGTTGTCCTTGTTAGGGAGACAACAAAGTTAACGTCACAATTTTCGCCGTTGTAGCGGTGCCTCATGTGGGAGGAGGTGGGCTTGAATTCATCAGCATTGTGGTCGCACCAGGCCTCCCGGCCGTGCTGAATTTTTTGTAATGGAAAACTATGCCCCTCCTCCCCTTCCTCCCCCTCCAAGAATACAATAAACAATCAAAATTGTTCAAATGAATCAATGATATGGCCACCAGGCATGCCAGGATAATGGTGACCAATAACGCAGGGAGGCAAAAGGCATTTAATAAATTCCATGGCATATTTTTAGGCTGGGGGGAAAGCAATAGCGGTTTGAATTTGATTTAACAAACAAAATGTAAATGCCTACCATGATTGGGTGTCTACAAGCACACACATACACTCACACACGCACACACGCAGGAGGAGGAATGTGATATAAATTTCATGGCAAATAAAAACAACAACAAAAAATTATGAAAGTCTCAAAAGTTTGTTTTGCGCATTTTAACCAAAGAAAATAACAATTGCCATCTGATATAGCCTGGCATGGCTTGTAGATTTTTTTTGAAAACGCTGCTAATGGAAGTATGTGTTATGGAAGTTCGAAAATTATTTTCCATATGGAAAAAGTATGTAACAATTGAGAGATTGTTTTCGTTTCTAATAAAACATTTAATTATAGATAACGGATGATGACAGTGGCACAAAAGAGAAAATTTCGAATAAAATTTCAAAAAAATTTAAAATTTAAAAAAAAAAAACTAAAAAAATCGAAGTCTTTTGACTCCATAGAAAACAATAACTCGGAAAAAATATTCTCCACGATTATGGCTTTTAAGGACCTTAAAAAATACTTTAATTAATTGGCTGATAGTCCTTAAAATTAAAAATAAATTTTTAAAAAATCCACTCTTATGGTTCCTAAGGAACTTATGTCCCGGATAGTCCTTAAAAAATATTCTTTGACAAATTCACGCATATGTCTTGGATAGTCCTTGAAAAATATTCTTTAAAAAATTCACGCTTATGTCACGGATACTCCTTCAATAATATTTTTTAAACAATCCAGGCATATGTCCTTGAAAAATATTTTTTAAAAAATCCAGGCATATGTCCTTGAAAAATATTTTTTAAAAAATCCAGGCATATGTCCTTGAAAAATATTTTTTAAAAAATCCAGGCATATGTCCTTGAAAAATATTTTTTAAAAAATCCAGGCATATGTCCTTGAAAAATATTTTTTAAAAAACCCAGGCATATGTCCTTGAAAAATATTTTTTATAAAAACCCAGGCATATGTTCTTGAAACATATTTTTTAAAAAATCCAGGCATATGTCCTTGAAAAATATTTTTTAAAAAATCCAGGCATATGTCCTTGAAAAATATTTTTTAAAAAATCCAGGCATATGTCCTTGAAAAATATTTTTTAAAAAATCCACGCCTATGGTCTTGTTGGTCCTCGAAAAATGCTCTCTAAAAAATCCACGCCTATGGTCTTGTTGGTCCTCGAAAAATGCTCTCTAAAAAATCCACGCCTATGGTCTTGTTGGTCCTCGAAAAATGCTCTTTAAAAAATCCACGCCTATGGTCTTGTTGGTCCTTGAAAAAATACTCTTTAAAAAATCCACGCTTATGGTCTTGTTGGTCCTTGAAAAATATTCTTTAAAAAATCGACGCCTATGGTCTTGTTGGTCCTTGAAAAATATTCTTTAAAAAATCCACGCTTATGATCTTGAAGGACCTTCAACAATATTCTTTAAAAAATCCACGCTTATGGTCTTGAAGGACCTTTAACAATATTCTTTAAAAAATCCACGCTTATGGTCTTGTTGGTCCTTGAAAAATATTCTTTAAAAAATCCACGCTTATGGTCTTGAAGGACCTTTAACAATATTCTTTAAAAAATCAACGCTTATGGTCTTGTTGGTCCTTGAAAAATATTCTTTAAAAAATCCACGCTTATGGTCTTGTTGGTCCTTGAAAAATATTTTTTAAAAAATCCAGGCATATGTCCTTGAAAAATATTTTTTAAAAAATCCAGGCATATGTCCTTGAAAAATATTTTTTAAAAAATCCAGGCATATGTCCTTGAAAAATATTTTTTAAAAAATCCAGGCATATGTCCTTGAAAAATATTTTTTAAAAAACCCAGGCATATGTCCTTGAAAAATATTTTTATAAAAACACAGGCATATGTTCTTGAAACATATTTTTTAAAAAATCCAGGCATATGTCCTTGAAAAATATTTTTTAAAAAATCCAGGCATATGTCCTTGAAAAATATTTTTTAAAAAATCCACGCCTATGGTCTTGTTGGTCCTCGAAAAATGCTCTTTAAAAAATCCACGCCTATGGTCTTGTTGGTCCTCGAAAAATGCTCTTTAAAAAATCCACGCCTATGGTCTTGTTGGTCCTCGAAAAATGCTCTTTAAAAAATCCACGCCTATGGTCTTGTTGGTCCTCGAAAAATGCTCTTTAAAAAATCCACGCCTATGGTCTTGTTGGTCCTCGAAAAATGCTCTTTAAAAAATCCACGCCTATGGTCTTGCTGGTCCTTGAAAAAATACTCTTCAAAAAATCCACGCTTATGGTCTTGTTGGTCCTTGAAAAATATTCTTTAAAAAATCGACGCCTATGGTCTTGTTGGTCCTTGAAAAATATTCTTTAAAAAATCCACGCTTATGGTCTTGAAGGACCTTTAACAATATTCTTTAAAAAATCCACGCTTATGGTCTTGAAGGACCTTTAACAATATTCTTTAAAAAATCCACGCTTATGGTCTTGTTGGTCCTTGAAAAATATTCTTTAAAAAATCCACGCTTATGGTCTTGAAGGACCTTTAACAATATTCTTTAAAAAATCAACGCTTATGGTCTTGTTGGTCCTTGAAAAATATTCTTTAAAAAATCAACGCTTATGGTCTTGTTGGTCCTTGAAAAATATTCTTTAAAAAATCAACGCTTATGGTCTTGTTGGTCCTTGAAAAATATTCTTTAAAAAATCCACGCTTGTGGTCTTGAAGGACCTTTAACAATATTCTTTAAAAAATCCACGCTTATGGTCTTTAAAGACCTCGAAAAATATTCTTTAAAAAATCCACGCTTATGGCCTTGAAGATCCTTGAAAACTATTTTTTTAAAAAATCCACGCTTATGATGCTGATAAAAAATATTCTTTAAAAATCCACGCCCATGGTGCTGATAGTCCTTGAAAAATATTTTTTAAAAATCCACGCTCATGATGCTGATAGTCCTTGAAAAATATTCTTTAAAAAATCCACGCTTATGGTCTTGAAGGACCTTGAAAATTATTCTTTAAAAAATACGCATATGTCATTGATGCTCCTTAAAAATTGTCTTTAAAAAATTCACTCTAATGTCCCGGATAGTCTTTAAAAAATCCACGCTTATGTTAATGAAGGTCCTTCAGAAATTTTTTTTCTAAAAATCCACGCTTATGTTTATGAAGGTCCTTCAGAAAAAATCATTAAAAATCCACGCTTATGTTTATGAAGGTGCTTCAGAAAAATTATTTTAAAATCCATGCTTATGTTTATGAAGGTCCTTCAGAAATATTATTTTAAAAATCTACGCTTATGGTCTTGAAGGTGCTTCAGAAAAATTATTTTAAAAATCCACGCTTATGGTATTGAAGGTCCTGCAGAAAAATTCTTTTAAAAATCCACGCTTATGTTTATGAAGGTCCTTCAGAAAAATTCTTTTAAAAATCTACGCTTATAGCCTTTATATGCTTTGTAAAATTATTCTTTAAAAAAGTTTTCAATTTTTCCACCACCACAAGAAACCAAAAAAAAAAAACGAATTTAATTCTGTTTACCCGACTTATCTGCGAAATGAAAAATATTTTTATTTCATCAGCATCTTAACGGCATTGGCCCCTAAAAAAGTAGTGACCTCGAAAACAAATTTACCAAATTGGGTTGGATAATTCCAAAGCAAGAAGAAACACCCTGGTCGAAGGGGGAGTAGAAAGACAATCACATTCGTCGCAAGCTAGCATTCCGACATCGAATAGCCCCAAACGTAATGACAAATTATGGTCTTTAGAACAAACAAAAGAATGAAAAAAAACAGAGACGAGTAAAGGAAAAAGTTGGACCAAATAGAGAAAAAGAAAGACCCAAGGAAGAATGGACATCTTTATCTTTTGAGTATGGAAGGCAAACATAACCGACATGCCAACGACAAGGCTAGCCATTGTCTCTTTTTTTCAGTGAATTAGGAACTCGTTCTTATGGTGAGTGTATGTGTGTGTATGTGTGGCTGTGTGAGGACATTTGCTAAGTGAATTGTTATAAAGAATGAAATGTTACTGTTATTGTTGCTTTTGTTCTTGTTGTTGCCAGGAGTGTACAAACAAATAACCAACGTGTGCTCACATAATTATTTACAAATGATTAATGCATCCCTACATTGAGCCAATTTCACCCCTCAAGACCAGAACAAAAAGAAGCAGGAAGAACAAAAATGCCGATGAAATAATAACCTACCATGCTTAACATACCTAAATACCCTCAGTAGTTAGGTATCCTTTGGTTCATAAATCCAAATCCTCCTTCCCCAATAGAGTAACAAATAGACTCAGTTATTTGGAATTTCAATCTGCAAACACACACAACCACCCACCCACACCCAATTACTTGTAAGTGTATGTTTGTATTCTTGACCAGCAGGATATCCATCTTTTGTTTGGCAATGGTCCTACCAAAAAGCAATTGCTCTACACCGAGAATACACTTTGGGAATGTTGGTCTATCTCAGGCCGTAACCTGATGACCAAAAATGTTTACATATTTTCTGGTAATAATGAATCCTTATGATTTATGAACTACTTTTCCGGATAAGTTCGGTTGGTATTTGGATTTAAGTGAAACGTTTCGGTATTACATCATTTATACATTGAAATGGACAATGTGAAGAAAAAAGTGTGTCATAATAACATAAGAAAAAATACCTGGCTATGGCCGTAAGATATATTCTTTAAAAAATTAACGCTTATGTACGGAAGGTCCTTAAACAAAAATCTTTAAAAAATCCAGGCTTATGGTGTTAAAGGTCCTTGAAAAAAAAATCTTTAAAAAATCCACGCTTATGGTGTTAAAGGTCCTTGAAAAAAAAATATTTAAAAAAATCCACGCTTATGGTGTTAAAGGTCCTTGAAAAAAAATCTTTAAAAAAATTCACGCTTATGGTGTTAAAGGTCCTTGAAAAAAAATCTTTAAAAAAATTCACGCTTATGGTGTTAAAGGTCCTTAAAAAAAAATCTTTAAAAAAATTCACGCTTATGGTGTTAAAGGTCCTTGAAAAAAAATCTTCAAAAAAATCCACGCTTATGGTGTTGAAGGTCCTTGAAAAAAATTCTTTAAAAAATCCACGCTTATGGTGTTGAAGGTCCTTGAAAAAAAGTCTTTAAAAAATCCACGCTTATGGTGTTGAAGGTCCTTGAAAAAAATTCTTTAAAAAATCCACGCTTATGGTGTATAAGGTCCTTGAAAAAAATTCTTTAAAAAATCCACGCTTATGGTGTTGAAGGTCCTTGAAAAAAATGCTTTAAAAAATCCACGCTTATGGTGTTGAAGGTCCTCTAAAAATATTCTTTAAAAAATCCACGCTCATGGTGTTTAAGGTCCTTGAAAAATATTTTTTAAAAAATCCACGCTTATGGTGTTTAAGGTCCTTGAAAAATATTTTTTAGAAAATCCACGCTTATGGTGTTTAAGGCCCTTGAAAACATTCTTTAAAAAATCCACGCTTATAAAGGTCCTTAAAAAATATTCTTTAAAAAATCCACGCTTATAAAGGTCCTTAAAAAATATTCTTTAAAAAATCCACGCTTATAAAGGTCCTTAAAAAATATTCTTTAAAAAATCCACGCTTATGGTGTTTAAGGTCCTTGAAATATATTTTTTAAAAAATCCACGCTTATAAAGGTCCTTAAAAAATATTCTTTAAAAAATCCACGCTTATAAAGGTCCTTAAAAAATATTCTTTAAAAAATCCACGCTTATGGTGTTTAAGGTCCTTGAAATATATTTTTTAAAAAATCCACGCTTATGGTGTTTAAGGTCCTTGAAAAATATTCTTTAAAAAATCCACGCTTATAAAAGTCATTTTTTAAAAATCCAAGCTTATGTTCCTGGTAGTCCTTGAAATGTATCCTTGAATAAAGGGATATATCCCAAGTTTTTACCCCATTTGAGCATTAAATTATAATTTTCTTGTTAATTTCATCTCCCTCTCTCTCTCCCAAGAAAAACAATTAGCATACAGCCCTTTTGTTTAACAGTTTTGTTTACATCTTGAACTACAAGCTGAGCAACATCACCAAAACATGGACTTCCTAGAATAAGAAAATATGCAACAACAAGGAAAACTATTCAAATATACAACTGTCAGGCTTATCTCTCTGGTGCTTAAGCACACACACACACCCACTGCCTCTCTCGAATAGGAAGAGATGTTGAAAATGACAGCGGAGCAGAGAAACAGACGAAGAAAAAATTGAGAAAAGTTCTATGACAATTTCTCGTTCAAAACATTATTTCAAATGTACTTTTTTTCTCTGTATTTATGAGAGCACTTAATGTTTTATTAAATGCCATTTAACAACAAACTATGAACAACAACATCACACGCACACACACACACACTAGCCCACAGCCAAGTGAATTGCAATGAGTGTTACAACTACTAATACTGGTACTCACAGCAGCCAGCAAGTAAGTGTATAAAAACTTACAAAAAAGAACTTACAAAATATGAAAATATAAGTGTGAGTGTGTGTGTGTGCTCTAGATTGTCTTAATGTGCAAATGCGTAAGTGTGTATGTGTGTGTATATGTATGTGCGAAAAAGTACATATCGTTTTTCCTGCATTTAACTTTTGCCATTAACGCACATATCTCAGACTCGATTTAACAAAAACAAAACAATAACGGAATCCGTCGTTAGCAGTTACACAGCAGCTCATACGAGGGATGAGCCTGTAAGTCAGATCGCATATAGTAAGGATTTCAAGGACTATCAGCATCATAAGCGTGGATTTTTTAAGAATATTTTTTCAAGGCCTACCATAAACGTGGATTTTTTAAAGAATATTTTCAAGGACCTTCATGGATTTTTTAAAGAATATTTTCAAGGACCTTAATAAGCGTGGATTTTTAAACAATATTTTTCAAGGACCTTCGTAAACGTGGATTTTTTAAAAAATATTTGTTCAAGGCCCACCATAAACGTGAATTTTTTAAAAAATATTTTTTCAAGGCCCACCATAAACGTGGATTTTTTAAAAAATATTTTTTCAAGGCCCACCATAAACGTGAATTTTTTAAAAAATATTTTTTCAAGGCCTACTATAAACGTGGATTTTTTAAAAAAATACTTTTTTTGGATGTTTAAAAAAATATTTTCACAAGGCCTACCATAAACGTGGATTTTTTAGAAAATATTTTACAAGGCCTACCATAAACGTGGATTTTTTAAAAAAAAAATTTTCAAGGCCTACCATAAACGTGGATTTTTTAAAAAAATATTTTTTCAAGGCCTACCATAAACATGGATTTTTTAAAAAAATATTTTTTCAAGGCCTACCATAAACGTGGATTTTTTGAAAATATTTTTTCAAGGCCTACCATAAATGTGGATTTTTTTAAAAATATTTTTTCAAGGCCTACCATAAACGTGGATTTTTTAAAAAAATACTTTTTTTGGATGTTTAAAAAAATATTTTCACAAGGCCTACCATAAACGTGGATTTTTTAGAAAATATTTTACAAGGCCTACCATAAACGTGGATTTTTTAAAAAAAAAATTTTCAAGGCCTACCATAAACGTGGATTTTTTAAAAAAATATTTTTTCAAGGCCTACCATAAACATGGATTTTTTAAAAAAATATTTTTTCAAGGCCTACCATAAACGTGGATTTTTTGAAAATATTTTTTCAAGGCCTACCATAAATGTGGATTTTTTTAAAAATATTTTTTCAAGGCCTACCATAAACGTGGATTTTTTAAAAAATATTTTTTCAAGGCCCACCATAAACGTGGATTTTTTAAAAAATATTTTTTCAAGGCCCACCATAAACGTGAATTTTTTAAAAAATATTTTTTCAAGGCCTACCATAAACGGGGATTTTTTAATGAATATTTTTTCGAAGCCTACTATAAACGTGGATTTTTTAAAAAAATACTTTTTTGGATGTTTAAAAAAAATATTTTCACAAGGCCTACTATAAACGTGGATTTTTTAGAAAATATTTTTTCAAGGCCTACCATAAACGTGGATTTTTTTAAAAAAATATTTTTCCAAGGCCTACCATAAACGTGGATTTTTTAAAAAATATTTTTTCAAGGCCTTCCATAAACGTGGATTTTTTTAAAAAATATTTTTTCAAGGCTTACCATAAACGTGGAGTTTTTAAAAAATATTTTTTCAAGGCCTACCATAAACTTGGATTTTTTAAAAAAAAAAATTTTCAAGGCCTTCCATAAACGTGGATTTTTTTAAAAAATATCTTTTCAAGGCCTACCATAAACGTGGAGTTTTTAAAAAATATTTTTTCAAGGCCTACCATAAACTTGGATTTTTTTAAAAAATATTTTTTAAGGCCTACCACAATCGTGGATTTTTTTAAAAAACATTTTTTCAAGGCCTACCATAAAAGTGGATTTTTTAAAAAATATTTTTTTCAAGGGCTACCATAAACGTGGGTTTTTTAAAAATAATTTTTTCAAGGCCTACCATAAACGTGGATTTTTTAAAAAAATATTTTTTCAAGGCCTACCATAAACCTGGATTTTTTAAAAAATATTTTTTCAAAGGCTACCATAAACGTGGATTTTTTAAAAAATATTTTTTCAAGGCCTACCATAAACGTGGATTTTTTAAAAAATATTTTTTTCAAATTCTACCATAAACGTGGATTTTTTAAAAAATATTTTTTTCAAATTCTACCATAAACGTGGATTTTTTAAAAAATATTTTTTTCAAATTCTACCATAAACGTGGATTTTTTAAAAAAATATTTTTTTCAAATTCTACCATAAACGTGGATTTTTTAAAAAATATTTTTTCAAGGCCTACCATAAACGTGGATTTTTTAAAAAATATTTTTTCAAGGCCTACCATAAGCCTGGATTTTTTAAAAAATATTTTTTCAAGTTCTAAACGTGGATTTTTTAAAAAATATTTTTCAAGGCCTACCATAAACGTGGATTTTTTAAAAAATATTTGTTCAAGGCCTACCATAAACGTGGATTTTTTAAAAAATATTTTTTCAAGGCCTACCATAAGCCTGGATTTTTTAAAAAATATTTTTTCAAGTTCTAAACGTGGATTTTTTAAAAAATATTTTTTCAAGGTCCGTCCATCTGCCAGACCTTCGTATGTGCTTGATTTCCTGCAAGCCAAACTATTCCTTTGCCTAATGACATTTTTGTCTTTTTCTGTCCTTGCTTCAAATCCGCCAAGAAACACAAACATATTCATATTGCCCATTACGCTTTGGCCAAATGAAACTTCGGAGGAAGCATCCAACCAAAGAAATCTCTTGAAGTTTTGCATGAAATATATTGTCCATATTTCCGTAAAGAATTCAAATACACTCCGAACATATTTCGGTATATTAGATTTCATTTTTGCTAGATTTCTTAAGGAAACCTTCAGTCTAGCTACAGGAACCCCAAAGCATGGTGAGTAGAGCTCACAAAAACTTTGTTGCCAATTTCATGACTCATTTAACTGATTACAGATGTGATGATATTGATATACCCCTCCAACTTCCGGACAATGCAAAAATTCCCATTTCACACACACGTAAACACACACACACACACAATGGCACTTATATAACACACACCGGGACACACATCGGTGTGTGTGTGTGAGCACACATATTCCAAAAACTTAGTAGCTAACTCGTCGTTGCTCCATTTGATTGCTGATTATTTCAATGGTTCGTTTGTTCAGCCGTCCTGAGTCCATTTTTCGTCGACTGGTCAGGACGACTGGTCATTTGAGTTGTTCATATTTTGTCAACAAGCGAAACATGGAGATAATTACTGCCTTAGTTTAGGACAATTTTTTTGTTCGTTTGCCTTTTATTTTCAATTGTAATACACCACGACACACACACACAAATATACACACACACATGCAAACGTGTGTGTCATGTGTATTTGCAGTTATGTGGAATTTGTATACATGTCTAACCCAATGGGCCTGGCCATGTGGCCCCAGTGACTCGGTGTTTGAATCTATGCTTGTAATTGGCATTTTTCTCCCTCCCTCCTTCCGAACCCTCCAACCCAATTGCCAGCTTCAAACGTTCTGTCATAAAAACAAAACAGGAAACGGAAAGGCATTTCGAATGTTCGTTGTTCGTAACGTCAACCGGTTGTCAGTGATGCCAACATTCATGACCAGTCACCATTCCCACCACCACCACGGAGCATTGTATGTCGATGCTGATGCCGATTCCATTGCTAGCGGATGGAACTGAAGGTCTAAACCAGTTATTATATTAAAGTACCTTCCTCTGAACACATTTCGGAACACTCACACACATGAAGGGCGTGCATCCCCACATGTGTGTGTACTTCAACACTACTCCAGTGAGGATGATAAGGTTCGGACGACAAATGAATACCGATAAATACACAAAATGGTCATTTAGATATTTTGAGGAGGTACAGTGAGCAAAAATATCTAAAATATGGTCAAAATGGACAAAAAACCCTTCGAAGGCCTTCTGAATACAGATAAATTTTAAGAGGTGTCCTCTAAATAAAATACATTCAGGAAGTATTCTACAGATTGAAGACATTCTGGAGGCATTCACGGCCCCTCTATATGAAAAAAAAATGTTCTACTAGAGATCTTTATTATTTAGACGACCTTATGGAGGCCTTGAATAGGTAAAAGACCAGTGAGAAGTCTTCCTAAGATAGACTAACTTTTAGAGGATTTTCTCCCCTTTTTTAAAAGGGGACCTTATGGAGGTCTTCAAGATACAGAAGATCATTCGAAAATCTTATTAACATAGAAGATTTTTTAATAATATTTTTCGAGGACTATCGGACCAATAAACGTGGATTTTTTAAAGAATATTTTTCAAGGACTATCAGACCAATAAACGTGGATTTTTTAAAGAATATTTTTCAAGGACTAGCCGACCAATAAACGTAGATTTTTTAAAGAATATTTTTCAAGGACTAGCCGACCAATAAACGTAGATTTTTTAAAGAATATTTTTCAAGGACCTTCAGTATCATAAGCATGGATTTTTTAAAGTATATTTTTCAAGGACCTTCAGTGTCATAAACGTGGATTTTTTGAAAAATATTTTTTTTCAAATTCTACCGTAAACGTGGATTTTTTAAAAACTATTTTTTTCAAGTTCTACCATGAACGTGGATTTTTTAAAAAATATTTTTTTTCAAGTTGTACCATAAACTTCGATTTTTTAAAAAATATTTGTTTAAGTTCTACCATAAACGTGGATTTTTTAAAAAATATTTTTTTCAAGTTCTACCACAAACGTGGATTTTTAAAAAAATATTTTTTTAAATTCTACCACAAACGTGGATTTTTTAAAAATATTTTTTTAAATTCTACCACAGACGTGGATTTTTTAAAAATATTTTTTTAAATTCTACCACAAACGTGGATTTTTTAAAAATATTTTTTCAAGGCCTATATGAAGCGAGGATTTTTCATAGAATATTATTCAGGCCCATGTGAAGCGTGGATTTTTTAAAGAATATTTTTTTAAGACCTATATGAAGCGTGGATTTTTTAAAAAATATTTTTTCAAGGCCTACCATAAACGTGGATTTTTTAAAAAATATTTTTTCAAGGCCTACCATAAACGTGGATTTTTTAAAAAATATTTTTTCAAGGCCTACCATAAACGTGGATTTTTTTAAAAATATTTTTTTTCAAATTCTACCATAAACGTGGATTTTTTAAAAAATATTTTTTTCAAATTCTACCATAAACGTGGATTTTTTAAAAAATATTTTTTTCAAATTCTACCATAAACGTGGATTTTTTAAAAATATTTTTTTCAAATTCTACCATAAACGTGGATTTTTTGAAAAATATTTTTTTCAAATTCTACCATAAACGTGGATTTTTTAAAAAATATTTTTTTCAAATTCTACCATAAACGTGGATTTTTTAAAAAATATTTTTTTCAAA
Source organism: Musca domestica (assembly GCF_030504385.1). Lineage (NCBI taxonomy): Eukaryota > Metazoa > Arthropoda > Insecta > Diptera > Muscidae > Musca > Musca domestica. Next base: position 12,881,572 of record NW_026712155.1, read on the forward strand.
TTCTACCATAAACGTGGATTTTTTAAAAAATATTTTTTTCAAATTCTACCATAAACGTGGATTTTTTAAAAAATATTTTTTTCAAATTCTACCATAAACGTGGATTTTTTAAAAAATATTTTTTTCAAATTCTACCATAAACGTGGATTTTTTAAAAAATATTTTTTTCAAATTCTACCATAAACGTGGATTTTTTAAAAAATATTTTTTTCAAATTCTACCATTTTTTTAATTCTTTTAAAGTTTCGAGGTCTTCAATAGATTGTCGAAAACTTCGAAGTCTCCCATAAAAAGAAGACAATTTATACATACGCTATAAATACAGGATCTGAATAATCGACCGAATAAATGATTTCGTTGAATAAGAGACCATTTTTTTAGAATTCAACAGGTTTTGGGGAATTTGTTCAGTTGGAAATACTTTTTTCCAGGTCTTCCAAGGCTAGAGGATATTTTGGACAGATTCTATTGAAACAACACCATATAAGAGTCATTTAGGGATATTCATTAGACAAAAGACCTTTAGAGGGGAAATAGTAGGGACTGATACGTCTTGGAGATTCCAAAAACGGACCAGGGAGCCTCAGCACATCAGCTAAATTTTTAGGGAAAATAATTTGGTGGGCTGAAGGATCAGAGAGTATTTATATACGAGCTGGAGGAAAGAGAGGCCCCACAAACAAACTGAGAGCGCAGAGTGTTTCTCTGAATTAGTCAGAGGGTCAGAGGGTCTCCATAGACGACCGGAAGCCGAAGGTTCACAGAGTCTCCTCCCTAGACGAGCTGGAGCTGAGGGAGCACTGAGTCTCCTCCATAGACGAGCTGGAGCTGAAGGCTCAGGGAGTCTCCTCCATAGAAGAGCTGAAGCCGTTGGAGTTTACACCATAGAAGAGCTGAAGGCGTTGGGTCAGAGAGTTTACACCATAGAGGAGCTGAAAGCGTAGGATCAGGGAGTCTCCTCCATAGACGAGCTGAAGCCGTATGGTCGGTCAGAGAGTCTATTAAATAGACGAGCTGAAGCCGTAGGGTCGGTCAGAGAGTCTATTCCATAGACGAGCTGAAGCCGTAGGGTCGGTCGGAGAGTCTATTCCATAGACGAGCTGAAGCCGTAGGGTCGGTCGGAGAGTCTATTCCATAGACGAGCTGAAGACGTAGGGTCGGTCAGAGAGTCTATTCCATAGACGAGCTGAAGCCGTAGAGTGGTCAGAGAGTCTATTCCATAGACGAGCTGAAAAAGCTGCGGTAAGAACTCAGGAAGTGAAGGGTCAGGAAGCCCTTTCTTTAGATGAGCAGATGGCAAAGGACCTTCTTCTAAAATTCCTTCAGGTCTTCTGTGAGAGAAGGCCATCTTCTGGTCTTCCATAAAAAAGACTATGTTCTGGTCTTCTATGAGAAGACCATCTTCTGGCCTTCTGTGAGAAAATCATCGGCTGCTTTCCTTTAAGAAGGTCTTCTCGACTTCCATACGAAGACCTTCTATTGGTCTTCTGTGACGGAAGACCATCTTCTGCTATGAGAGAAGACCATCTTCTGCTCTTCTGCTATGAGAGAAGAACATCTTCTGCTCTTCTGCTATGAGAGAAGACCATCTTCTGCTCTTCTGCTATGAGAGAAGACCATCTTCTGCTCTTCTATGAGAGAAGACCATCGTTTGCTCTTCTCCTCATGTTGGTCTGGTCTTCTTCTATGAGAAAACCACTTTCTGGTCTTCTTCTTCTGAGTGAGAAGACTATTCGCTGGTCTTCTATGTGAAGACTATCTTTTGGTTTTTTGTGAGAAGGCCACCTTCTAGTCTTCTATGAGAAGACCACCTTCTGGACTTCCATAAGAATAGCATCTTCTGGTCATTTATGAAAGGAAAATGTTATTTTTTGAGAGGATCCACTTCTGATCTTCGAAGAGAAGATTTCCTCATCTTATGTGAGAAGAATTTCTCATCTCCTTTGAGAGAAGACCTTTGGTGTTCCGAGAGAGAAGGCGTATTAGTCTTCTATGAGAGAAGACCTTTTGGTCTTCTGTGAGACCCTTTTGGTCGTCTGTGAGAGAAGACCTTTTGGTATTCTATGACAAGAGACCTTCTGGTCTTCGTAGATTGAAAACTTTTTTCATATTCTCTGAGGATACCCTCTGGTCTTTTATGTGTAGACCATAGTACCACTGTGCCATATAAAAACAATTTAAACATATTCAGGCATTTTGAATATATGCTTGCTGTCCAAAAACCAACTAAGTAACCCTAACCCCAACACCACCACCCCCTCCCCTATGCCTTGTATTTTGGACCATTATCCATTTCCAATATGTTTAACATGCAGACATCGTGATATCCGTAAAAGAAAAAGAAGTTGGAAATATTTTCTTCTTCCTCCCACCTCCTCTGAACCCACCCAATGGCCGATAATGATGATAAAATGTGGTCGACAGAACGGAAATTAAAACATATGTCTGTGTACTTCGGATTTAATATTTAAGGAAATGCTTACGGAATTATGCAAAACGTAGCACACACACAGACTTACTCTCACACATTCAAATACAAAAGAAGAAAAAAACACGCCAAAGAACCCTTTTAAACATCACCCTGCACTTGGGACATTCCAAAGTGCGGTGGCGGCCATATTAATGTTTATGAAGTACCAAAAAAAAAAGGAAAAAAGGTTATTTTGGAATAAAGTTACGACATGCCTTAAATATGAATGGAGTGAAGTGATACTGGTTGCGAGAGATTATTGAATAAATTTATTGGTAATGAGAAACAATGGAGGGCTATTTAAGGTAGCACGGTATGAAATTGAATCGAATGGAATATTTGGGAGAAAGCTTTGAGGGTCTTAAGGGAAATGCTCAAAATAACGCATTGGAGAATAGAAAAAAAATGGAGAATAAAAATTTTACCTCTAAATCTTGAGACTTCTTACTGTATCCCCGTCTTAAGAGCCCAACATTTTGCCGCTGTTTTTTTAGAGACTCCCTGTATATGGCTGATCCATAGAGGACCCTGGTCTTTTATTTATATTCAAAAAAAAAAAGAGTAAATTAATTGATTGTCTGACTGATTGACGAACTTAACGATTCATCAACGTCCAGACAAAACGGCTGAAGCTTAAATCTTGAAATCTTGGGTGAGGGCCACTCTTGGTCCGAAGATATCAGATAATGCTGGGTTTTGAGAAATTCATACTGGAACAGTACAAAAAGTATTAAAAAAGGTGCTAAATGTGGTACACTTTGTAGATAAGGAAACAGTAGAGCTAGAACTCCTAAATATAGAATGAGGGTCACCGGAGCAAAACGAGATTGTCGTTTCTCTTTCTGTGCAGTATTTGTTTCTATTTTTTTATACCCTACACCACAAGGTGGTCAGGGTATTATGTCTTTGTGCATTTGTTTGTAACAGGCAAAAGGAAACGAGATAGACCCATAGTACCTTTTGATGATCTGCATAGAATCACATTCTGAGTCGATTTATGCATGTCCGTCCGTCTGTCTATGTATTTTTGTAAACAAAGTACAGTTCGCATTTATTGCCCAATCCAGATGACATTTTGCACAAATGATTTGTATGGCCCAAGGACGAACCCTATTGAAATTGGAGATAATCGGTCAAATTTTAGATATAGCTCCCAATATATATATATATATATTTGGGCAAATATATCAAATACAGCTCAGAAAAAAACATTTGCTAAGTTTTATCGAGATCGGTTCCGATTTGGATATAGCTCCCATATATAACTTCGTCCGATTTACCCTTTATTCTGCACCAAAGGTCTAATATTTGTTCAAATGGGATGGAATTTGGCACTTACGACCGAATTGAGTCTAGAAGCTAGTATGTCAAATTTGGAGAAGATCGGTTCAGATATAGCTATAGCTCCCATATATATATTGTTCATCCGATTTGTTATATATGTTACCCACAGCCGTAATATGCACTCCGTAACAATGATATTCAGGGAAATATATCAAAAACAGCTCAGAAATATCTTTGCCAAATTTTATCGAGATCGGTTCCGATTTGGATATAGCTCCCATATATATTTTTATCCGATTTAAAATGAATTGTGCACCAAATGGGCAATACAATCCGAATTTAAGAGATACAAATGCTCCCTTAAGCTTTAAATTATAATTACAATCATAGCGTGTTTGATTGAATTGTCCCATAAAACCTTTTAATTGTTATGCGGAGCTCTACTAAATTACAAAGTGGTGTAGGGTATCATAAAGTCGGCCCCGCCCGGCATTAAGACTTTCTTTACTGTATTTTTTTTTTTTTTTTTTTTTTTTTTTTTTTTTTTTTTGAAGGAGTGTACCAATATTGTTCATCTCCGAACTCAATCTAAATTTGATCAAATAATATTACGATGTAGAAAGTTTGTATCAAATCGGATACTCCCTTTGAGAGTTATCGTGGACACCAGCCAGCCAGCCAGCCAGACAGACGGGCGGACGAGAATCGCTAGATCGACTCCAAATTTTCTGAAAAAAAAAATTGGTCCAAAGAGACTTAGGATTTAAAACCGTTATTTCGATCAGGCACATTTTGCCGTATAAAATGATATACAGGGTGAGATAAAAAAAAACCGCAACAAAGTCAAAGCCATAATTTTTAAATTTTTTTGAATGAAAGCAAAAATTGTCGGAAATAGCATCAAATTTTAGAATAAGTTTAGATTTGTTCGAATTAGTCACCTTTGGCAGGAATTATGGCCTTCAAATGGCCAATGAAACCAACACACGCTGCCCGAATGTTGCTCTGCTGCGAAGCGCTTGAGGTGATCGACACTTTGGTTTTTTTAGTGCCAACCTTGCTTTCCAAAATACTCCAGACACAATAGTCCAACCGATTGGTATCCGGAGATTTTGGTGCACATTGTACACTGGAAATGAAGCGAGGAACCTCATTTTGTAACCATTCTTGGGTGGCGCGTGCTTAGTGCGATGATGCTGAGTCCTGTTGGTATGTCCAAGGCCTGCGGCCAAAATGTTTGCATGCCCAAGGCTTTAATACACCCTCCAGAATATTTTCTGATGCCACGATTGCCACGCAAGTTTCGATCAAGTCACTTCTTTACTTTTCGAAGCATTTCTGCTGATGTTGCTGTTTTCTTCCTTCCACTAGCCTGACGTCGGGCTACGCTACCAGTATCACGGTAACGAGCGATGGTACGAGACACAAAAGATTTATTCCGATTCAAATGCTGGAGAGCTTTAACGATAGCCACTTGTCGGTTTCCAGCCAAATATCAAGAAATCACACTATCACGCTTGAATTCCCATCCATCACGAATAACATTTTTTCTGGAGAACTTTCTCCAAAATGCTTTTGTACGCCTGTAAACAATATAATGAGCTGTCGCTGGAATCATTTTTACAGCTGTCGGACGAGCGGCTTGGAAATGACAGCAGTCTGAAATTGGTTGCAGTGTTTTCACCTCATTTTGTTTATCCTCTCTAGCCATATTGCCGAGGGTATAATGAACGAATCGTACATTTAGTACTAAAATGAACAGGTGGAACGAGTCTGCAATTTTTAGATTGACTTTTCGCTGACGAAGTAGTGAGCACTTGCTGAATCTTCTATAAAGACTGCTGTCCTCAGCTGGGTAATAAAGAGGTTCTAGCTTCAGCTCAGATATTAAGTCACTGTGACGGCAAAAATCCTTCGTCATTTTTGCCCACACAAACTCTGTAAGAAATTACAATTTGCCCAGCCAAATTCTTGCGAGCAACCACTCAATAAAGGTAAACCGTTATCACAACAGCAGATCAGTGTCCACTCATCACTACCATTGGCCGTGATGAGCACATGTGATTTTGTTTTGAAAACCAAATGCTTGTAAACAAGTTCCCGTTACTCCACTGCGAACACGTGGTGGAACCGGGTATTAAAGAGCAGTCGATAGCAGAATCGTGGCAGTCAGTGCCAGACTGTGAACGTGTCTTAAAACCTTGTAGTGCTTGAGTACTTATTAAGGTCTCTTGCAATCATATCCTTTAATATCCTGTAGTACTTGAGTACTTATTAAGGTCTCTTGCAACCGTATCCTAGATCCTTGTAGCGGAAGATCTCTTACAGCCGCATCCATGAATATCCTGTAGGTTGCTTGTAGGTGGTAAATAAAATATCTGTACGAAGCCCTGGACCCCGACGAGCTATTCTAGCCCAAGGAGAGAAATCCTGTCGTTACACAATTTAAGGATTCCTGGCCTCCAGCTATTCTATGCCAGTTGTCTTTACGCCCATATGACCATATAAACCCTTTAAGTTTTTAAAAATGCTCTTCCAAAAAAACTTATGGGCCCTCAAATCAACTACAGAGACTCTCTATCTATGATCCTGTCTACAACAGTGACTGAAGCCACCAGGTTGTCTTCAGTCTGTAAAGACTTCATACTACCCATAATTGGCTCCTTTACTTTTTTTATAAAAACTTCCATATCCTTCAGGTCGCCTCTAAAGATTCCTGGCTCTCAAACCTTCCTCGGGCCTTTGAAGTTTTTCTGCTCGACTACATGTCGAGCAAATCATTCCTCAAACAAAAGCTGTACCACTTTTGTCAGTTTTCTTTAAATTTCAAACATTTATTAAAAATATTTAAATCCTTTGTTGCTTTTATCATTTTTGTGTATTAATAAAGCTCTCTCTCTCCCTCACTCTCTCTCTCTCTCTCTCTTTTGCAATGCACTAATTAAGAAAAATTCTTTTGAACTTATCAAAAGAAAATAAATTTCTTTTAATTTTCTTGCTCGATGAGTTGTCAGGCCGAGTGAAAAGCTCAAAACGGACTACTTAGATAAGAGCCAAAGGGGAGAGTCGAGGCCAGGGGACGAGTACTTTGTAGAACAAGACATAAATCCTTTTAAATTGCTTCAAAAACTCTTGCCTTACTAAATATTATTTGGGACAATTAATCATTCGACTGAAGTTCCATTTCGTTGGCTACTCTCTATCGTCTGTCTTTTGCTTCTTCTTCTTTGTGGCAGAATTCTCCTCAAAGTATGGAGGCATAAAAATTGTCGTCGCACACTATAAATGTTCGCAGCAATTGCTCGCATATGTTAATAATTACTGCAATAAAAATTCTTGATTATTATTCAGTGGCTTTTGTTGTGGGGGGTGACAGGGGGCAAGGCTTTTGTTAAGAACTCAGATATGAAGATATTAAGGCGTATGGTTGTCATTTAAACAAATTTCGAAGAAGAAATATTAAATTTTGTAATTTAAGGCAAGTTGAGAAACATAGATGATTAGAGGGAAAACAGAAGGCCAATGGGGACTTATAGACTACTTAAAAGTCAGAATAGTTTCATAAATAAGTTAAAGGCCTTGGAGCACTCTCACTCGATATGAAGGCTACAGAGTCCATATGGATGAGCCCAATGACAAAGGGGCCCTACAGAAAGGTTAGAGGTTATAAGACAGATATTTCCGAGCAGAACAGAAGAGAGTCTAAATAGAATAGCTGCGACATTTAGCCTCTATTGACGAGCAGAGTTAAAGGTGTTGAAGAGGTCAAATGGAGGTCCCTACTGGAACACCCTGGCATATTCTGACAGATGAAGTTTTAGCTTTTTGAAATAATTTTTCTGCCTTTTCATGACAAATTTTTTTTTAGGAAAATACCTTTTGCTCTTCTAGGAGAAGATCTCCTCCTCGTACAAGAAAGCCTTCCCGCCTCCTATGAGAAGATCTTGTGGTCCTCTAAGAGAAGACTTTATGGTTTTCAAGGAGAAGACCTTGTGGTCTTCTAGAAGAAGACCTTGTTGTCTTCTAGAAGAAGACCTTGTAGTTTTCTAGATAAGATAAGACCCTTGGTCTCCTAAATAAAGACCTTGTGGTCTGGTCTTCTAGGAGAGAATCATTTTGTATACTATAAGAAGACCTTCTGCTCTCTAAGAGAAGACCTTCTTGTCTTCCGTTCGAAGACCTTCGGGTCCTCTATGGAAAGAGATTCGGGAATTCTATGAAAGGACCTTCGGGTGTTCTATGAGAAAACATTGAGGTTTTCTATGAGAAGACCTTTGCTTATTCTGAGGGAAGACCTTCTATGAGAAGAGCACCTTCTGGTCTTCTATGAGAAGAGCACCTTCTGGTCTTCTATGAGAAGAGCACCTTCTGGTCTTCTATGAGAAGACCACCTTCTGATCTTCTATGAGAAGACCACCTTCTGGTCTTCTATGAGAAGACCACCTTCTGGTCTTCTATGAGAAGACCACCTTCTGTTATTCTATGAGAAGACCACCTTCTGGTCTTCTATGAGAAGACCACCTTCTAGTCTTCTATGAGAGGGCCACCTTCTGGTCTTCTATGAGAAGAACACCTTCTGGTCTTCTGTGAGAAGACCACCTTCTGGTCTTCTGTGAGAAGACCACCTTCTGGTCTTCTGTGAGAAGACCACCTTCTGGTCTTCTGTGAGAAGACCACCTTCTGGTCTTCTGTGAGAAGACCACCTTTTGGTCTTCTGTGAGAAGACCACCTTCTGGTCTTCTGTGAGAAGACCACCTTCTGGTCTTCTGTGAGAAGACCACCTTCTGGTCTTCTGTGAGAAGACCACCTTCTGTTATTCTATGAGAAGACTTTCAGCACTTCTATGAGAAGAATTTCATCTCTTCTATAAAGAGAAGACCTTTATCTCTTCTATACGAAGAAGGCCTTAAGCTCTTCTCTGCGAAAAAGGCCTTCAGCTCTTCTATGAGTAGAAGACCTCCAGCCCTTCTATGAGTAGAAGACCTCCAGCCCTTCTATGAGTAGAAGACCTCCAGCTCTTCTATGAGTAGAAGACCTCCAGCTCTTCTATGAGTAGAAGACCTCCAGCTCTTCTATGAGTAGAAGACCTCCAGCTCTTCTATGAGTAGAAGACCTCCAGCTCTTCTATGAGTAGAAGACCTCCAGCTCTTCTATGAGTAGAAGACCTCCAGCTCTTCTATGAGTAGAAGACCTCCAGCTCTTCTATGAGTAGAAGACCTCCAGCTCTTCTATGAGTAGAAGATCTCCAGCTCTTCTATGAGTAGAAGACCTCCAGCTCTTCTATGAGTAGAAGACCTCCAGCTCTTCTATGAGTAGAAGACCTCCAGCTCTTCTATGAGTAGAAGACCTCCAGCTCTTCTATGAGTAGAAGACCTCCAGCTCTTCTATGAGTAGAAGACCTCCAGCTCTTCTATGAGTAGAAGACCTCCAGCTCTTCTATGAGTAGAAGACCTCCAGCTCTTCTATGAGTAGAAGACCTCCAGCTCTTCTATTAGTAGAAGACCTCCAGCTCTTCTATGCGAAGAAGACCTTAAGCTCTTCTATGAGTAGAAGACATTCAGCTTTTCTATGAATAGAAGACCTCCAGCTCTTCTATGAGAAGACATTCTCGTTTTCTATGAGAAGACCTTCTGGGTCTTCAATGGGAACACCTCCTCCTCTATGAAAATGTCTCCTCTTCTTCTGTGAGAAGACCTCTTCCTCGTATTCCAAAAAAATATTATCTAATTTTGCGATATTTTAAAGAACTTCTGAACTTCTATTAAATTGTTTTATGAATAACCTTGAGGTGACTTCCTGATCCTCTACATGTTCTTGTGTAGAAGGACTTCCTACAAGTTGATCTAGGTTTGTATAAGAAGCCGATATGATCTTAAGAAGGCTTTCTATTCTTGTGGATAAAATGTTTTCCTGTCCTGTAGAAGAACATATCAGGTCTTCACCAAGTACAACCTTCAATACTCTCACCATCTACAATTCCCAACAAATAAAACCTCACTTATCGTCATCAAAAATTTATCAATTATTAAAAGAATAACTTAACCCGCAACTTATGGCAATATTAATGTCTTGTAAAATATCTGCAGTACCCCCCAACCCTCACTCTCAAAAATAATAAACACTTCATATCCTTGAGTGGTCATGGTGTGAGGATGGGGGAGGCTGTTGGTCCTGGCGATAATGCTGATGATGGGGTACTCCAAGATGAGTTGAGTGAATTGGAAAACTTTTTGCAATAAAATCAATAGATTCCCAGCAAACCAACCTCCCTCTCCCCCCTTGACGCTTCACAACCCCTCGCCCATTGACGTCCCACAAAACATAACTGCTGATGTGTTTAAGTAGTGTTGCTTGACACGTTTAATACTCGGTAAACAACTTGACACAATGAAAATGTCTTTGACATAGTTTGTTGTTGTTATTGTTATTTTGTTTCCTCTGCCCCTGCCCCTGCCCCTGCTGCTGCTTCTGCTTCGTGTTCTTGTCATGGAAAATCAGTGTATATAAAATAACAATAAAAATAAATCGCCGGTAAGTAGGTATGTGAAACAAGAGCCAAACACACATACGGACACACACACAGACAGACCAACACCCACATCCACGGCCACACCATGACAGCTGCCAATATCCTCTCTATTTACACATCTCCATTACATTTAAAAGTAAAACTCGTTCATTTACCTTGATTTCAGTTATAAATATGGCAGTTGTTGCTGTTGTTGTTGTCATTGACGACTATCGAATATCATGTTTGGAAATCGATACTTCTACTATGATACCAGGGCAAAGCGAGTGCAAAGAGGATGAAATTAATTTTGAGTTGATTAAATTTTCATGAAGTATTTTCTTTTCATTTCATTTCGCTTTGGTTTTGGTTTCGTTCTCTTTTCTCGGTATAACGGTAAATGTTCTAATAATAGCACCGGGGGGTTTATTTGGGATTAACTTTATCTTTAAACGAGAGTGCATTAAATTCAATCAACTCAATTGGCGGAATTTGAGGGAAATTTATAGGAATTTTCAATTTTTTAAAGCTGAAATGAAACAAATAATGGCTAGGTCTTCTATGAGAGCTTCTAGCAGAGCTGGATTTCTTCTTCGCCTAGGAGAGCGGAAGGTCTTCTTCGCCTAGAAGAGCGAAAGGTCTTCTTCGCATGGAAGAGCTGAAGGTCTTCTTCGCATAGAAGAGCTGAAGGTCTTCTTCGCATAGAAGCGCTGAGAAGGTCTTCTTCGCCATAGAAGAGCTGAAGGTCTTCTTCGCCATAGAAGAGCTGAAGGTCTTCTTCGCCATAGAAGAGCTGAAGGTCTTCTTCGCCATAGAAGAGCTGAAGGTCTTCTTCGCCATAGAAGAGCTGAAGGTCTTCTTCGCCATAGAAGAGCTGAAGGTCTTCTTCGCCATAGAAGAGCTGAAGGTCTTCTTCGCCATAAAAGAGCTGAAGGTCTTCTTCGCCATAAAAGAGCTGAAGGTCTTCTTCGCCATAGAAGAGCTGAAGTTCTTCTTCGCCATAGAAGAGCTGAAGGTCTTCTTCTCCATAGAAGAGCTTAAGGTCTTCTCATAGAAGAGCTCGAGGTCTTCTCATAGAAGAGCTGAAGGTTTTCTTCGCATAAAAGTGCTGATAAGGTCTTCTCTTAAGAGACCTAGTGATCTTCTCATAGAAGACCTAGTAGTCTTCTTTTAGAAGACCTAGTGCTCTTCTCATGGAAGACCTAGTGGTCTTCTCATAGTAGCCCTAGTGGTCTTCTCATATAGCCCAAGTTGTCTCCTCGTAGAAGACCTAGTGGTCTTCTCATAGAAGACCAGGAAGTGGTATTTGCATAGAAGACCTAGTTGTCTTCTCATAGAAGACCTGGTGGTCTTCTCATAGAAGACCTGGTGGTCTTCTCATAGTAGACCTGGTGCTTTTCTCATAGAAGACCTGGTGGTCTTCTCATAGAAGACCTGGTGGTCTTCTCATAGAAGACCTGGTGTTCTTCTCATAGAATACCTTGAGGTCTTCTCATAGAAGAGCTTGAGGTCTTCTCCTAGAAGAGCTTGAGGTCTTCTCCTAGAAGAGCTTGAGGTCTTCTCCTAGAAGAGCTTGAGGTCTTCTCCTAGAAGAGCTTGAGGTCTTCTCCTAGAAGAGCTTGAGGTCTTCTCCTATAAGAGCTTGAGGTCTTCTCCTAGAAGAGCTTGAGGTCTTCTCATAGAAGAGCTTGAGGTCTTCTCCTAGAAGAGCTTGAGGTCTTCTCCTAGAAGAGCTTGAGGTCTTCTCCTAGAAGAGCTTGAGGTCTTCTCCTAGAAGAGCTTGAGGTCTTCTCCTAGAAGAGCTTGAGGTCTTCTCCTAGAAGAGCTTGAGGTCTTCTCCTAGAAGAGCTTGAGGTCTTCTCCTAGAAGAGCTTGAGGTCTTCTCCTAGAAGTGCTGAGAAGGTCTTTTCATAGAAGTGCTGAGAAGGTCTTTTCATAGAAGTGCTGAGAAGGTCTTTTCATAGAAGTGCTGAGAAGGTCTTTTCATAGAAGTGCTGAGAAGGTCTTTTCATAGAAGTGCTGAGAAGGTCTTTTCATAGAAGTGCTGAGAAGGTCTTTTCATAGAAGTGCTGAGAAGGTCTTTTCATAGAAGTGCTGAGAAGGTCTTTTCATAGAAGTGCTGAGAAGGTCTTTTCATAGAAGTGCTGAGAAGGTATTTTCATAGAAGTGATGAGAAGGTCTTCTCATAGAAGAGCCTGAGGTGTTCTCATAGAATTGCTATGAAGGTCTTTTCATAGAAGTGCTGAGAAGGTCTTCTTCTCCATAGAAGAGCTGAAGGTCTTCTTCTCCATAGAAGAGCTGAAGGTCTTCTTCTCCATAGAAGAGCTGCGAAGGTCTTCTCATAGAAGTGCTGAGAAGGTGTTCTCATAGAAGAGCTTGAGGTCTTCTCATAGAAGACCTAGTGGTCTTCTCATAGAAGAGCTTGAAGTCTTCTCATAGATGAGCTTGAGGTCTTCTCATAGAAGAGCTTGAGGTCTTCCCATAGAAGAGCTTGAGGTCTTCCCATAGAAGTGCTGAGAAGGTCTTCTCATAGATGAGCTGAAGCTCTTTTCATAGATGAGCTGAAGCTCTTCACATGGAAGAGCTGAAGGTTTTCTTTTAGAAGAGCTGAAGGCATTCTTTTATAGAAGAGCTGAAGGCATTCTTCCATAGAAGACCTGAAGGTCTTCTCATAGAAGAGCTGAAGATCTTCTCATAGAAGTGCTGAAGATCTTCTCATAGAAGTGCTGAAGATCTTCTCATAGAAGACCTAGAAGTGGTCTTTTCGTAGAAGACCTAGTGCTCTTCTCATAGAAGACCTAGTGGTCTTCTCATAGAAGACCTGGTGGTCTCCTCGTAGAAGACCTAGTGGCCTTCTCATAGAAGACCTAGTGGCCTTAAAGAAGACGACGATCAGACTCATTAGTTCTTCCAGTCAGTTCATCTATTGAGACTTCCGCTGCTTTAGCTTGTTCAATGAGACTCCCACCGCTTCAACCCTTCTATTGATATTCCCTGTGCTACAGATCCGCAGTTGAGACCTCCCTAAGCTGCAGCTCGTCAAATACGACTCCCTCTGCTACAGATCTTCAATTGAGACTTCTTGGGCTTCAGTTCGTCAATTAAGACTCCGTCGGCTCCGGGTCGTCTACGAAAATTTGTTTTGGTCTGTTGCTAGTTTATTGAGACTCCCTCAGCTTCCCTTCTTCCATCAAGACTTCCAGTGTTTCAGCTCATCAAAAATTGATTCTTCTTCCATTAGACACCTTACGGAAAACCAAAATCTCTTTTAAAATCTGAATTATTTCTAGCAGTAATTCTAGTAAGTCATTACAAAACAAGACCGATTTATTTCCTCTGGGAAAATTTCTTCCTGCGCAATTAATTTCTCCATATAACCCCCTCATGAACCCAATCCACCCCCTCAAACAATTTTCCATTTCATAGTTCATTAACTCCACAAAGCACTCCACATGTGAGTGTGATTGGAAATATTTTTAGAATATTACATTTGCATGGCTAATTTTGTTCATTACCCCGTCGTAATAGCTACGAAATATTTATAAATTCCCCCAGCTATTATTAGCTGAGCAGCGAGTCGATTCGAAAATACACAACTTGAGATTTGTACGAGTCACGAATACGAATTTGTTGTGGCAATTAAAAGTCATTACCCCGATATCGAGTCGTCAGAGGTAAAAAAAAAATCACATTAGTCATTCAGCGAGGGGGGGGGGGACTGGCGAGGGTGTAAAATATTGATGGAGCGATATGTGGGTGTCCTTCCCACCTTCCACCACCCATGGGGATTGTTTGCGGGGTATGCTAAATCAAGTACCATTAATGCCATGATATGGCAAAAATTGACAAATTCTTGTTCACGATATAAGTCAAAAGTGTTGACCTTTTGTGGAATCACAACAGAGAGCCCATGAGGGCCAGAGAGAGGGAGAGAGAGAGACAGCGTGGGAAGGAGAAACATCAACAAATTAGTCAGGCAATTACTTAAGCAATGTTCTTTTAAACGCATAGGAAGTGTACAGGACATGGCAGGACATTGAATCGTTTGGGTGTTGACAATGAATGGCAGTGGCTGGCAGGGCAGAAAAAATCTGACAACTCATGGTGTCGAGTGTGTGTGAAAGTGCCTTTGAGTGGTAAAATTCCGGGGGTACCATGGTGCGTATGTTAAACTAATTAAAAATGAATTAATCATACGCACTACAGCTCACACTTGTAGGACTCAGTCAGCCTACCCTACCACCATCAATCACCCTCATATCCATACGCATAGAAACCTCTAATTTAATATTTTAAATTGACCGCGTTTGCCATCCCGTCGCTCCTCCTCTCCAAAACAAACTCAGTTCAAGGAAATGAACTAAAAATAAATGTTAATACCAGTCACCGAAAATAGGGTCTATTTTTGACCAGGCCAAGGTGGCAATGGTAAGAGGTTAATCAAAGTACGCAATATTCGTCTCTTAAAAAAAAAAAAAAAACTTGAAAAAGCTACTCTTAATGGCAGCATGTAAACAAAGCCTGAGCGTGTGAGGAGCGAAAAAAATCACGTGCATGCAAAAAAAGTATCCGCCACAAAAAAAACAAGCTATTCAAACAGAAAGCAGGTCAACTATTGTAAATAAAGTAAATTCCATGCTTCTCATCACCACCATGGCTGGAAGGTCTATTGCTCTATTGATGATACTCAACTCCCAATCAGGCAGAGAGCGACATGTACAGGCCACCAAATGGCTTACGCACAACTGGATATCATCACCCAGCTGGATGATGAACGAGTAGAGGAAAATTGAAAATAATTCCCACTCTGGGGTAAACAGCTCACGGGGTAAATAGGAAAACATGAAAAACAATTAAATAGGATAATTTATTTTATTCCATGGCCTTGAAAGCTAACACATCAGACTGGCCAAAGTAGTAGTGAAATGAGAGAGAGAAAATCGACGTCTATACGAAACGATTTAAGGTAGAATCTTGAATTTTGTGTGAGGGTAACTCTTGGTCCGAAGAGGTCAGATAAGGCTGGGATTTTGGAAATTTGTACTAGAACAGTACGAAAAGTATTAAAAGGTACTAAATAAGGTACCCTTTGTATTTGAGAAAGCAGTAGAGCTAAAACTCTAAAATTTGAAAAGAGGGTTTTGGTTAATCGAAATTTTGACCCCTCTGTGGGGGAGGTACCCGAAGGGATAGGTCGATATCTACCATCATCACACCTGAGCTTGTGTTGATAGATATATTGGGATGCACTGAGTTGGAAAAGTTTGCACAAAATTGGATGATCCTTTTTTCTTCTCTGGGGGTATATCATTATCAGTAAAATTGTGACCTTTAGTGTGGGAGGTACCAGAAGGAGTTGACCGATGTTGCCCATCTCCGAACTCGATCTAATTTTGATAATATTATTACGATAAATCAAGCTTGGACCAAATCGTACGCAGCAGTCAGACGGACGCACGGACATCACTAGATGATTTGAAATTTTTTATTTAAAAAATCCACTTTGATAATAAATCCTGAAAATTTTGATCTGATTTTTATTTAAAATTTGATTTGCAATTTTTGTTATTTAAAAAATCCACGTTGATAATAAATCCTGAAAATTTTTTATTGAAATTTTTATTTAAAAAATCCACGTTGATAATAAATCCTGAAAAATTTTTATTAAAAATTTTATTTAAAAAATCCACGTCGGTAATAAATACCAAAAATTTTGATTTAAAAAATCCACGTTGGTAATAAATCCTGAAAATTTTGATTTGAAATTTTTTATTCAAAAAATCCACGTTGATAATAAATCTTTTTTTTTTTTTTTTTTTTTTTTTTGGTTGTAAATCCTGAAATTTTTTATTTAAAAAATCCACGTTGGTAATAAATCCTGAAATTTTTGATTTAAATTTTTTATTTAAAAAATCCACGTTGGTAATAAATCCTGAAATTTTTGATTTGAATTTTTTTATTTAAAAAATCCACGTTGGTAATAAATCCTGAAATTTTTGATTTGAAATTTTTTATTTAAAAAATCCACGTTGGTAATAAATCCTGAAATTTTTGATTTGAAATTTTTTATTAAAAAATCCACGTTGGTAATAAATTCTGAAATTTTTTTGGTTGTAAATCCTGAAAATTTTGATTTAAAAAATTCACGTTGGCTGTAAATCCTGAAAATTTTGATTTAAAAAATCCACGTTGGTTGTAAATCCTGAAAATTTTGATTTAAAAAATCCACGATGGTTGTAAATCCTAAAAATTTTGATTTAAAAAATCCACCTTGGTTGTAAATCCTGAAAATTTTGATTTAAAAAATCCATGATGGTTGTAAATCCTGAAAATTTTGATTTAAAAAATCCATGATGGTTGTAAATCCTGAAAATTTTGATTTAAAAAATCCATGATGGTTGTAAATCCTGAAAATTTTGATTTAAAAAATCCACGTTGGTTGTAAATCCTGAAAATTTTTATTTAAAAAATCCACGTTGGTAATAAGTCCTGAAAATTTTTATTTAAAAAATCCACGTTGGTTGTAAATCCTGAAAATTTTGAATTAAAAAATCCACGTTGGTTGTAAATCCTGAAAATTTTGATTTAAAAAATCCCCGTTGGTTGTAAATCCTGAAAGTTTTGATTTAAAAAATCCACGTTGGTTGTAAATCCTGAAAGTTTTGATTTAAAAAATCCATATTGGTTGTAAATCCTGAAAATTTTTGATTTACAAAAACCACGTTGGTTGTAAATACTGAAAATTTTGATTAAAAAAATCCAAGGTGGTTGTAAATATTGAAAATTTTGATTTAAAAAATCCACGTTGGTTGTAAATCCTGAAAATGTTGATTTAAAAAATCCACGTTGGTTGTAAATCCTGAAATTTTTGATTTAAAAAATCCACGTTGGTTGTAAATCCTATACATTTTGATTTAAAAAATCCCCGTTGGTTGTAAATCCCAAAAATTTTGATTTAAAAATCCACGTTGGTTGTAAATCCTGAAATTTTTGATTTAAAAAATCCACGTTCTGATATCCTTTTGTTTAACATTCCCAATTTGATTTCTCATTTTTTGGTAAACATCCTCGATGCACTTACCTGGAATTTGATTTAATTCTTTTAATTGATTACTCTTGGCAAATCAATTTGAATTTATTAGCATTTATTGTCCTTCACTAAGCGGCTTACTAATTGATGAGAAATCAAATGAAATGGTGATTCAATGAAATTTAAATATTTCCCCAAACACATTTTTTTTGGCAAAATTCAAGGCCTGTCCATGTTATTTCTAAAGGTTAAATGGATTATCGCTTGCACCAAAACATATAAAAAACACAATTATTTAATAAAAAATTATTGATGTTTATTAATATGGACAACAAAATGTTAAAAAACAGACAAAAAAAGACCAACCAATGACCTTTTAAAAATTACCCATAAGCTGTTTGTTTTTGGTCACTTTGAGCGGAGGTGGAAGCTGGAGAAAAAAAATCAATGCCAAACAAATGCCACAGCAGCAGCAGTGGCAGCAAATTCGGCATAGGTTGGCCATCAATCATCAGCATCAATCAAATTTATTATACAATTTGATTTTTCCATAGGTGAAAAAACAAACAAACGCCAATGTAATAAACTTACCTTGCCTTCTCTTCTCTATCCTCTTCTCTCCACCACTCTCTTCTCACCCAATCCCTTTTCTCACAAATAACACACACGGCCACATAACATTTTCCTTATATTTTGTTTTTATTCAGTTTTTCATTCATTTCATTTTTTTCTGTTTTGTTTGGTTTTTGTTTTTTTTTTTTTTTTTATTTTTAGTTTCATTCTTTTTTTATTTTATTATTTTTAATAAATTTAACATATTTTATTTTTTTATTTTTAGTGTTTGTTTGGGTTTTTTCTCTCAGTTTTTTTTTTTTTTTTGTTTCTATTTTTTTTGCATTTGTTTACTCTCGCCTGGCAACGAGTCACTTTTTGTGTGAGTTTTTTTGTTTTTTCTCTCTTCTCTTCTTCTTTTTGTTATTGTTGTTGCATTTCATCATCAATATTATTGAAAACTTATTTAAATTACAATAATTGAAACATACTCATTTTTTAGTCATTTGTTTTTGTTGTTTGCTGTTGTTTTTATATATATGTGTGTGTGTATATATTTAATGTGAGTTTGTATGTGTGTGTGTGTGGAGGATTTATTTTTTTGCAAATTTTGTAATGTTTTTCCTGTCATTTCTTGTTTGTTTTAAATAGTATCATCAGTTTTTAATGGCGGGGTTTTAATGCGATTTTTTTATGTTTACATATACAGGGTGAACCAAAAATGTCGGCTAAAATGTAAGAATGCCATGGTTTGGAAAAATTGTTCTATGTTAAAAAATAATCTGCCATATATAGCATATAAAATGTATATCAAATTTTTTAAAAATATAAAAAGGGATAAATTTAACCTCTTCCGAGTATGATCTAGACGATACAATTATCCCAGCACGAATTTATTGAGCTCGAGAAGGATGAGAAAGACCCAATCGGAATAAACCCGATTCGAGTGGGCCTTATGAAATTTAAAAAGGACAATTGGACAAGAAAATTAAGGAAGAGTGTGACCTATTTCATGAAAAGGGGACCAAAGTAGGCACCGACAAGAAGATCTCCTACAACAAGAGCAAACAAAAATTCGTGGATAAACGTGAGAGAATTTAACGTAAACCATTTAAGACATTTAAGTAAAGAGATTTCTCTTTTCGAATCAAACTCGAAAAATCGGTGCTCCCACTAAAGCTTCTGGGAAAGCTGCTGCCATTTTGGGTCTGAGAGAGGAACAAAAAAATCTGAGAGTGAGTTTATCGATGAGCAATGTCCTCATGCTAAAAAAAATGCTGAAGTTTTCCTTCTCTCTTAATAATTCAGGATCAAAAAATATAAGGCGTTCTCAAAGAGTACTTCTCTCTTAACAAAAACGTAGTTCTCTTCTACATAAGCAATGATTCTCCTGCTAATTACTCCATTGGTTTCATTTACACCCATCCTTCTCTATGGCGGCAAAAAGACAAAGCAAAAGCTGAACATTTTGTTATGGCTACCTCTGAAAAATCAATCTAAAACTCATGACCTACTCCGACAGGGCAGATCCGGTGGCGCCTAAGTTAGATTTTCGACCAGCAATCATTAATGAATCAGCCGTCTGGATCTCCTAAATCCAAAACAAAAATGTACTGCCAGAGAAAATCACTCCTCAAGACTTTGAGGTTAGGGCCAATATAGACAAAAATGGAGCTTTCAGATCCTTATCTTCACGCAGAAAACAAAATATATTTACATTAACGTTTTTGGCAAGAATACTAGCCTCAATACAAAGATGACTATGATATGAAGATTGGTAAAAATTCGAAATCTTCAATGTTCACGTAGTACTTACCTCAATCAGAGGACAAAATCTAGGGATGGCTCAGATCTATCTGTATCACAACAATGACGCTGACATAGATGTGTTCTTATTACTCATTTCGTTATATATTGATTTAAAAAATAGGTACACTCAATTAAGGAAAATAATCCCGAGAATTCCAATATTCTACTTGAAAAGTCTAGATGCGAGACTCCAGACTTAAAACTCGAACCCCTTCTTTACAGACAAACTTCTCCAAACGAGTTACTGTCAATGTAACCACATGTATCAGTCCCTGGTACGAGACTTATTCAAAGGCTAATTGGCAGGAAAAAAAAAACTAATGAAGACGCTCCTGAATATAGAAGAAGTCTCAACTATGAAATTTGGTATAGGGAAATGACAAGCAGCATACAGGATGAGATGAAAAAACTGCAACCAACTTCAGACTACTGTCATTTCTAAGCTACTCGTCCGGCAGCTGTTAAAATTATTCCAGTGACAGCTCATTATATTGTTTACAAGCGTACAAAAGAATTTTGGAGAGAATTTTCCAGAAAAAAAGTATTTGGCTAGAAAACCACAAGTGGCTATCGTTAGAGCACTTCAGCATTTAAATGTGAATAAATCCTTTGTGTCTCGTAATATCACTCGTTACCATAATACCGGTTGCGTTGCCCGACGCCAAGGAAGTGGACGGAAGAAAACATCAACATCAGTAGAATGTTCCAAAAAATGCAAGAACTTACACCGCAACAGAAAGAAAATAGACCCAAAAGAGCTAAAGAGTTGCTTCGCTGGCCGAAAGTGGTGAACTGTCGAATGTGGTTTTGTTTTTTTCCCGATGAGAAAACATTCGTTGTCCAGCAGTTTGTAAACAAACAAAATGATCGTGTTTACCTGCCAAAGAGAGGTCAGCTTAAAATGTGCACCTTCGATTGGCCACCAGAACTCAAACGCCGGCCATGGTGATGATGTGGGCCGCCATAGCAGCCAATGGTCGTTCTCCGCTCGTATTAATCGACAGTGGCATCAGAATAAATTTCGAATATTATAGCGAAAATATTCTGGAGGGTGTATTAAAGCCTTGAGCACGCAAACATTTTGGCCGCAGACCTTGGACATTCCAACAAAACTCAGCACCATCGCACTAAGCACGCGCCACCCAAGATTCGTTATAAAATGAGGTTAATCGCTTCATTTCCAGCGCGCAATGGCCACCAATATCTCCGGATACCAATCCGTTGGACTATTATGTCTGGAGTATTTTGGAAAGCAAGGTTGGCACCAAAATAAATACCAAAGTGTGGATCACCTCAAGTAAGAGCTTCGCCGGGAATGGACCAAAATACCGCAGAGCAACATTCGGGCAGCGTGTGACGGTTTCATTGGCCGTTTAAAGGCCATAATTCGTGTCAAAGGTGACCAATTCGAACAAATCTAAACTTTTTCTAAATTTTGATGCTATTTCCGACATTTTTTTGCTTTCATTCAATAAAATTTAAAAAAATGTAAAAATTCTGAAGATTTGCAGTTGGGCAGTTTCTTTATCTCAATCCAATTTCTGGAGAGAAGCATTTAGATACAGCAAGTTGTAAAGAATCGCTGACTTGTTGCGCAAGTTATGTCAGATAAAAGTTTTTAAAATATTTAACTCTATGTGGGGAAATACCAGAAGAAATGGTCCGATCTTTACCATCTTTATAACAGATCTTGTGTTGAATTGTAGCAATTCTGAATGGAATCCGATGTTAATTACTCGTTTTATATTCAAATTTTGACCCTTTTGTGGGGGAGATACCAGAAGGAGTGGACCGATATATGCCATCTTCACACCAGACCTTGGGTTAATATAAATATTGCGAAGAGTGAAGACAATCGGAGTCTTACATCACATTTTCTAAGAGTTATAGTTATTCAAGATTTTGACCCCTTGTGGGTGAGGTACTTGATGGAGTGAACCGATATTGTCCATTTTCGAACCTAAGATAACACTGATGCAAATATTAGGATCTGCCATGTTGGAGCAAAATCGGAGTATCCTTTCCCCCTCTGTGCAATTTTTTTTTGGAAATGTTGACCTTTTTACATTTACCAGAATGAGTGGACCGATATTGCTCATCTCCGAAGTCGATCTACGTTTGTATAACCCTTAGAGGGTTATACTGAAACGAATTTGGTCTAATGATACCTAGGATCTAAAACCGTTATTTCAATGAGGCACGTTTTGGTCATATCAATTGATATATACCTTCTCTAGCGTTATTGCTGAGGGTATAAAAATACCTCTAAGTCGCATTCAGCTCCATATAACTGCACCTCTCGATATCCGTCAATTTGATTACCGTTAGTTCCATTTTAAACGAATTTGTTTGATATTTAGTAATAAATGGCCGAGTGAAGTGAAATTCGCTCGAAATCGAACAGATTCTACTCTTGCCGATTACATAACCATAGAAAATATTTGTCGTCAATCTGTAGCAAGATGCATATGCGTTGCGTTTTTGTACTCTGGATATATGTTTCTGCTGCTTTTCTTTTCTAGGATTTTCAACCGGAGTAAGTCTTTGAGTGCTCACAAGTAAAAAAGGAGAATATATTAACTCTAGTGACTGTTTATTTGAGCTTTTTGATCAAAGCCTTTCATGAAATTTAAAGCTCATAATGTCATTTTCGAGTTTAAAATATGAAAAGTTTTGAATACGACAATTTTTTTTCTTTTTATCTGCTAGTTTATAATCAGCGGCTGTAATTGTGAAATACTTTTTCTGTTACACTGTGTTACCATCTCGAGGTTGTTCGTGCCGAAGATTGGAAACTCTCAAGGTCATTTCATGGCAATGGCATGGCAAAACTAATTTCTAAAATCAAATCACCTTTGGAACACCCTTTATATATAATTTTAAATTTAATGGACATATATAAAAAAAGATTAAATTTTTCTGAAAAAATTTGAAATGTGAAACAATTTTGTGATTGAAGACCAATTTTGAAATTTTGTAACAAGTTATCGATATTCTGTTTTTGCCGAAGAGTGGAAACTCTCAAGGTCATTTCACGGCAATTTACTAATTTCTAAAATCAAATCATCTTTGGAAAACCCTTTATATATAATTTTAAATTTAATGGACATATATAAAAAAGATTAAATTTTTCTGAAAAAAAAAATTGGAATGTGAAATAATTTTGAGGTTGAAGACCAATCTTGAAATTTTGTAGAAAGTTATTGATATTCTGACCTTTGATATTGTTTCGATACTTGGTAAATGTCTGTTGGGGTACTTGTTGTTCTGTTTTGCTGTTATGATAATGTTTGGTATGTATATGTATTTCGGTATTTATTTATAACTATTTTTATTTTTTCATTTTGCTTATTTTTTATTATTTTTTTTTTTTTTTTTGTTTAATTAAGCCATTAATAACTTTTTTGTTTTTTTTTTTCTTTTTTTCTGGGATAAATTTTATGTAAATGTGTGTGTGGGGAAGGGGGAGACATTTGGGGGAGGGGGTGTTGAATGTGGTATTATTTTAATATTTTCGAGGGGGTTGGCTGGTAATGGTGGAATTTAAATTTAACCTGTTATTTCTTAATGACCTTTTCGATTCGATTCTGACTTTAAAAATTTGTTTGTGTTTTTTTTCCATTTTTTTGGTATTTGAAAATTTTTTCCTAACTGCATTTTATGTTAAATATACTGCTTACATTGTTTCCTGCTCTCTTTTTTAATTAGTTTTTTTGTTCTTTTTTTTAATTTTTAATTTATTTATTTTTTCAATGGAGGAATATTTGTTTGTTGTTATATTATTTTTTGTTTTAATGGAATTATCAGGATTTTCTTTTTCAAATGGGTTATTGTTTTTGTTTTGTGTTGTTGTGGTTTTTTTATAGATATTATTAAATATATAATTTTTAACATCTTTATTTGTTTTTTATTTATCTCATTAAATTGTACAATAATATGTTATAATCATATTTATAATTTAAATATTTAATCATTGTTCAGTTGATTATTTTTTTGTTCTTGCCATTTTTCATACACATCATTAGCTGCAGCCTCTGCATCCACTTCATCATCGCTCATCATCATCGCCTCATCATCATCATTATTATTATTAATGCTATTATTTAACTCAATTTACTATACAATCTTTGCAATATTTAATTTATTTATATTTAATTTTATGTAAATATTTATTATTAATATATATATTTTTATTAATTTCATCATTGGTTGTTTTTTTTTTCTTCTCTCATTTTTTTCATTTCATTCCATTTCATTTAGCTTTGCTCCGGCCTCTCTCTCTCTCTCTCGCTTAACATTACTATACAGAGATACACATTTAAATTATTATACAATTTAATTATTTATTTACTTACCACACTATATATGTATATATAGAGTATATGTATATATATGTCACTTTAAGCATGTAGGTGTATGTACGCTGCCTTATATGCATGTATATATGTATGTAAGTATTTATATATTAATGTAGTCATATTTGGAAATCATATGAAGACACACACATTTTTAATATATTAAAATTATTAACAGAAAATATATATTTAACAGGGTGCCAATTTTATTTATTAATAAAATACAGTCTCTCTCTGTGTCAGTGTGTGTGTGTGTAGGTGTTAATGATTAACATTAAATTGTTTTACAAAATAAATTCTCTCGTCTACTTCGTTCAGTAATAATAATAATATTTAATAATTAATAAATATAAATGCATTTTTAAGAACTTTTGCGTAATTATCATCAACAACAAATATTTGGTGAACAGAATTCGGAAAATGAAAACTAGCTTCAATCGATTATAATTAACAATAAATATCTTAATTATATATATTTTATTTACATTGCACAAATATTGGAGACGATTGGTAAATATAATTTGTCTTTAAAATGGGTAAATAAATGGGGGAAATGAAAAATTGTGGAAAATTAGAAAATTTCAAATTTAGAAAATTGGAAATTTAGAAAATTGGAAATTTACACAATCTTAAATAAATGTGAGAACTGAAAATTGCGAAAAATTAGAAAATTGGAAATTTAGAAAATTGAAAATTTAGAAAATTAGAAATTTATAAAATTGGAAATTTTGAAAATTGAAAATTTAGAAGAATTGTAAATTTAGAAAATGAAACACAAACCAAAACACATATGTACATAGGCAGAAGGAAGGATGAAGGATAATGGCATAGAAAACTCAGTGTGGGTCATCCCACAGTACTCAGATTCATGGTTCGGCTAGATCCAAATCCTATTCAGATTTTTTAGAGCAATTCCATCCGAAATGACTTAACTCCACAAAACAGGCTGTAAATCTCTAGGAGACCACATTGAGGTTCATTGAAGTCTTCCTAGAGATCTTTTCCCCATAGAAGGCCATCTACCTGGTATCTAAAAATAAAAATCAAATAGCCTTCATCTCAACAAAAGTCCTCCGAAATGATTTCCGAATGCCTTCTATCTGCTTTCTACATAGTAACATAGCTCCCTTAGAGTCCTTACCTTCCATCTTAAACGTCTTGTATTTATCGAAGTCTTCCTAGATACCAGTGTTAATTTAGAGTCCATCTAGATATGAAAAAACTCTAATTTTCTGTAGAAGACCTCCTATTTTTAAAAGTTCTACTAAGAATAGTCGAATAGTGTAAATTCAAATGAAAGGATAATGGATAATGGTATAAAAAACTCAGTCTGGGCCATCCTACAGTACCCAGGCGTATGGTTCGAATCGATCCAAATTCTATTCATATTTTTAGAAACATTCCATTTAGCCATGGAATATGTACTAAAGGTTTTCTTTGCCCATTCAAGTTTTTTAAAGGTATTCTCCCCACATAAGCCATCTTAGAGACCATATAAGCCTCCTTTCGCCTTCCGCCAATAGAGGACCTTCAAAGGTCTTCCATCAAAAAAATCCTTTCTAAAGTTCGTTAAAAATCTCCTCATGTAGCCTCTTATATACTCTCTGCTCCCCCAGAGTCCCTACCTTCCATACTAGATGCCGTCGTTCTAGAGAAGACTTTCTAGAGTCCATATAAATAAAAAAAAATTGTATATTCTGCAGAAAACCTTCGAGAGGGCGAGACCTCCGAAATAACGTCCCTCTTTGGAAAAAAAGCGCCTAGAGAAATTCTATTTTCCAAAGGCCTTCTATATGATTTCAATACATAGTAACTCCTCTAACGTATTTACCTTCCATCTAAAAAGCCTAGTCTCCTTCGAAGTCTACCCAGAGGCCAACTACAGGCCGTCGATTTAGAGAAGATCCCATGGAAACCATTTCTCTATAGAAAACCTCAATAGAAGTCCTACAAATAACCCTTCATTTAAACTCTCTTTAAGGTCACTGTACAGAAGGTCTTCATATCAACAAAAGGCCTCTTAAACGACTTCCCTCCATAGAAAAAATTCCTAGAGCCATTGCAAGTACCAAAGATTTTCCATACATAGTAGCTCCCCTAACGCCCTCACGTTCCGTCCTAGAAGTCTTGTCTCCATCAAATTCTTCCTTGAGACCTCCTAGATGTCATCGATTTAGAGAATACCTTTTAGAGTCCATCTAACTAGGAAAAATACTTTTGTCTTCTGTAAAAGACCTTCTAATCGTAAAAGACTCTAAATCTATAGAAGACCACATAGAGGTCCATTGAAGTTTTCCTAGGAATATTTTCCCCACAGAAGCCCTTCTAGAGGCCATCTCCCCTTTATCTTAAAAATTAAAAAAAAACAGTTCTCCTCTCAACAAAAGTCCTCTGAAATGATTTCTAAAGGCCTTCTCTATGCTTTCTAGATAGTAACATACTCGTAGCTCCCTTAGAGTCCTTACCTTTCATCCTAGAAGCGTTGTCTTCATCAAAGTCTTCCTAGATACAAGAAATAATCTAGAGTCTATCTAGATATGCAAAAAACTCTAATTTTCTGTAGAAGACCTTATATTTATATAAATTCTACTGGCGACAGTCGCTCCATAGAAGATCTCCAAGAAGCCTTCGGCCAATAGAAGACCTAAAAAAGACCTTCCATCTACAATTGTTTAAAAAGTCCTCTTATAAACAAAACACATCCGAAATGACTTCGATCTATAAACAAAAAACTCTAGGATCCGAAGGTCCTTTTTATCCTTTCTATATATAGTAGCTTCCCTAGAAACCCTCTCTCCATTGAAGTCTTCCGAGAGGTCACCTAGATGCTGTCGATCTAGAGAAGACCTTCTAGACTCCATCTATAAGACCTTATATTCCTAAAAGTCCTACAAGGGGCTCCATATCGCTAGAAGATCACATATGTAAATTCAAATGAAAGGATAAAGGATAATGGTATAGAAAACTTCGTCTGGGTCATCCCACAGTTCCCAGGCGTATGGTTCGAATCGATCCAAATTCTATTCAGTTTTTTTAGAAACATTCCATTTAATGAAGATATTCAAAAAGTCTTTTAGCCATAGAAGATGTTCTAAAGATTTTATCTGCCCACTTAAGTCTTTTTTAAAGGTCTTCACCCCATATGAGCCCCCCACAGTCCTCCGCCTTTCGTCAATAGAGATCCTTTAAAGGCTTTCCATAAAAAAAATTCCTTTCTAAAGTTCGTTAAAAATCTCCTCATGTAGTCCAAAAATAGACTTTCTATATATAGTAACTCCCCTAGATTCCCTACCTTCCATACTAGATGCCGTCGTTCTAGAGAAGACTTTCTAGAGTCCATATAAATATGAAAAAATAGTATATTCTGCAGAAAACCTTCTAGAGAGACCTCTGAAATGAGGCTGCTTTTTGGAAAAAAAAAACACCTAGAACCATTCTATGAACGAAAGATCTTCTGTATGAGTTCAATACATAGTAGCTCCTCTAAAGTATTTACCTTCTATCCAAAAAGCCTAGTCTTCTTCGAAGTCTACCCAGAGAAAATTTTTGGTACTTGGAATGACTCTAGGATTTTTTTAGGGAGGGAAGTTTTTTAGGAGGCCTTTTGTTGATATGAAGACCTTCTGTACAGTGACCTTTAAGAGATTTTAAATGAAGGGTTATTTGTAAGTCTTCTATTGATGTTTTCTATAGAGAAATGGTTTCCATGGGATCTCCTCAAATCGACGGCCCGTCGATTTGAGGAGATCCCATGGAAACCATTTCTCTATAGAAAACATCAATAGAAGACTTACAAATAACCCTTCATTTAAAATCTCTTAAAGGTCACTGTACAGAAGGTCTTCATATCAACAAAAGGCCTCCTAAAAAACTTCCCTCCCTAAAAAAATCCTAGAGTCATTCCAAGTACCAAAAATTTTCCCATACATAGTAGCTCCCCTAACGTCCTCTCGTTCCATCCTAGAAGTCTTGTCTCCATCAAATTCTTTCTTTAGGCCTCCTAGATGTCATCGATCTAGAGAATACCTTTTAAAGTCCATCTTACTAGGAAAAATACTCTTGTCTTCTGTGAAAGACCTTCTAATCGTAAAAGACTCTAAATCTATAGAAGACCACATAAAGGTCCATTGAAGTTTTCCTAGGGATCTTTTCCCCACAGAAACCCTCCTAGAGGCCATCTCCCTTTTATGTAAAAAATTAAAAAAAAATAGTTCTCCTCTCAACAAAAGTCCTCTGAAATGATTTCCAAAGGCCTTCTCTATGCTTTCTAGATAGTAACATACTCGTAGCTCCCTTAGAGTCCTTACCTTTCATCCTAGAAGCGTTGTCTTCAACAAAGTCTTCATAGATACCAGAGATATTCTAGAGTCCATCTAGATATGAAAAACTCTAATTTTCTGTAGAAGACCTTCTATTTATAAAAATTCTACCAGGGATAGTCGCTCCATAGAAGACCTCCAAGAAGCCTTCGGCCAATAGAAGACCTAAAAAAGGTCTACCATCTAAAAATGTTGAAAAAGTCCTCTTATCAACAAAACACCTCCGAAATGACTTCGATCTATAAAAAACTTTCCTCAGTCATTCTAGTTTCCGAAGGTCCTTTATAGCCTTCCTACATATATTAGCTCCCCTAGAATTCCCCACTCCATTGAAGTCTTTTCAGAGGCCACCTAGATGCTGTCGATCTAGAGAAGACCTCATAGAGTCCATCTAGAAGACCTCCTTTCCCTAAAAGTCCTACAAGGGGCTCCATATCGCTAGAAGATCACATATGTAAATTCAAAAGAAAGGATAAGGGATAATGGTATAAAAAACTCAGTCTGGGCTATCCTACAGTACCCAGGCGTATGGTTCTAATCGATCCAAATTCTATTCAGTTTTTTAGAAACATTCCATTCCAGATGTTCTAAAGATTTTATCTGCCCATACAAGTCTTTTGTAATGGTCTACTACCCATAGGTGTATGGTTCGGATGGATCCAAATCCTATTCAGATTTTTAGAAACATTCTATTTAATGAAGATATTCTTTTAGCCATAGAAGATGTTCTAAAGATTTTATCTGCCCACTTAAGTCTTTTTTAAAGGTCTTCACCCCATATAAGCCCCCCACAATCCTCCGCCTTTCGTCAATAGAGGTCCTTTAAAGGCTTTCCATAAAAAAAATTCCTTTCTAAAGTTCGTTAAAAATCTCCTCATGTAGCCTAATATATACTTTCTATATATAGTAACTCCCCTAGATTCCCTACCTTCCATACTAGATGCCGTCGTTCTAGAGAAAACTTTCTAGAGTCCATATAAATATGAAAAAAAAACATATCTTCTGTAGAAAACCTTCTAGAGGCCTCCAAAATGACGTCCCTTTAAAATAAACACATAAAGCCATTCTGTGTACGAAAGACCTTCTGTATGATTTCAAGACCTTTCGTATGATTTCAATATATAGTAGCTTCTCTAAAGTATTTCCTTTCCATCTAAGAAGCCTTATCTCCATCGAAGTCTTTCCAGAGGCCACATAGATTCCGTCGATTTAGAGAAGACCCCATGGAAGCCATTTCTCCATAGAAAACCTCAAACAAACCCTAAACAGAAGACCTACAAATAACATTACATTTGAACTCTCTTCGCTATCAAAAAAAGTCCTCCGAAATGACTTCCCTCAACAAAAACAAAAATCTAGAGTCATTCCAAGTACCAAATGACTCCCACATCCTTGAGGCCTCATAGATGCCGTCGATTTAGAGAATACCTTTTAGAGTCCATCTAAATATGAAAAATACTTTTGTCTTCTGTAGAAGACCTCTAATCGTAAACGGGCTATATGCCTATAGAAGTCTACAAAGAGGACTAGAAGACATAGAATACTACATTGGAGTCTTCCCCTTCATTCTATAGATGCACTCCTTGAGGCCATCTCGCTTTTATTTAAAAATCTTTAAACGATTAACAAATAGTCCTCCTCTCAACAAAAGTCCTCTGAAATTACTTTCGAAGGCCTTCTATATGCTTTTCATACATAGTAGCTCCTCTAAAGTCCTCGAAGTGTCCTTAAAAGCCTCCTATCAACAAATGACTTCCGAAGTAACTTACTAATATAACAAAAACCTCCTATAACCATTCTATGTATCAGAGGTCTTCTATACGCTTCGATCCAAGCAGTCTTGTCTCTATTAAAGTCTTCCCAGAGCTACCTAGATACTGTCGATCTAGGGAAGACCTTCTAGAGTCCGTCTATAATATCTTAAAATCAATAAAAGACCTACTAGGGGCTCCGATCCTCAAAAGATGACATAGAGGTCTATTCATGTCTTCCTAGAGGCCGTTTTCCACAAAAGACTTCCAAGATGCCTCTGTCTTCTGTAGAAAACTTTCATAAAAGTCCTACTGAAGGCTGCATATCGTTACATAGGGGTCCACTTCAGTCTTTCTAGAGGAGTTTTTTCCTATAAAAGCCCTCCTAGAGGCAGTTTCTCCATAGAAGACCTTCCGCCAGTAGAATATTTAAAAAAGGATCTATCTGAAATCTCCTGAATGTTGATGCACGAAAGGACTTCCTATTAACAAAAGACCTCCGAAATTTAAAAAAAGGCCTCGAGCCGTTCTATGTGCCTCTATACCCTTCCTACATATATACAGTACAGTAGCTTCCCTAGAATCCTTACCTTCTATCCTAGAAGCCTTCACTCCATCGAAGTTTTCCTAGCGATCTTCCAGATACCAACGATCTAGAGAAGAGCATCTGTAGAAGAGCTTCTACCCACAAAAGTCCTACTAGAGGTTCCAACTCTATAGAAAACCATGTAGAGGTCTCCAATATATAAAAAGAAGTTTTATTTCTATGCATAAAAGACCCAATAATGATCGTCATTTTACGAAGGCATTCTCTCAATAAAAGACCTGCAAGAGTTCTTCCATTATAAGCTCTTTTACCAGGAAATTGTAAAAATATTCTTAAAAATTCTCATTTTTTTTTTTCTTTCTCTCAAATGTTCTTAAATATTCCAGAATTGTCGGTCATAATTTTTCTCATTGAAATCTATTCAGAAATATTCCTAAAAACTCCATGATACTTAACAAGGAAGCCCCTTAAAATCAGGTATTTTTTTACGAATGACCATGAAAAAATTACAATTTTTCCCCAGGAAATTTTAAAAAATATTCTTCAAAATTCTACGATTTTCGGTCAGGAGATCCTTGAAAAATTGTTTAAAAAGTCTATAATGTGTTACCAGGAAATACTTGAAATTCAACGATTTTTTAATAAATTGCTAACCAATGAGGCAGTCCCTGAAAATTCAAAAATGTTAACCAGGAAATTGGAAAAAAAAATCTTAAAAATTTGCGAGTTTCGTTGCAGGTCCTTACAAATTATTGAAAATTCACGTTTTTTTGGCTGGAGGTCTTTAATTTTTTTTTTTTTTTTTTCATAAAAAATATACTTTTTTCTAGTAGAAGATTCTTAAAACATCCTTTGTTTTTTTTTTTTTTTTTTTTTTTTTAACTCACTATTTTTTCCATATTTTTAACCCAATGTTGGCATTTCATTCGAATTTGCAACATTTGGAGATCTCTCTCAACAGCTATCAATATATATTTTTTTTTTTTTTTTTTTTGAAATTTCTGTAACTAGACATCTGTAATTGTATTGTTTTTATTTTTCGAACTGCCACTTGCAGGTGTAAACCTTACCTTTTCACTTATACCCATTTACCCTTGTTATTCCCCAACACACATATGTACACACATAAGTACCTTTCAAAACTTTTTATGATTTATGAAATGATTTACATGCCAGAATATAAACAAGGTATCCGAAAGTCCATTAACTAGACAAATAATAGGTAATAACATTCTCATACCTTGCCATACCAAATTTATTTCCCTTTCAAAGTCTTTGGTAAATACTTCAGCCCTACGTATCGAACGGATAAGTTAATTTTGTGATTGATTGCTGTTGTTGTTGTTATTGTTTTTGTTGTTACAAATGACAGATGAAAAATAATTTTTGTGGTCTATTTGCATAGGAAAAATGCTGAGACAGGCGGAAAATTCGAAAGCCATCTGACGCAGGTAATCGATAAATCACAACACAAACTTTCGTCGCAACATGTGTGACTTACGTTACTTGCAACTTCTCTTACAACTTCCATCCATCCAGAACTGGCAAATTATGATGCTTTCGGTATTGGATGGATAAGTTGTTTAGTGGTTAAATATTTGTTTATATCTTAATTGCATAAATTGTTGAAGGTGTGGCAGAGCTCAAAAAGTAAGAATTTCTATCATTTGAATATTGGATGCCACAGTGTAGCAACAATGCAGAGCATTTTATCCACCTTCTCAATTTTGCATGAAACAGCTCCCCCCTCCCCACTTTGAATGCTTGTTAAATGTTTGCCAATTATTGTAATTCCTTAATTTTCTAATATTTATCAGATCAATTTGAATTGAATACTCCACCACAATTCAATAATCTCATCATTGTCATACATTTATTACAAATGTTGCATACTTCGGCAGGTATGTATATATATGTCAAACAGGAACGTAGTCAACCGAAGTTATATGGAGGGGAGGAGGTAAAAAAATCCCACAAAAGTAATATTTTCCGCATTCAAAGGCATTCTGCAGGTATATATGTCAAACAGGGACGTAGCCTGCCAAGGTGATAATGAGGGGGAGAGGAAAAAAATCCCACAAAAGTAATATTTTCCGTATTCAAAGGCCATGGTGGAGTAAAACGCTTTTCGACAGCCTCCAATAAATATCCAAAACTCAAATTTTAAGGATCGAATTCTAAAATTGAAAATGTCGGTACATAAAGATTTATTTCGAGTTGGCCGAGGAGGATAATGGTCAAACCATTGCAAAAAGGACCTACATCCAATTTTTTCTGTTCAAAACTATTTCAACGTCTCCAAATATAAACCCCCCCCCCTCCAAAAAAAATAAAACAATGACCTTTATCACAAATTTCGGAATTTCAGTCTTAACCTAGCAAAAAATATTGTAAGATTTAGTACGCATATTCAAAACAAACCTCACCTCACCATCCAAGACACCAACAGTGATGATCCAAAATTAATCCATGTAGTATTTTTCGAAAAATTTTTACATAGTTCCAAAACATTCCCCTATATCTTAACACCAGATACCCAGAGAGACCTCAATGCCACATTCCACCTTTATACATTCACTCAATACTAAATTTAGTAACCTTTAGTACTTCTCGAACAATCTCGAATGCATTCCCAAATTCACCTGTTTCTCTCAAAGGGTAAGATGAAAAACTGCAACCAACTTCAGACTGCTGTCATTTCTAAGCCACTCGTCCGACAGCTGTTAAAATTATTCCAGTGACAGCTCATTACATTGTTTACAAGCGTACCAAAAGCATTTTGGTGAGAATTTTCCGGAAAGAAAGTTAATCGTGATGGAATTCAAGAGCGATAGTGTGATCTCCTTATATTTGGCTGGAAAACCACAAGTGGGTATCGTTAGAGCACTCCAGCATTTAAATGTGAATAAATCTTTTGTGTCTCCTACCATCGCGCATCGTTACCGTGATACTGGTAGCGTAGCCCGACGTCAAGGAAGTGGACGGAAGAAATAATAATAGCTCGTGAGCTGAACATATCGCAATATTCCGATTACTGAAATATGAGCTCGGGGTAAAGCCATTGAAGTGCCAAAGAGTGCAGGAACATACACCGCAACTTACACCGAGAGAAAATAGACTCAAAAGACCTAAAGAGTTGCTTCGCTTGGCCGAAAGTGGTGAACTGCCGAATTTGGTTTTCTCCGTCTCCGATGAGAAGACATTTGTTGTCCAGCGGTTTGTAAACAAACAAAATGATCGTGTTTACTTGCCAAAGAGGTCAGCTGAAAATGTGCACCTTCGGTTGGCCACCAGAATTCAAGCGCCGGCCATGGTGATGGTGTGGGCCGCCATAACAGCCGATGATCGCTCTCCGCTCGTATTAATCGACCGTGGCATCAGAATAAATGCCGAATATTATTATTTCGAAAATATTCTGGAGGGTGTATTAAAGCCTTGGGCACGCAAACATTTTGCCCGCAGGACTTGGAGATTCCAACAGGACTCAGGACCATCGCACTTAGCACGCGCCATCCAAGAAAGGTTACAAAATGATGTTCCTCGCTTCATTTACAGCGCACAATGGCCACCAAAATCTTCGGATACCAATCCGTTGGACTATTGTGTCTGGAGTATTTTGGAAAGCAAGGTTGTCTGGCACCAAAAAATACCAAAGTGCCGATCTCCTTAAAACAACGCTTCGCCAGGAATAGGCCAAAATACCGCAGAGCAAAATTCGGGCAGCTTGTGACGGTTTCATTGGCCGTTTAAAGGTCATAATTCGTGCCAAAAGTACATGTGGTTACTTATTCTAAAATTTGATGCTATTGCCGAATTTTTTTACTTTCATTCAATAAAATTTAGAAAAAGTAAAAATTATGACTTTTTACTTTGTCGCAGTTTTTTTATCTCACCCTGTTTATGCCAACGGTGGCTTCCATATTAATTTTCAAACTTCCAGCTCTATCCTTAGACCCAATCACAAATTCATTACCATACTTTTTATAAGGTTATACTACACATGTTCAAAACAACCCTAGGCACCAACAGTGACTTCGATACCAAATTCCAGAATTCCGTGTTTATGCCAACACCCAACGGCACCTACTTCTCTCAACCACAGACACCAACAGTGACATCCATATCAAATTTCAGGTTTTCTGTTCCATCACTTCACCCAATACCAAAATAGTACTATTTTGTACTTTTCGTACAATGTGTACTATTTCCAATAAAACACCTCCATATCTCGACCACAGACAGCAAAAGTAACCTCAATATCAGATTTGATGATTCCAGCCCCATCCCTTCACTCAATATCACATTTAGTACCATTTAGGACTATTCGTACAAATATAGGACAAATTTCCAAAACCACCGCTATATCTTCACCACACACAGCAATAGTGACTTCAATGTTAAATTTTGGGATTTCAGCTCTATCGGTTCACACACATATCCCAATTGTACCAAATTTAGTACACATAAGTACGAATTTCCAAAACTTTTTACATATCTCAATTCTACTCCAAATTTCCTAAATTACCTAAATACCTCAATCATACAGCCCCATAGAAATTCCATTTCC
Organism: Musca domestica; assembly: GCF_030504385.1. Taxonomy (NCBI): domain Eukaryota; kingdom Metazoa; phylum Arthropoda; class Insecta; order Diptera; family Muscidae; genus Musca; species Musca domestica. The sequence goes on from NW_026712155.1 coordinate 12,916,764, forward strand.
AATTTCAGAATTCATGCTTTATCGGTTCACCAAAATTCCAATTTGCACCAAATTTAGTACCATTTAGTACACATAATTACAAATTTCCATAACTACCTATATCACGCAATCCAATGGAAATCTTAATTCCAAATTTCAGGAGTTCAAATTTACCGTTTTAACCCAAAATTTTATTTGTACCAAATTTAGTACCATTTAGTACACATAAGTACGAATTTCCAAAACTACCTACATTCTTCAGTCCTAGAATGTTATAGTAATCTTATTTCCAAATTTCAGCTCTAATTCTAATAATTCTAATCTTATTTTTAAATTTCAGAATTCCAAATCGAAATTGTACCAAATTTAGTACCATTTAGTACGAATTTCCGAAACAACCCACATATCTCAGTCCCACAATGCAGTAGTAATCTCAGTTCCAAATTTCAGAATTCCAGCTCTATCGGTTCATCCCAAATCGAAATTGTACCAAATTTAGTACCATTTAGTACTTATCGTGCACATAAGTACAAATTTCGAAAACTTCCTCCATATCCCAATCCTACACTACGCCAGTGATGTTAATTTGAATTTTCAGTTTTTCAACTCCATCCATTCCTCAAAATTCAAAATTGTACTAAATTTAGTACCGTTTAGTACTTCTTGCATACATAAGAATACACTTCCAAAACTAGTTCCTAACATCGACTCAAATCCTCAACCTAGATATCCATTCCAAATTTCAAGTTTTTACGAAATGGTACCAAATGTAGTAGATTTTATTACTTTCCGTACACTTATAGTGCGAATTTTCAAAAAAAGCCTTGGTGCATCTATCACACACTCCATCAGACACCGTTATTCCGAATTTTAAGTGTTCTTCTAGCTCTACTGTTTCCCTAAATTCAAAGGGTACCATATTCAGTACCTTTTAATACTTTTCGTACCATTATAGTACGAATTTTCAAAAACGCAGCCCTATCTGACCCATTCGAACCAAGAGGGATCCTCTCCCGAAATTTCGAGATTCTAGCGTCAGCCATTTTGTCTGGGCGTTGCTGAATCGTTAAGTCAGTCAGTCAGTTAGTCAGTTAGAACTTTAAAAAATTTTTTTGAAAAAAAAACTAGGGAGGAGAAGTCATTGGAAAAAATTCTTCAAAAATCCCTGATTTCCGGTCGTAAGGGTTCAGATCCTTCGAAATCGTTTTAAATATTTTTTCTAATACTTCAAGACTACACTGGTAGGACTACATGGTATATTGAATCCAAAAAGTAATCAATTCCCTTCCCCTCCCCTTTTGTCTTTGCCGCTATGCCTCTGCCTCTCTGTAATTAATGTGTTAACTACTTTGCCAAAAATTGATTATTATGCATTATTATTGTCTCATTTATGCAATGTAAAATTTCTCTGCCTTCCCCCCCCCCCCCCCTTTTCGCTCACTTTTCCCTTTGATCCCTCAAATCATCTAAAATTGATTTAAATTGCAATGTTATGAAGGACAATTGGGAGAGGGGGTGGTGTGGACAAACACCTTTTCTTACTGACCTGATTTGATTTATGAAAAGACATTTGAAATTCACTTAAGATACAGACGGACACTGCGGATGCCAGGTGGTTGTGTCGGACTGCCAAATGGGCGGCTTGCCAATGAAACTCCCCCCCATCCCCAAAACTTGTAGTGATTAATGTAATGCAATTAACAACCATTTGAATGAGGATCTATGGAGGTGGTGAAAGAAGGAAGTGAAGAAAAGGACATTTGGGCAAAAGGATTTAGGCCATAAATTGAAATGTTATTTCAAAAAATGATAGTCTCGAAGACAACTTCATTAAAGAGATTTTCACACAAATGTTAATGGAGATTATTACTCAACCGGGCAGCATAGACATTTTCCAATGGAAACACGTATTCAGCCAGGCTAAATTTGAATTATTTAATAGAAAACTCTTTCCAGAAAGGGATGCATAGAATTTTTCCCACAGAAACCCCTATCAAGTCAGGCGGCATAGGAGTTTTCCAACAGGAAACCCTATCCAGCCACGCTACACAGAGGCTTTTTTAGAAAAAAAAATATGCAGGTCAAAGGTTTTCTAAGAAAAACCTTTATTCAGCTAGGCGGCATAGAAGTTCCCCAGAGAAACTCCTCTTCAGCCGACCGAAAAATAAATAATGAATTCTATTTTTCTAATGGAAATCCCACTCAATCCCACTTTGGCTGAATACTAAAATAATTTCCCTATGGAAATATACTCCGCCAGTCTTAGACCCAGTTTTCTAAAAAAACACTTATTTTACGTTGGGCGCCATTTTTTAGAATTTATTATTTAACTCTCATTGAATAATCAGCATTGCTGTTCCTATGGATAACAATCTTCCACCCGTCTGGGATCCTGTTTTCTATAAACAATTGAATATTCAGCAGAGTAGAATTAAAGTTTTCCTATCGAAATCCCACTCAACTGGGCTGAATACTAAAGTCATTTCTCCATGGAAACTATATTCCCCGCTGTGGGAACCTTGTTTTCCCTAAAAAAAATATTTCACGTTGGGCGCCATTCGATAGAATTTATTATATAATTCCTTATGAAAATACAGCAGGTTTAAATAGAAGTTTTCCAATGGATAACTCTATTCCACCCATGTGAGTCCCGGTTTCATTTCCACGTTGGGCGCCACTTAATATTATATTTACTTTTCAATGAATTTAATTATCATAACAATATTTAACCTTTTACCCTTATCCTTTCCTTTTACCATTATCCTTTCATTTCAAAAAAGTGTTATATTTACTTTTTTTGAGAATCCGATTATTCCTTATGTGGGACATTTGATATAATTTATTATTTATCTCCCAATGAAATCCCACTTAGGATGAATGAAAGTTTTCCTATGGGTTGGATGCTGTGGAAAATATATTCCGAGCGACTGAAATAATGTTCCCTATATTAAAAAAAAATACGTTGGGCGCCATTTGATAGCATTTATTACTTAACTCCTTAAGACTACTCCTACAAAAGTATTAAACAGGATTTTTTATAAAATTACCATATTTCACGTTGGGCGCCATTTGACAGAATTTATTATTTAACCCCTTATGAATATAAGGAGGAGTCAAATAGACGTTTTCCCATGGATAACTCTATTCCGCACATCTGAGAACAAGTTTTCTAAAAAAAAACACTTCTTGTAAATTAATAACCGGATTTTTCCAATAGAAAACTCTATTCCCCACGTCTGAGACCTGGATAACTCTATTCCTCCCGTCTGAAATCTGGTTTTCATAAAAAAATTACTATACGCGGATGGATGGATAACCCTCTTCCATCCATCTGAGACCAGTTTTCTCATAAAATAACCTCATTTTACGTTGGGCGCCATTTCAAATTATTATACTTTCTTTTTAATTAATAAATCATATTCACTGAAACTACATGAAATTCATCCTATTTCAAAATAGGATGAATGGTCAAATGGTCTTACTCCATCTGTGGAATATTTGATAGAATTTTTAAATAAGAGTTTTTCTATCAATAACTCCATTCTGCGCCACATGCGACCGTGTTTTCTATAAAACAGTCCTTTTTTAGGTGTGGAAGTCCGTCTATAAGCCGGTTTCTCACAAAATAGCCATATTTCACGTTGGGCGCCATTTCAAAAAAAACAATGAATTTTGTTTTCAAAGAAAAAACATTAAATTCGTTCTATTTCAAAAAAAAAATCTATACCCTTAAGCCTTCTGTGGTTAAATCTGGCATTTTTTCAATGGATATGTTGATTCCGCCCGTCTGAGATATGATTTTTTTAAAATACAACATATTTTACGTTGGGCGCCATTTGATGAAATTTATTATTTAACTTCCAATGAATAAAACAAAACAAAGAGTTTTTCTCTATCAATAAATCTATTCCGCCCATCTGAGGATCGGTTTCTCACAAAATAACGTTATTTCACGTTGGGCGCCATTCCGAAAATTTTTTATAATTACTTTTCAATGAATTTTATTTTCAAAGAAAAAAACAATAAATTCGTCCTATTTCCACAACAAATGCTCTATCCTTTGTCTTTCATCCTTTTGTGGGGATAACAGCCAACCGAAAAAATGCTTAAATCTGGCAGTTTTTCTATGGAGAACTCTATTCCGCCCGTTTGAGACATGATTTTTTTAAAACAACATATTTTACGTTGGGCGCCATTTGATAAAATTTATAATTTAACTCCCAATGAATACACAGCAGTGTTAAACAAGAGATTTTCTATGATGTTCGTCGGAGACCCAGTTTTCTTAAAATAACCCTATTTTACGTTGGGCGCCATTTCAAAAAATTGTTAAATTTCCATTTCCGCTATATTTGGTATTGCTTAAATCTGTCAGTTTTCCATGAATAACACTATTCCGCCCATCTGAGACCAGGTTTTTTAGAAAAAATCTTATTTTACGTTGGGCGCCACTTGATAAAATTTATTATTTAACTCCCAATAAATATACATCAGGGCTATACAAGAGTTTTTCCATAAATAACTTTATTCCGCCCATCTGAGGATCGGTTTCTCACAAAATAACGTTATTTCATGTGGGCGCCATTCCGAAAAAAATTATATTTACTTTTCAATGAATTTTATTTTCAAAGAAAAAAGATTAAATTTTGTTCTATGTCAAAAAAAAATGCTATATCCCTTATCCTTCCTCCTTCTGTGGCGATATCACCAAACAAAAAATGCTTAAATCTGTCAGTTTTTCTATGGATAACTCTATTCCGCCCGTCTGAGACATGATTTTTAAAAAACACAATATATTTTACGTTGGGCGCCACTTGATGAAATGTATTATTTAACTCCAAATGAATACACAGCAGGGTTAAATAAAGAGTTCTTCTCTATCAATAAATAAGAGCAGGGTTTTTTTAAAAAAATTATTTTACGTTGGGCGCCATTTAAAAAAATTTATTATTTAACTCCCAATGAAAATACTGCAGGGTTAAACAAAGAGTTTGTCCTATCAATAACTCTATTCCACCCATCTGAGGATCGGTTTCTCACAAAAAACGTTATTTCACGTTGGGCGCCATTTCAAAAAATTGTTATATTTACGTTTCAATGAATTTTATTTTCAAAGAAAAAACATTAAATTCGTCCTATTTCCACAACAAATGCTCTATCCTTTGTCCTTCATCCTTTTGTGGGGATAACAGCCAACCGAAAAATGCTTAAATCTGTCAATTTTTCTATGGATAACACTATTCCGCCCGTCTGAGACGAGGTTGTTTAAAAACAACATATTTTACGTTGGTCGCCATTTGATAAAATTTATTATTTAACCCCCAATGAATATACAGCAGGGTTAAACAAAGAGTTTTTCTCTATCAATAACTCTATTCCGCCACTCTGAGAACAGGTTTACCAAAAATAACCATATTTCACGTTGGGCGCCATATCAAAAAATTGTTATATTTACATTTCAATAAATGAAAAATAAAATCTGTCAGTTTTCCATGACTAACTCTGTTCCGCCCATCTAATACCAGGTTTTTTTAAAAACAATTTATCTTACGTTGGGCGCCACTTGATAAAATGTATTCTATAACTCCCAATAAATATAGAGTAGGGCTAAATAAAGAGTTTTTCTCTATCAATAACTCTATTCCGCCCATCTGAGGATCGATTTCTCACAAAATAAGATCAGTTTTTTTTTAAACAACTGATTTTACGTTGGGCGCCACTTGATAAAATGTATTACTTAACTCCCAAGGTATGTACATCAGGGTTAAACAAAGAGTTTTTCTATATCAATAACTTTATTCCGCTCGCCTGAGACCCAATTTCCTTACAATTAGCCTATATCACGTTGGGCGCCATTTCAAAAAATTTATATATTTACTTTTCATTGAATTTTATTTTCAAAGAAAAAATATTAAATTCGTCCTATTTCCACAACAAATGCTCTATCATTTGTCCTTCATCCTTTTGTGGGGATAACAGCCAACCGAAAAAATGCTTAAATCTGGCAGTTTTTCTGTGGATAATTTTATTCCGCCAGTCTGAGACCTGTATTATTGAACTCCCGATGAATATACAAGAAGGTTAAATAAGAGCTTTTCTATGAATAACCCTATTCCACCCATCTGAGGATCGCTTTCTCACAAAAAAAAAAACGTTATTTCACGTTGGGCGCCATTCCGAAAAATGTTTATATTTACCTTTCAATGAATTTTATTTTCAAAGAAAATGCATTTTATTCAACCTTTTTTAAAACAAGTGTTCTATCCTATCTCCATCATCCTTTTGTGAGGATATCGGCCAACCAAAAAAAAATGCTTAAATCTGGCAGTGAAAGAATCAAAAAACCTTAACAAGGCAAAACTCAAAACAAAAAATTGTTTGTTTAATTTCTGTGTAAATTTGTATGGATGTATGGGTGTTTATTTGTGTGTCCTTAAAGTCAATTAGTTAATTTCTCTGGTTGTCAGCTTTTGTTTGTATGTATCAAAAACAATCTTTTTACATAGAAGAGTATTATAGTAGTAGTTGTTGTTGTCGTTACATGTCTGTATGTAATATGTATAACCTATTTATTTATAGCATTTGTTGTTTTTTATTCATGTCCTAGATTTGTTGTTTTTGGTTTATTTATAGGTTAGAATTTTTTTCGGTTTGAGTTTTTTTTCCTGATTCTATATTTAAGTGTTTTGTTTAAACAGTTTTATTGTTAAGCCATATAAAAAAGGGGGGTATACGAATTGTACAATAAAAAAAACATAAAAACATAACATTTACGAGATTTTTTTATTTTTGTTTATATGAGTATGTGTGTGTGGTCTTTGTAGACATTTTTTTTGAGGGTTGAGTTTTTTCCATTTTCCTTTTTTTGTTTTTTTTTTTTCTTAAAAATAGTTATTTTTTTAATTATAGGTAGAGCTAGAGTAATATTTCTTCGTTTCTTCTTCATCTTCTTTGCAGATATCCTTTTGTTTATTTCGTCCTTATTTTTGCTTGATTTTAAATCGCTTTTTTTCTCTCATATGAGCTAAGATTGATTTCATTGGTTATTAGTAGATGTGTGAGTGTGTGAGAGTGTAGGTGAATGTGTATTTGCTGGCATGGAGAGAGAAAGAGAGAGTTTACCCCTTCCTCTCCCACACCAACCTTGTTTTTAGTTAGTAATACTAGAGTCACAATTTAGTTGTTGTTGTTTTTTTTTTTTTTTTTTTTTTTTGTAGTATAAAAAATTAGGGCTTTACGCGAGGAATATTTAAATGTCATCGTTTTGTGGTGTGGCAGGAGTGAACTCACCTTATATCCGATTCGCTAAGGAATTTTTTCGATTGTAGGCTGCCGAGATTTTTGGTTTGGATGCTACAGCAGTAACAGGAAAATGATGCCAAATTGCAATTGTCCATCGAGACCAAACTACAACAGCCACAACAACAACAATTGCAATAACAACAATAACCATAACTGCAGGAGAAGCCTCCATTACACAATCCACAAAAATTGGGCAGCAAACTTGTGCACTGCTCAGCTACTCTTCCTTTTCCACCACCTCCTTTTTCCCGCTCTCCTCCTCCTCTATGACCCGAAGAAGTAACTGTGGGCCTGACATTCTTAAATAAATTACTTGTTTTATTGAGACTAGATTTAAATGTAGTTGTTGTAGGTGTTGTTGTTGGTATAACAGAATTCTCTCGCAACTGCATGCAATAACAGCAACATGTCTCCGCTCCACCTCCTCTCGTCTCCACTCCCAGAGCATCCATATTTTGCCATATCTGCTGTTGTTTCTGTCTTTCTTGCCTCTCCTCCGGCCGCTGTGTGGCCAGCCTCCGGCGGCCATAGGCCAATGTCAGCAGCACCACACCTAATAGCCGTTTTAGATTTTCTATCACATGATCACAGCAGAGCCGGCACCAGTGCCGATAGCTGCCGGCGGTAGCCTTGTGTAGTGCCTGACAAACGCTAAGGTACACCAATACATGGACAGGTACACTAAGATATAATGATATCGAGACATTAGACGATGAGCTTGTACCGCGCGCTGCATTGCTGCTGGGAACTCCCCTGGAAACAGAATGAGAAACACCTGTTTAATTGACATCTTTAATGCTGTTCTCGGACACAGGTATTGATGGTGAAATAAATTTGATAAAATAAATGAAAATTAAATAACGATTTTTATGGAAAATATTGAAAAATAAATTGGTTATATTTTAATTTTTTTTCTAGAAAAAATATTTAAAAAAAATCCTGATGGCCCCTGAAAAATATTTTTTTTAAATGCTGATATTCCTTGGAAAACATTCTTTAAAAAATCCACGCTTATGTGGCAGATAGTCCTTGGAAAATATTTAAAAAAATATCCTGACAGTCCTTGGAAAATATTCTTTAAAAAATCCACGCTTATGATCTTGATAGTCCTTGGAAAATATTAAAAAAAAAATCCTGACAGTCCTTGGAAAATATTCTTTAAAAAATCCACGCTTATGATCTTGATAGTCCTTGGAAAATATTAAAAAAAAAATCCTGACAGTCCTTGGAAAACATTCTTTAAAAAATCCACGCTTATGTGGCAGATAGTCCTTGGAAAATATTTAAAAAAAGATCCTGACAGTCCTTGGAAAATATTCTTTAAAAAATCCACGCTTATGGTCTTGATAGTCCTTGGAAAATATTTAAAAAAATCCTGACAGTCCTTGGAAACTATTCTTTAAAAAATCCACGCTTATGGTCTTGATAGTCCTTGGAAAATATTTTTTAAAAAAAATCCTGACAGTCCTTGGAAACTATCCTTTAAAAAATCCACGCTTATGGTCTTGATAGTCCTTGGAAAATATTTTTAAAAAAAATCCTGACAGTCCTTGGAAAATATTCTTTACAAAATCCACGCTTATAGTCTTGATAGTCCTTGGAAAATATTTTTTAAAAAAAATCCTGACAGTCCTTGGAAAAAATTCTTTAAAAAATCCACGATTATGGTCTTGATAGTCCTTGGAAAATATTTAAAGAAAAATTTTGATAGTCCTTGGAAAAAATTCTTTAAAAAATCCACGCTTATGGTCTTGATAGTCCTTGGAAAATATTCAAAGAAAAATTTTGATAGTCCTTGGAAAAAATTCTTTAAAAAATCCACGCTTATGGTCTTGATAGTCCTTGGAAAATATTTAAAGAAAAATTTTGATAGTCCTTGGAAAAAATTCTTTAAAAAATCCACGCTTATGGTCTTGATAGTCCTTGGAAAATATTTAAAGAAAAATTTTGATAGTCCTTGGAAAAAATTCTTTAAAAAATCCACGCCTATGGTCTTGATAGTCCTTGGAAAAAATTCTTTAAAAAATCCACGCCTATGGTCTTGATAGTCCTTGGAAAAAATTCTTTAAAAAATCCACGCCTATGGTCTTGATAGTCCTTGGAAAAAATTCTTTAAAAAATCCACGCCTATGGTCTTGATAGTCCTTGGAAAAAATTCTTTAAAAAATCCACGCCTATGGTCTTGATAGTCCTTGGAAAAAATTCTTTAAAAAATCCACGCCTATGGTCTTGATAGTCCTTGGAAAAAATTCTTTAAAAAATCCACGCCTATGGTCTTGATAGTCCTTGGAAAAAATTCTTTAAAAAATCCACGCCTATGGTCTTGATAGTCCTTGGAAAAATTCTTTAAAAAATCCACGCCTATGGTCTTGATAGTCCTTGGAAAAAATTCTTTAAAAAATCCACGCCTATGGTCTTGATAGTCCTTGGAAAAAATTCTTTAAAAAATCCACGCCTATGGTCTTGATAGTCCTTGGAAAAAATTCTTTAAAAAATCCACGCCTATGGTCTTGATAGTCCTTGGAAAAAATTCTTTAAAAAATCCACGCCTATGGTCTTGATAGTCCTTGGAAAAAATTCTTTAAAAAATCCACGCCTATGGTCTTGATAGTCTTTGGAAAAAATTCTTTAAAAAATCCACGCCTATGGTCTTGATAGTCCTTGGAAAAAATTCTTTAAAAATCCACGCCTATGGTCTTGATAGTCCTTGGAAAAAATTCTTTAAAAAATCCACGCCTATGGTCTTGATAGTCCTTGGAAAAAAATTCTTTAAAAAATCCACGCCTATGGTCTTGATAGTCCTTGGAAAAAATTCTTTAAAAAATCCACGCCTATGGTCTTGATAGTCCTTGGAAAAAATTCTTTAAAAAATCCACGCCTATGGTCTTGATAGTCCTTGGAAAAAATTCTTTAAAAAATCCACGCCTATGGTCTTGATAGTCCTTGGAAAAAATTCTTTAAAAATCCACGCCTATGGTCTTGATAGTCCTTGGAAAATATTTAAAGAAAAATTTTGATAGTCCTTGGAAAAAATTCTTTAAAAATCCACGCCTATGGTCTTGATAGTCCTTGGAAAATATTTAAAGAAAAATTTTGATAGTCCTTGGAAAAAATTCTTTAAAAAATCCACGCTTATGGTCTTGATAGTCCTTGGAAAATATTTAAAGAAAAATTTTGATAGTCCTTGGAAAAAATTCTTTAAAAAATCCACGCCTATGGTCTTGATAGTCCTTGGAAAATATTTAAAGAAAAATTTTGATAGTCCTTGGAAAAAATTCTTTAAAAAATCCACGCTTATGGTCTTGATAGTCCTTGGAAAATATTTAAAGAAAATTTTGATAGTCCTTGGAAAAAATTCTTTAAAAAATCCACGCCTATGGTCTTGATAGTCCTTGGAAAAAAATTCTTTAAAAAATCCACGCCTATGGTCTTGATAGTCCTTGGAAAAAATTCTTTAAAAAATCCACGCCTATGGTCTTGATAGTCCTTGGAAAAAATTCTTAAAAAAATCCACGCCTATGGCCTTGATAGTCTTTGGAAAAAATTCTTTAAAAAATCCACGCCTATGGTCTTGATAGTCCTTGGAAAAAATTCTTTAAAAAATCCACGCCTATGGTCTTGATAGTCCTTGGAAAAAATTCTTTAAAAAATCCACGCCTATGGTCTTGATAGTCCTTGGAAAAAATTCTTTAAAAAATCCACGCCTATGGTCTTGATAGTCCTTGGAAAAAATTCTTTAAAAAATCCACGCCTATGGTCTTGATAGTCCTTGGAAAAAATTCTTTAAAAAATCCACGCCTATGGTCTTGATAGTCCTTGGAAAAAATTCTTTAAAAATCCACGCCTATGGTCTTGATAGTCCTTGGAAAAAATTCTTTAAAAAATCCACGCCTATGGTCTTGATAGTCCTTGGAAAAAATTCTTTAAAAAATCCACGCCTATGGTCTTGATAGTCCTTGGAAAAAATTCTTTAAAAAATCCACGCCTATGGTCTTGATAGTCCTTGGAAAAAATTCTTTAAAAAATCCACGCCTATGGTCTTGATAGTCCTTGGAAAAAATTCTTTAAAAAATCCACGCCTATGGTCTTGATAGTCCTTGGAAAAAATTCTTTAAAAAATCCACGCCTATGGTCTTGATAGTCCTTGGAAAAAATTCTTTAAAAATCCACGCCTATGGTCTTGATAGTCCTTGGAAAAAATTCTTTAAAAAATCCACGCCTATGGTCTTGATAGTCCTTGGAAAAAATTCTTTAAAAAATCCACGCCTATGGTCTTGATAGTCCTTGGAAAAAATTCTTTAAAAAATCCACGCCTATGGTCTTGATAGTCCTTGGAAAAAATTCTTTAAAAAATCCACGCCTATGGTCTTGATAGTCCTTGGAAAAAATTCTTTAAAAAATCCACGCCTATGGTCTTGATAGTCCTTGGAAAAAATTCTTTAAAAAATCCACGCCTATGGTCTTGATAGTCCTTGGAAAAAATTCTTTAAAAAATCCACGCCTATGGTCTTGATAGTCCTTGGAAAAAATTCTTTAAAAAATCCACGCCTATGGTCTTGATAGTCCTTGGAAAAAATTCTTTAAAAATCCACGCCTATGGTCTTGATAGTCCTTGGAAAAAATTCTTTAAAAAATCCACGCCTATGGTCTTGATAGTCCTTGGAAAAAATTCTTTAAAAATCCACGCCTATGGTCTTGATAGTCCTTGGAAAAAATTCTTTAAAAAATCCACGCCTATGGTCTTGATAGTCCTTGGAAAAAATTCTTTAAAAAATCCACGCCTATGGTCTTGATAGTCCTTGGAAAAAATTCTTTAAAAAATCCACGCCTATGGTCTTGATAGTCCTTGGAAAAAATTCTTTAAAAAATCCACGCCTATGGTCTTGATAGTCCTTTGAAAAAATTCTTTAAAAAATCCACGCCTATGGTCTTGATAGTCCTTGGAAAAAATTCTTTAAAAAATCCACGCCTATGGTCTTGATAGTCCTTGGAAAAAATTCTTTAAAAAATCCACGCCTATGGTCTTGATAGTCCTTGGAAAAAATTCTTTAAAAAATCCACGCCTATGGTCTTGATAGTCCTTGGAAAAAATTCTTTAAAAAATCCACGCCTATGGTCTTGATAGTCCTTGGAAAAAATTCTTTAAAAAATCCACGCCTATGGTCTTGATAGTCCTTGGAAAAAAATCTTTAAAAATCCACGCCTATGGTCTTGATAGTCCTTGGAAAAAATTCTTTAAAAAATCCACGCTTATGGTCTTGATAGTCCTTGGAAAAAATTCTTAAAAAAATCCACGCCTATGGTCTTGATAGTCCTTGGAAAAAATTCTTTAAAAAATCCACGCCTATGGTCTTGATAGTCCTTGGAAAAAATTCTTTAAAAAATCCACGCCTATGGTCTTGATAGTCCTTGGAAAAAATTCTTTAAAAAATCCACGCCTATGGTCTTGATAGTCCTTGGAAAAAAATCTTTAAAAAATCCACGCCTATGGTCTTGATAGTCCTTGGAAAAAATTCTTTAAAAAATCCACGCCTATGGTCTTGATAGTCCTTGGAAAAAATTCTTTAAAAAATCCACGCCTATGGTCTTGATAGTCCTTGGAAAAAAATCTTTAAAAAATCCACGCCTATGGTCTTGATAGTCCTTGGAAAAAATTCTTTAAAAAATCCACGCCTATGGTCTTGATAGTCCTTGGAAAAAATTCTTTAAAAAATCCACGCCTATGGTCTTGATAGTCCTTGGAAAAAAATCTTTAAAAAATCCACGCCTATGGTCTTGATAGTCCTTGGAAAAAATTCTTTAAAAAATCCACGCCTATGGTCTTGATAGTCCTTGGAAAAAATTCTTTAAAAAATCCACGCCTATGGTCTTGATAGTCCTCGGAAAAAATTCTTTAAAAAATCCACGCTTATGGTCTTGATAGTCCTTGGAAAAAATTCTTTAAAAAATCCACGCCTATGGTCTTGATAGTCCTTGGAAAAAATTCTTTAAAAAATCCACGCCTATGGTCTTGATAGTCCTTGGAAAAAATTCTTTAAAAAATCCACGCCTATGGTCTTGATAGTCCTTGGAAAAAATTCTTTAAAAAATCCACGCCTATGGTCTTGATAGTCCTTGGAAAAAATTCTTTAAAAAATCCACGCCTATGGTCTTGATAGTCCTTGGAAAAAATTCTTTAAAAAATCCACGCCTATGGTCTTGATAGTCCTTGGAAAAAATTCTTTAAAAAATCCACGCCTATGGTCTTGATAGTCCTTGGAAAAAATTCTTTAAAAAATCCACGCCTATGGTCTTGATAGTCCTTGGAAAAAATTCTTTAAAAAATCCACGCCTATGGTCTTGATAGTCCTTGGAAAAAATTCTTTAAAAAATCCACGCCTATGGTCTTGATAGTCCTTGGAAAAAATTTTTTAAAAAATCCACGCCTATGGTCTTGATAGTCCTTGGAAAAAATTCTTTAAAAAATCCACGCCTATGGTCTTGATAGTCCTTGGAAAAAATTCTTTAAAAAATCCACGCCTATGGTCTTGATAGTCCTTGGAAAAAATCCTTTAAAAAATCCACGCCTATGGTCTTGATAGTCCTTGGAAAAAATTCTTTAAAAAATCCACGCCTATGGTCTTGATAGTCCTTGGAAAAAATTCTTTAAAAAATCCACGCCTATGGTCTTGATAGTCCTTGGAAAAAATTCTTTAAAAAATCCACGCCTATGGTCTTGATAGTCCTTGGAAAAAATTCTTTAAAAAATCCACGCCTATGGTCTTGATAGTCCTTGGAAAAAATTCTTTAAAAAATCCACGCCTATGGTCTTGAAGGTCCTTGAAAAATATTCTTTAAAAAATCCACGCCTATGGTCTTGATAGTCCTTGGAAAAAATTTTTTAAAAAATCCACGCCTATGGTCTTGATAGTCCTTGGAAAAAATTCTTTAAAAAATCCACGCCTATGGTCTTGATAGTCCTTGGAAAAAATTCTTTAAAAAATCCACGCCTATGGTCTTGATAGTCCTTGGAAAAAATCCTTTAAAAAATCCACGCCTATGGTCTTGATAGTCCTTGGAAAAAATTCTTTAAAAAATCCACGCCTATGGTCTTGATAGTCCTTGGAAAAAATTCTTTAAAAAATCCACGCCTATGGTCTTGATAGTCCTTGGAAAAAATTCTTTAAAAAAATCCACGCCTATGGTCTTGATAGTCCTTGGAAAATATTTAAAGAAAAATTTTGATAGTCCTTGGAAAAAATTCTTTAAAAAATCCACGCCTATGGTCTTGATAGTCCTTGGAAAAAATTCTTTAAAAAATCCACGCCTATGGTCTTGAAGGTCCTTGAAAAATATTCTTTAAAAAATCCACGCTTATGTGGCTTATGTGGATAGTCCTTGAAAAATATTCTTTAAAAAATCCACGCTTATGTTGCTGATAGTCCTTGAAAAATATTCTTTAAAAAATCCACGCTTATGTTGCTGATAGTCCTTGAAAAATATTCTTTAAAAAATCCACGCTTATGTGGCTGATAGTCCTTGAAAAATATTCTTTAAAAAATCCACGCTTATGTTGCTGATAGTCCTTGAAAAATATTCTTTAAAAAATCCACGCTTATGTGGCTGATAGTCCTTGAAAAATATTCTTTAAAAAATCCACGCTTATGTGGCTGATAGTCCTTGAAAAATATTCTTTAAAAAATCCACGCTTATGTGGTCTGATAGCCCTTGAAAAATATTCTTTAAAAAATCCACGGTTATGGTCCTAGAGGTCCTTTAAAAATATTCTCTAAAAAATCCACGCTTATGGTCCTAGAGGTCCTTGAAAAATATTTTTTAAAAAATCCACGCTTATGTGGCTGATAGTCCTTGAAAAATATTCTTTAAAAAATCCACGCTTATGTGGTCTGATAGCCCTTGAAAAATATTCTTTAAAAAATCCACGGTTATGGTCCTAGAGGTCCTTTAAAAATATTCTCTAAAAAATCCACGCTTATGGTCCTAGAGGTCCTTGAAAAATATTTTTTAAAAAATCCACGCTTATGGTCCTAGAGGTCCTTGGAAAATATTTTTTAAAAAATTCACGCTTATGGTCCTCGAGGTCCTTTAAAAATATTCTTTAAAAAACCCACGCTTATGGTCCTAGAGGTCCTTGAAAAAAATTCTCTAAAAAATCCACGCTTATGCTCCTAGAGGTCCTTAAAAAATACTCTTTTCGAAAATCCTCGCTTATGTTTATGAAGGTCATTGAAAAATATTGTTTAAAAAATCCTCGCTTATGTTTATGAAGGTCCTTGAAAAATATTGTTTAAAAAATCCACGCTTATGTTTATGAAAGTCCTTGAAAAATATTGTTTAAAAAATCCACGCTTATGGTCGTAGAGGTCCTTGAAAAATATTTTTTAAAAAAATCCACCGATTGAAGGTCCTTTAAAAATATGGCTCTGCTTATCCCCTTGTAACCCACCACCTACCATATGCGTTTCCATAAGCTTTTTGGATATTAACCTCTTCTCGATCGATTTCTCTCCACCCCTCCTCCCCCTCCTCCTTTCTTCATCCTCCCCAGAAAAAAACATTTATGACAGGCCATAACCATTTTGGCCACAACGTACCTGACATTATTTACTTAATTTTTAAGCATTGCCGTTTTTGTTTTATGACATTCGGTCATGACAAAGGCGACATTAAGGGGGTGGGAGGTTCACAGGCAAATTATTGTTATTATTATCGCCTACGACACCCTCTCCACTCTGTCCAGGCACCAGGCAATAATTCGCAATAATCTGCAACTAATAGGATTATAGCTGATGGTTCAGCTCCGGACTCCCATAAAAGATTTGTTGTGCCTGGATTTATGACCCACACCACCGCAGACGAAATAAAAGCCAAACGAAAAAGAACCGCATCATAACCCCAATTGAGACTCCACATTGGAGAATGCCAAGAATGAAAATAAGTCGCCATGAAAATAAAGTTCATGAACCCCCAATCACCGCCCAAGAAGAACAACAACACCCATCACCAACAAAAAAGGATTTGAATACCCAACCGAAGAATGAAGAGAATTCAAATGTAATCCTCAAATAATTATGGTATTTGAAGTAATAGCAGCAGCAGCAGTAGCTGAGCATTATTTTCCGGTTTCCGATTCCAATCCCTGCCAAATAGCCAGAGATGTTTGACGAAGTCATCCATGGCGTCTGCGGTTGGACGTTTTTGATGGCTAAATAATCTGCTTGCCGTCGATGCCGTTGTTGCTGTTCGTTTTATTGTCACAGTTAAGGATTTGATTGCATTAGCGAAATTACTAACATTACGGCTAAGACCACAAAATAGACGAAAGGGAATTATTTCGGAGGAGGGGGAGTGATAAAAAAGGGGGAAAAGGGGGAGAATATGAGACAGTGATGTGAGAGGTCCTTAGGAGGGAAATTTATGCCATTTTCTGGACAAGTTCTTATTTTAATAACCCCAATTTGGAATAGTCTGAGGCCCTTGGCCGAATATAAATCAGGTCGTTTTGTACCCTAGACCCGAACTTCGCACAGTGATTCGAAACGAGATTTTACAGACAAAAATTTCATAATTTTGAAAGGCTAAGGATGAGTTCATTTTCCCCGGTGAAATAGTTGAAGTTAAAATCTTGAATTTGGCAAGGCCATCACTGATTATGTAAAGGGGTAGAATAAGGCGGAATTTTTGGAAATTCGTACGAAAAGTACTCAAAACTTACAAAATGCTGCAGCATTTGGAAATGTCGAAAATGACTCTATGCTAAAGAGGTGAGAATTTTCGAACATTTTGGTTCGTCAAGGGTACAAAACGTACTAAAATGTACAAAATTGCTCCACATTCCCACTGAGCCATCAAATAAAGATTTAGAATTAGTGAGACAGTTTTCCCCTGTGAAGAGCTAAATTTAAAATCCTGAATTTGGCAAGGGCATCACTGATGCTGTAAAAGGGTAAGAAAAGGCGGGATTTTTCGAAAATTCATACGAAAAGTACTCAAAACGTACAAAATGCTGCAGCATAATTTATTTGGTGCTCATGAAGGGGGTTGAATTTGGAAATGTCGCATGAAAATGACTCTTTGTCACAGAGGTGGGAATTTTCGGAAATTCGATCTTCCAGGGTACGGAAGGTACTAAAAAAAGAAAATCGTACCAAATATTTTATTGAGCCATCAATTACAGACTTAGCATAAATATCACTTTTAGTTAAAAATAGGAATGATTTTTTGTGGATTTTCTAAAAGGTACGAAAAGTACTAAAATGTACCGAATGGTACAGCATTTAGACTCGGCAATAAGCATGAGGTGAAATTTTTGAAATGCGGCTAAGGATCACTAATTCTATACGGGGTTGGGATAGAGAGATATTTTTGGAGCCATGAACATCAACAGTACGAAAAGTACCAAAAAGTACGAAATTGTACAAAACTGTAATTCAGCAACCAATGAAGATGAACATTTGACATGATCGTTATTCCTGGTTAAAATGGACAGATTTTTTGGAAATTTTTATTTAAAAGGTACGAAAAGTACTAAAACGTACACTATGGTACAAAATTGTAATTAAGCGATTCTAGGATGTTATAATGTTCAAATTTCACAAAACAGTCACCCTTGGTTTAAATTATAAAATTTAGGGCATTTTCGTACCAAACGGAACAGCATATTTATTTCGCGATCAGGAAGAGGTAAATCTTAGAAAATTTGCACCAATGCCACTCTATGTTTCAGAGGTGGGAATTTTTCGCAAAATTCCAACACCAAGTGTACGAAAAGTACTAAAATGTACAAAATTCTTTTGATTTGATTTTTTTGAGCCATTGATTAAAGATTTAAAATGAATATCACTCCTAGTTAAAATAAGAATGATATTTTGTGGATTTTTCTAAAAGGTACGAAAAGTGCTAAAATGTACCAAATGGTACTGCATTTAAACTTGGAAAACAGGATGAGCTGGATGATTTTGAAATGTGGCATAATTGTCACTACTTCCATACGGATTTGAGATAGATATTTTGGGAGCCTTGAATATAAAATGTACGGAAAGTACTAAAACGTACGAAATTGTACAACTCTGTTATTAGGAATTCGATGAAGATGAGGATTTGGCATGAGTGCTACTCCTGGTTAAAAAAGGCGAATTTTTTGGAAATTTTTATTTAAAAAGTACGAAAAGTACTAAAAAGTACAACCTGGTACAAAATTGTTATTAAGCGACATTATGGCACTACAACTTTAAAATTTCACAAAAATGTCACCCTTGGTTTCAATTATAAAATTTAGGGCATTTCCGGAACTTCGTACTTCAAGGGTAGAGGGGTACAAAATCGTACCAAACGATAGATACATCATATTTATTACGCGATCAGAAAGAGGTAAGTCTTAGAAAAGGCCACTCCATGTTGCAGAGGTGGTAATTTTTCGGAAATTCCAATACCAAGTGTACGAAAAGTACTAAAATGTACGAAATTCTTTACTTGTTTTTTTTTTTTTTTTTTTGACCCATTGATTAAAGATTTAAAATGAGTTTCACTTCTAGTTAAATAAAAATGATTTTTTTTGTAGATTTTCTTAAAGGGTACGAAAAGTACGAAAATGTACCAAATGGTACAGCATTTAAACTCGGCAATCAGGATCAGCTGGATTATTTTGAAATGCGGCATAAGGGTCACTATTTCTATACGGATTTGAGATAGGGGGACATTTTCGGAGCCCTGAGCATAAAATGTACGAAAAGTACTTAAGCGTACAGAATTGTACAAAACTGTTATTAGGCGTTCTAAGAAGATATGGCATGATTGTTGACTTGACTTGATTGACTTCGGGTTAAAATAAGAAGGATTTTTGGAGATTTTTATTTAAAAGGTACGAAAAGTACTAAAAAGTACAGCATAGTACAAAATTGTAATTAAGCGATATTATGATGTTATAATTTTTGAAATTTCACAAAAGAATCACCCTTGGTTAAAATTATAAAATTTAGGCCATTTTCGGAACTGCGTACTTCCAGGGTAGAAATGATACAAAATCGTACCAAACGGTGCAGCATATTTATTTCGCGATCAGTAAGAGGTCAAGCTTAGAAAATTTGCACGAAGACCACTCTATGTTGCTGAGGTGGGAATTTTTCGGTAATTCAACACGAAAAGTACTAAAATGTACGATTTTTTTGGCCATTGATTAAAGATTTAAAATGACTTTTAGTGGAAAAGCAACTTTGCATTTTAAAAATAAAAATGAGGTGATTTTTTTAACTTCATACTTCCAAGGTACGACATGTACTAAACAGTACAATATTGTTGTCGAGCGATCGATTAGATATGGAAAACTGATATTTGACTATTAAAAGTGGTGAAAGTAAGGAGGGGACTCTATGGATTTTCAGATAAAAATAAAGTGCATTTTTTAAAAAATCTGTACTCTAAAGGTACGAAAAGTACTAAAAGGTACACAATTGTATACGATAAATAAAAGAGCTGCAATCTTGAAATTTAGCATGGAAATCCTATTTTTATAGGAGACTAAATTGAAACCGGATTTTTGGAAGTTTCAGCTTCAAGGGTACAAAAAGTACTTAAGAGTACAAAATAGTCCAACCTCATTATTTGTCTGTTCTGAAGTATAATTTTATTTTTTATGGACCGCTCTTTGTGTAGAGGATGAAATTTTTCGATTTTTTTAAACATTTACTTTACAAGTACAAAAAAGTACTAATGGGTACTAATCGGTATAAAATTGTACTACATTGTAAGAGGAGCAATCGAGAAGACCCAAGACTTTTAGATTTGATGTAAAAGTCAGTCTTCGTTCACAAGGCTAAGATAATTCTGAATTTTTGAATATTCATACTCCAAGTGCACGAGACGTACTAAATAGTACAACATAGTCGCTAAGCAATTGAGTAGAACTGGAACTATGAAAAATTTCATGGGACCTTTTCCTATGGAGAGGAAAATAAAACCCGTGCTTTTGACACTTCGTAACTACAAGGTACAAAAAGGTACAGAAAAGTCCGAAATTATAATAGGACGACTTATAGGAACAAGAACTTTGCATAGAAGAGGGTGGACAACTCCAGCAATATTTTCGTACTTCTGGGAGAAGATCATCCAGAGGTTTTATAGTTGCAGGATATCCTTTTAAGGTTTTCTGGACCTAGAAGAACTTTAACCAGTCATCTATGGACAAAAGTTTTTCTTAAGACCACCTAGAGATGCTCTTCTAGAGACACCTAGAGTAGAAATGAAATGCAGAAGACCTTTAGACAACAGACATCGTCTGAAACAAGGAGGTTTACTAGAGGCAGAAGACACTTCAGGGGATTTCTAGAGCCGGAAGACCTTCTAAATGTCAGAGCCAGAAAACCATCCAGACATCTTCGTAAGGCAGAAGACTCTTCAGAAGCTAGAACCTACAGAAATCATCTACGAAAAATTTCATGGGGGACCTTTCCTATGGAGAGGAGAATAAAATCCGTGTTTTTAGAACTTCGTAACTACAAGGTACAAATAGGTCCAGAAAAGTCCGAAATTTTAATTGGACGATTTATAGGAACAAGAACTTTGTATAGAAGAGGGGGACGGGGGGCAACTACAGCAATATTTTCGTAACTTCGTACTTCGAGGACCCAATACTTTGTTTTTGCTTTAAAGGCTAAAAAAATTCTGTGTTTTTTGTTACTCCTAAGGGTACGAAAAGTACTAAATAGTACAATATTGTCCCTAAGCGATTGGGAACAACTAGAACTTTAGCAATTTTTATTGGTGGAGCTTTTCGTGCGTAGAGGAGATTAAAATCCGTGCTTTTGGAACGTCGTAACTACAAGGTAGAAAAAGGTACAAAATAGTCTAAAATTTTAATTGGACGATTTATGGGTACAAGAATTTGCATAGAAGTGGTGGACACAGTTTAACCCATATTTTCGTAACTTCTTCGTACTTTGGGGATAGGAAAAGTACTATAATTTAAAAATGGTACAATATTGATATCAATGAACCACAGTCTAAAATAAGAACTGTAGAATCCTTCATGGAGACCCTATTGTGGTCCTTTCGGTCCTCGAATCCTCCAATAAAATGTTGGTCTATTTTGTACCCTCTGGTACCCTTTAGTTACAAATTTCTAAAAATACGAGGTTTATTCTCCTCTATACGAAGAGAAATTATTGGCCCAATTGCACCCCCCCCCCCCCCACTTCTATTCCAAGTTATTGTCCCTATAAATCGTTCAATAAAATGTTGGACTATTTTGTACCCTCTGGTACCCTTCAGTTACAAATTTCTAAAAATACGAGGTTTATTCTCCTCTACATACGAAGAGAAAATATTGGCCCAATTGACCCCCCCCACTTCTATGCAAGGTTATTATCCCTATAAATCCTCCAATTAAATGTAGAACTATTCTGTACCTTCTGGTACCTTTTAGTTACAAATTTCTAATAATACGGAATAATAACACCCATTAATATGTTTTTTTAGTCACATCAAAATGCAGATTATTCTAATATGTCATTTTTATTTTCCCCCCTCGACCCAAATTTTTACTTCACAATATCTGCACATATGTAGCCTCCTTCATCCTCTGAGACCACTGTAAAAATCCTGAAAATGAAAAGAAACCGCATATTGAGTTAGTCATTTCATACTTACCATTGAGCACGTGAACGGTGACACTTTTCGGTTTAGCATTCGATGGATTGCATTGATAGTGCCCGGAATCCGATGGCCGGGCTGATTTGATCAACAGAAAGGATGTCGTTGTGTCGCCTTTAATGGTAACAACCGAAACACCACCGCGCGGCGAATCATAGTTGATAATCTGGAAAATGCAGGAAAAAAAGAAAAAAATTGGGAAAAACGGAAAATCCCAAAAAAAATAAAGATGAAAAGATGAAAAGAAAGAAAAACAACAGCGGGTTAAACAACGGAATCAGAATGGCAAACAACAAAAAAGAGAAAGAGAAAAACGAACGACAACAGCAATATTGTCATTGTCGTAAGCCAAAGTCAAAACCATAATGCACACACACACAGAGAGGACACTCACACTCACACACAGACACATACACATACACACCCACACTCTCACATAATGCTGACAAACAACAACTGAATTCATCATAATCGAATACGCTAAAGAAAAGAGGGAAAACTATTTTTTTTACTTTTTTCAGCGATTTACAATGGCAAAGGATATACCCGGAACAAAATACAATTTCTCCGAAATCCACAGGATATTGATGGTACAAAATATTTGGTCCACGATTGTTGCTGTTCTCTTTTTTTCGTTGTGGTGAAGGATAATAAAAAATATTGTTCTTTCTTGTGTTTAATAACAATGCTGGCTTTTAAGCGTGTAAATAAAAGATTTAACCGAGAAGTGGGGGGAGGGGAAACAGAAAAAGGACAACAACAAAATATTGCGGGAAATCAATTTTTTAATTTTTCGCTTTAAAAAAGAAAATATGGACTTTTTATAGATTTGTATAGAAGGAAATATTTGGAAGTCTTTCATAGAGAATGAAATACTTCCAACTAGCTTTATTAGGCAAAAGACCCTACCTAACGATCTCCTGTAAGCAGAATATCCAAAAAAGACTTCCTTAAGTATCAGAACTTTTGAAAGTACTTCCTAAGATAGAAGGGCTCTTAAATGGCTTTCATAGTTTTCAGAGCTTTCATAGTCAGAGGCGCATTTAATAGTACCCTATGGACAAAAGAGCTTTCAAGTTTTCCATAGGCCAAAATACCTTTTAAATGACTTCTAGAAATGGAGAGTCAGAACTTCTCATGTTCTTCTATAGACAAAAGACCATTTCCAAGTCTTCAACAAAATGAAGACTTTCTCAAGGTCTTCTGCAAAAAGAACAAGTTAAAAAGCAGTAAGTTCGGCCTGGCCAAACTTTGAATACCCACCACCATTTGGAACGAATTTGAAAATTTTCAAAAAATAAAATCCTTAAAAAATTCTGTTAAAATTTTAAAAATGCCGAATATAGCCGTCATATTGGGGTCTATACGACGTGGACCTACAAAGGCATTGTTTGTCATAAGCCATTACCATATTCAAATTCGAAACTTGAAATAAATGGCTAATATGGTAGCTAAAATAACATCAAAATATCGTATATAGGGAGGTACCGTTATATCGGAGCTGTGCGAATACCTGGACCAGCATAGACAATTTTCTGTCACAGGCTGTAGCATCCATTACGAACTTCAAATACGACATCTCAAACAATTTCGGTGGGTTTTGTACCTAAACTCGTCAAAATACCGAATATAGGGAGGTACCTTTATATGGGGGCTATACGAAAACCTGGACATGCATAGACAATTTTTCGTCACAGACTGTAGTTCCCATGACGAACTTTAAATATCAAATTTGAAACAATTCTGGTGAATAATGTCGCTAAAATCATGAAAATACCGAATTTTGGGAGGTACCGTTATATGGTCGCTATACGAAGAAGTGGACCTGCACAGACAAGTTTTTGTCATAGGCTGTAGTTTTCATTACGAATTCTAAATACGTAATTTGAAACAATTCCGTTAAATAATGACGCTAAAATCATCAAAATACCGAATTTTGGGAGGTACCGTTGTATGGGGGCTATACGAAGACCTGTACCTGCATAAACAATTTTCTGTCACAGACTGTAGTTTCCATTACGAATCTCAAATACCAAATTTGAAACAATTCCGATGAAAAATGTCGCTAAAATCATCAAAATACCGAATATCGGGAGGTACCGTTATATGGGGGCTATACGTGGACCTGCACAGATAATTTTCTGTCATAGGCTGTAGTATCCATTCCGAACTTCAAATACCAAAGTTGAAACATTTCCGGTGAATAATGTCGCTAAAATCATCAAAATACCGAATATCGGCGCTATAAGAAAACGAGGACTTACATGGAGTATTTACGAACTTAACCTGCCTACTGGAAAAATAAACATGTGTGCAAAATGTTTGCCTTCTATCTCAATTCTTTCGAAAGATAGCGTGATTACAACAGACAAACGGACAGACAGACAGACATGGCTAAATCAACTTAGAATTTTACGCTGATCAAGAATATACATACTTTGTTGGGTCTGACATGAGTATTTCGAGGAGTTACAAACGAAATGACAAAGTCAATAGACCCTCCATAGTATGGTGGAAGGTATAAAAACTGCAAGACTTAATTTTTAGAGTTCTGCCGGAGACAGAAGATCCTCCTCTAGAGGTTTTCTAGGCACAGAAGTCTCTTATGAGGTATTCTAGAGCCAGAAGATTTTTAATAGAATTTCTAGAAACAAAAGACAATTCACAGCTTCCAAAGTCTATTCAGAGGTCTTAAAAAAACCACAAGACTATCTAGAGTAGAATACTTCTGGGAGAAGACCATCCAGAGGCTTTATAGTTGCAGGATATCGTTTTAAGGTTTTCTGAACTTAGAAGAACTTCAAACAGTTTTCTATGGGCAAAATTTTACTTAAGACCATCTAGAGATGCTCTTGTAGAGACACCTACGGTAGAGGGTCATCCCTCATCATCTTCTAGTTGCGAAATTTCATTTTGAGGTCTTCAGGTTTTTTAAAATGCAGAAAACCCTCAAACATCAGACATCGTCTGAAACAAGGAGGTTTACTAGAGGCTGAATACACTTCAGGGGGTTTCTAGAGCCGGAAATGTCAGAGCCAGAAAACCATCCAGACATCTTCGCTGTTGTCAAAGTCCTTCTAAAGACCTTCTAGAGCCAAAAGACCTTCTTAATTTCAGAGCCAGAAAACCATCCAGAGGTCTTTGAAAGGCGGAAGACTCTTCAAAGGCAAAAGATATTCAGGACCTTCTAAATATCAGAGCCAGAAAACCATCCAGAGGTCTTCGTAAGCCAGAAGACTCTTCAGAGACTAGAACCTTCAGAAATCATCTGAAAAAAGAAGGTTTTATAGGGAAAGAGGACCCTTTTATGTATTTTCTATAACCTTTGAACTTTTATAGGTCTGCTGTGGACAAAAGTTTTGCTAAAGAGCTTTTAAATTTCAGAGCCAGAATACCATCCAAAGGTCAACGAAAGGCAGAAGACTCTTCAGAGACTACAACCTTCAGAAATAATCAGGGGATTTCTCTAGCTATTAGACCTTTTAGAGGTCAGCTGTGGGCAAAGTCCTTCTATAGACCTTATATAGCCAAAAGACCTTCTAAATGTCAGAGCCAGAAAACCATCCGCGTCTTGGAAAGATGGAATATTCTTCAGAACCAGAAGAAGTTCAGACATCATCTTAAACCAGGTTTTATAGAGGCAGAAGGCATTTCAGGGGATTCTATAGCCAGTAGACCTTTAAGTGGGCAGAAGTTTTTCTAAATGTCTTTTAGAGTCAGAAGAACTTCGAGAAGTCTTCTACAACCATAAGACCTTTCAGAGGTCTTCCTAAGCTGGAATGGTCTTCTAGTTCAGGTTTTTTAGGAACAGAAGACTTTCAGTGGTCTTTTAAAAACAGAAGAAGAGAGTTTTTATAAAGGCAGACAAGCTTCGAAAGGGACAAGGAGACCTTTCAGAGGTCTAATTAAGACGAAAGACCTTCATAAGGTGTTCTAATCCTAAAGACCTTCCGAAGACATTATGAAAGTAAAATACCTTCAGACGGTCTTCTGGGGACAGGAGGCTGTCAGAAGTCTTATTAAATTAACAGGACATATAGATGTCCTTTAGAAACAGAAAACTTCCATAGGTCTTCTAAAAAACGTAAAGCCCGGAGGTTTATAATGGCTGAAAAACAATTTTCTAGGGACAGGAGACCTTCCAAAGGTCTAATTAAGACAGAAGACCCTCATAACGACTTCTGAAAACAAAAGACCTTCCGGAGACATTATAAAGGCAAAAGATCTTCGGACGGTCTTCTGGGGACAGAAGGCTGTCAAAAGTCTTATTAAATCGGAAGATCAAATAAATATCCTTTAGAAACAGAATTTTCAAAGACCTTCTAAAAACGGAAGAAATAGTGTATTATATAGGCTGGCAAGCTTCGAAAGAGACATGACACCTTCCAGAGATCTAACCAAGACAGAAGACCCTCATAAGGTCTTTTAAAACCTAAAGACCTTTCGGAGACATAATGAAGCCAAACGACCTTTGGACGGTCTTCTAGGGAAAGGAGGCTTTCAAAAGTCTTATTAAATTAACAGGACATAGAGATGTCCTTTAGAAACAGAAAACTTTCAGAGGTATTCTAAAAAACGGAAAGCCCGGAGTTTTATTAAAGCTGAACAACTTCGGCCAGTCTTCTAGGGACAGGAGACCTTCCAAAAGTCTAATTAAGACAGAAGACTCTCATAACGACTTCTGAAACCTAAAGACGGTATTCTAGGGACAGGACACTTTCCAAAAGTCTAATTAAGACAGAACACCTTCATAAGGTCTTCTTACGACCTTCGGACCATCTTCTAAGACTTTCAGAAGTCTTATTGTGGCAGAAGACCTTCACAAGGTCTTCTAAAACCTCAAAAGCCCTTCGGACGGTCTTCTAGAGACAGGAAACTTCAGAAGTCTTTTTAATAAAAGACTATTAGAATGAGAAGGCCTTCGAGGATTCTTCTAGAACCAGAATAATTTTCAGAGGTCGTTTAGGGTCATATGACTTTCTGGAGGTATTCGAAATAGAAAATACCTTTCCAAAAACTTGTATACACAGAAGATACAGTAGAGTTCTTCTGGAGAAGATTTTGAGGAAAAACGGGTTTTCCTTAGAGTTTCCTTAATTTTATTAGCAAAAAGGACATCGATAGGAAATTATTTAAAAAATTTATTATACATCCTCTTCCTCCTTTCCTCCACAAAAAGACATTTTGAAGGCTTCTTTATTAAATAAAAGGACATGCAATAACACAATAATTTTATCCTTTATCTCACGCTTCAAAGACTTCAACAAAAAAATCTCAGAATGTCACGTCAAAAGGAGGAAAGTCATTAAATAAAATTAAATTGATGAGAAAAATTTTCTCAAAACTATTACAATACAACACTAAAAAGATTGTTGTTTTTGTTGTTGTTGTTGTTGTTATTGCTATTATTATCACCATTATGGCTATCTTTAGACCAAAACAAAAATATTCCTAGAATTCATGGCAAAGCCTTCCCACTCAAACACACTCTCAAAGCCAACAGACTTTGTAATCCTTCCACTTGTTTATTTTGCTCTCATTCGGTGTCGCACTCCAACCCCAATCCTTCAAAAACAAAACACGAAGCCATTGAAATTCAAAAAAAAAAAATCTTTGAGAGAGAGAGGCAGAGTGAGAGCAAAAAATTAAAAATAGCAAGAAAAACTTGTTTCAAGGATTTACAGGCAGGCAACGATAAAAAAGGATTAGTTTGGGCTTTTATGTGAAATAGCCCATCCACAAAAAATACAAAACAAAAAAACAAAAACATGGACAACAGCACTCAGACATAGGCATATCGATGCAGACACAGGCGGTCAGTTTTTTTTTTTTTTTTTTGCACAACTATGTGCATAAAGGATATGTACCCAAAAAATGGCAACAAATAATTCCAAACAAAAAAAGGATACAAAAAATCAGTGCACATACAGTGATTTTTAGTGGGGTGGAATGCCAAGAAAAATTTGGGATAAGATAATGGGGTCTCCAAAGGGAAGAAAGTCGGGAAGAAATTTTAATAAAAAAATTACAAACAAGTAAAAAAGCTGTAAGTTCGGCCGGGCCGAACTTTGAATACCCTCCACCATTTGGAACGAATTTGGCAATTCTCAAAAACAATAAAATCCGTTAAAATCTTAGAAATACCGAATGTAGCCGTTATATTAGGATCAATACGACGACATGGACCTGCATAGGTAATTTTTTTCATAAGCCATTGCAATATTCAAATGCGAAACTTAGAAGAAAAAAATCGGTGAATAATATAACTACAGTCATCAAACAACCGATTATCGGGAGGTACCGTTATATGGGGCCTATACAAAGACGTGGACCTGCATAGACAATTTTCTGCCTTAGGCTGTAGTATTCATTTCGAACTTCAAATGCCAAATGTGAAACAATTCCGGTGAATAATGTCGCTAAAATCATAAAAATACCGAATATCGGGAGGTACCGTTATATGGGGCCTATACGAAGACGTGGACCAGCATAGACAATTTTCTGCCTTAGGCTGTAGTATCAATTTCGAACTTCAAATGCCAAATTTAAAACAATTCCGACGAATAATGTCGCTAAAATCATCAAAATACCGAATATCGGTAGGTACCTTTATATGGGGGTCATACGAAGACGTGGACCTGCATAGACAATTTTCTGTCTTAGGCTGTAGTATCCATTACGAACTTCAAATAGCAAATTCGAAACAATTGCGGTAAATAATGTCGCTAAAATAATCAAAAATACCGAATATCGGGAGGTACCTTTATATGGGGGCTATACGAAGACCTGGACCTGCATAAACAATTTTCTGTCGATTACGAACTTCAAATAGCAAATTCGAAATAATTCCGGGAATAATGTCGCTAAAATCATCAAAATACCCAATATTGGGAGGTACCTTTATATGGGGGCCATACGAAAACGTGGACCTGAACAGACAGTTTTCTGTCTTACTCTGTAGTATCCATTACGAAATTCAAATAGCAAATTTGAAACAATTCCGGTGAATAAAGTCGCTAAAATCATTAAAATACCGAATATCGGGAGGTAACCTTATATGGGGGCTATACGAAGACGTGGACCTGCATAGACAATTTTCTGCCTTAGGCTGTAGTATTCTTTTCGAACTTCAAATGCCAAATTTGAAACAATTCCGACGAATAATGTCGCTAAAATCATCAAAATACCGAATATCGGGAGGTACCGTTATATGGGGGCCATATGAAAACGTGGACCTGCACATACAGTTTTCTGTCTTAGGCTGTAGTATCCATTACGAACTTCAAATAGCAAATTCGAAACCATTCCGGTGAATAATGTCGCTAAAATTATCAAATAACCGAATATCGGGAGGTACCTTTATATGGGGGCTATACGAAGACGTGGACCTGCACAGACAATTTTCTGTCATAGGCTGTAGTATCCATTACGAACTTCAAATAGCAAATCCGAAACGATTCCGGTGAATAATGTAGCTACAGTCATCAAAATACCGAATATCGGGAGGTACCTTTATATGGGGACCATACGAAGACGTGGATCTGCATAGACAATTTTCTGCTTTAGACTGTAGTATTCATTTCGGATTTCAAATGCCAAATTTGAGACAATTCCGGTGAATAATGTCGCTAAAATAATCAAAAATACCGAATATCGGGAGGTACCTTTATATGGGGGCTATATGAAAAGATGGACCTGCACAGACAATTTACTGCCTTAGGCTGTAGTATTCATTTCGAACTTCAAATGCCAAATTTGAAACTATTCCGGTGAATAATCTCGGTAAAATCATCAAAATACCGAATATCGGAAGGTAACCTTGTATGGGGCTATACGAAGACGTGGACCTGCATAGACAATTTTTTGCCTTAGGCTGTAGTCTTCATTGCGAACTTCAAATACCAAAATTTCACACAACTCCGGTGAATAATGTCGCTAAAATCATCAAAATACCGAATATCGGGAGGTGCCGTTATATGGGAGCTATACGAAGACGTGGACCTTCCAGAGGTCTAACTAAGAAAAAAGTCCTTCATAAGGTCTTATAAAACTTGAATACCTTGCGGAAATATTATGAAGGCAAAATACCTTCGGACGGTCTTCTAGGGACAGGAGGCTGTCAGAAGACCATATATATGTCCTTTAGAAACAGAAAACTTTCAAAGGTCTCCTAAAAACGGAAATGTCTTCTAAAGAAAAGAAGACCAGAGGTTTTATATGAGATGACAAGCGTGGGAAGTTCTTCTAAGGAGTGGAAAAATTCGAGGAGTCTAATTAAGACAGGACACCTTTATAAGGTCTTCTAAAACCTGAAGACCTTCCGGAGATATTATGAATGCAAAAGGCCTTCAGACGGTATTCTAGGGACAGGAGGCTGTCAGAAGACCATATATATGTCCTTTAGAAACAGAATATCGAATGTCAGGAGGTACGGTGTTATATGGGGGCTATACGAAGACGTGGACCTACATGACCCATTTTCAATACCAAAAGTCCTGCAGACATAATACACATTTGAGTAAAATTTTATCAACCTACTTCATTTCGTTCGGAAGCTAGTGTGATTTCCACAGACGGACAGACGGGCGGTAATGGCTAAATCGACTTAGAATTTTACGCTGATCAAGAATATATATAATTTGTGGGGTCTGACATAAGTATTTCGAGGAGTTACAAACGGAATGACAAAATTAATATACCCTCCATAGTATGGTGGAGGGTATAAAAATATATGATATGGGAAATATTTATAAATTTGCTAAAATAGGTACATTGGTGAGATTTCTTTAACCGGAGTTGACTGAAGAATATTTAAGCAGATTTTTCCTCTATACCTTTTCAACACCACAAAAGGATAAATAAATAGTCCTGGTTTAGTTTTCATATATTTCAGATATTAGAAACCATTTTTTATTTTCCATATTTTCAATCTCCTTACCCTTGCATTCCACCCTAATATACACACCAGCTTGCATACATCCAAAAAAAGTTCACTCAAAGACACACACACACATACCAACCAACCCATTCACAAGCTCACCCACCCCACCCATCCTGCCATCCACTCCCTCTCACAAAGCACTCAATACCATTTAAAATATTGCCAAGGCATTTTGTACGGCCCGGCAAGCCATTGAAACTTACCGCATTATTGTGATTCCAAAAAATGTAGGCAGGCGGCTCTGGAGAATTAAGTATAACGCAGGTTAAATTTATAGTTGACCCACTTTCTATATATAGATCAGGGGCACCTATAATTTCTGTTGAGGGTTCTGCAAATAGAAAATGTGGAGAAGAAAAAATAAATGATAACGTTAGGCAAATTCAAATGAGTTTAAGAGAAATTAAAATTTAGTTGAATGAAGCAGAAATATGCAGTGTTGGGCGTATGAGTGTTGTCGTTACTTATACGACATGGGTTAATAGAAAAATATTTCCTGAAAATTTAAGATTCAAAGACCGATTTTAACAGTTTAAAAAATATATATTTATGACGACATGGTGTTTTGAAAATATTTTTCTTAGAAAATAAAGGATTCTTATTATCTTAGAAACAAATCTCACAAAAATTCGTATATTTTAATAGTTCGTGAATAATATCATTCAAAAGCTTCTCAAGAACTCGAAAAATAATATTATTAATAGTCAGTGCTTTTAAAATCACGACCTTGACAGAAGGCCTTCTAATGACAGAAAATCTTCTTCTGAAGGCAAAATGATATCGAAGCAGAAATTTGTTGAAAGCAGAATATCCTTTAGAGTTATTCTAGGGACAGAAGATCTTCAAGAGGTGTTTAACAGCCAGACCACAATCCAGATGTCTTAATGCCTGCTGGTTTTCTAAAGTCTATAGACTAAGACCTTCACAGATGGTATTCTAGCAGCAAAAGCTGATTGCCTCTCTTAGCTCTTTAAGCTAATAGTTCTTTGGAAATAATCCTTGGAAAAAATATTGACACAGACAAAAATCTGTGGCGGAAATTATAGTTCTGATGACTCTCACAAAAATCTTTCCAAAATCGCGGCATTAATGATTATTGAAAAAAAATCCAGAACGCAGGACTCTAAAGTCGTCCTTAAAAAAGATCCTTGAAAAATCGTCAATGTAATGGCTCGTGGAAAATCATTACAGAAAACAGAATCCGAAAAAAGAACCTACTTAAATAACCTATGGCTAAAATGGATCTATAGAAGAATGTTTACAGAAATCCTTGACAAACACGTTTGATGGTCCTTGAGAAGATTATACGGAGAATTCAGCTCCAATTGTTGGTGAAAAATATTTAAGAAACTACAGTCCAATTATTCCAGAAAACAAAAATCACGGCTCCATTAATGCAAAAAAAAATTAAAAAAGAAAATAATGGTGGTAGATTAGCCACCATCATTAAAAAAATAGGCAGAATTTAGCTCTAATTGTCCTTGAAACTACAGTCCTATTATTCCAGGAAACAAAAAGACATGGCTCTATTTATTTTGGAAAAAGTAAAAGAAGTAAAATAGAATATAGTCGGTTTTGCCGGAAGATATATACTCCCTGCATTGAGTTATGATTATTCAAACTATTGAGGGGTTGTGTGTTCCGAAGCAGTTTGACAATATTGATACTTCCGATATTTTATTTGAGATAAGATTTCTGGTTAAGAGAAATATTTAGATATGGCAAGTTGTAAAGAATCGCTAACTTGTTTCGCAAGTTATGGCAGATAAAAGTATTAAAAATTGTGACCCGTTGTGGGTGAGGTACCAGAAGCGGTCGGCAGATGCGTGTCATCTTCGCAATAGATCTTGTATTAGCAAAAATTTTTGTGTGTGGGAAATTTGACGAGATGGATGGATTAAGATGCTTATATAGGTTTCTTTCAGCGTTTTATTTTTTCAAAAAATCTTAAACCCAATGTGGGGGAGGTTCCAGAAGAAGTGGTCCGATCTTGTGTTGATGGGAATATTGAAATGGATCAAGTCTAAATGGATTCGAACGTTATTTCCGCGTTTTATGAGCTTCATGGATACTCAAAACTTTGACCCTCTGTAGGGTACCAGAAGGAATGAACCGATATATTCCATATTCACATCACACCTTGGGATAATAAAAAATATTGTGATGTGTGCAACTTGAAGAGAACCAGATGCTTATTTCGGTTTTTATGATCGTTTTGGTTATTCAAAAAGGTTGACCCTTTGTGGGCTAGGTACCAGAAGGAATGATCCGATCTCTACCATATTTATTACAAATTTCTTTTTGATGGAAATACTGAGATGGGCAAAGTTTGAATGAAATCGGATGTTAATTTCGAATTTTATGAGCTTCATAAATATTCAAAATGTTGACCCTTTGTGGGGGAGGTACCGAAAGGAGTGGGTCGATATATTCCATATTCACACCAGACCTAGGGTTAATAAAAATACTGTGATGTGTGTAATTAAAAGACAATCAGACACTTATATCACATTTTATAAGGGTTATCATTTTCCAAATTTTGACCGTTTGTGGGGGAGATACTTGATGGAGTGAACCGATATTGACCTAGCTCTGATTCAAATATTAGGATATGCAAAGGTGGAGCAAAATCGAATTATCCTCTCTCTTTCTGTACAGTAAATTATTTGCTTTGAAAATGCTGGCATTTTGTGTGGGAGGTATCAGAAGGAGTTTACCGATATTGCCCACCTCCAAACTCGATCTAAGTTTGACAATAATATTACGATGAACTAAGTTTGGACCAAATCAGTACTCCCTTAGAGATTTATCGTGAGCACCAGCCAGTCAGACAGACGGACGGACATCGGTAGATCGACTCCAAATGTTCTGAAACGGATTTAGTCCAAGGAGACCCAGGGTCGAAAAGCGTTATTTCGATGAGACACGTTTAGGCCGTATCAAATGATATATAACCTCCCTCTCTAGTCACATGGCTGAGGGTAAAAAAATAGCCAATGATTTAAAAGTCCTTGGCCTTGACAGAATACCTTCTAAAGGTAAAGATCTTCTTCTGGAATCAAAAAGATTACAAGAGCCAGTAACCTTAAGATCTTCCAGAGTTATTAAAGAGCCAGGCGAATATCTAGGTATCATAGAGCCTGAAGATCTTCTAGGAGGATTTTCGTGAATTTTTTTTTAAGAATTGTTTTCAAAGATAATAGTGGATTTTTTGAAGAGTAATTTTGCAGGGATAACGTTGGGTTTTTTCAAGGATAGTCGTGGATTAAAAAAAATAAGAATAATTGTCGAATTTTTTGAAGATTTTTTTTTAGGATAATCGTAGATTTTTTAAAGATCTTTCTAAGGATAATTCTTTTCCAATGATAATCGAGGATTTTTTAAAGAATGTTTTTTCAAGGATAATCGTGGATTTGTTAAAGATTTTTTCAAAGATAATTGTGGATTATTTAATTATTTGTTTTTCAAGGATAAACGTAGATTTGTTAAAGAAATTTTGTCAAGTATAAATTTGGATTTAAAAAAATTAAGGATAATCGTGGAATTTTACGTAGAATTTTTTTAGTGACTTTTTTAAGCATAACCGTGGATTTTTTAATGTTTTTTAAGGATACTCGTGATTTTTTTAAGGATAATCGGGGATTTTTTTAAAGAATTTTTCTTTTCACGGATTATCGTAGATTTTTTTATGATTTTGTTATTCAAGGATAATCGTGAAGTTTTTAACGAATATTTTTCGTGGATTATTTAAATAATATCTTTCAAGGATAATCGTGGATTTTTAAACAGTGTTTTTTAAGTATAATCGTGGATTTTTTAAAGATTTTTTTTTCAAGGATAATCATGGATTTTTTAAAGATTTTTTTTTCAATTATAATCATGGATTTTTTAAAGAATATTTTGCAAGGATAATCGAGGATTTTTTAAAGAATTTTTTTTTAAGATATTCTTGGATTTTTTTTAAAGATTTTTTTTAATAATCTTGGAATTTTTTAGATTTTCTTTCAAGGATAATCGTTAATTTTTTTAAGTTTGTTTTAAGGATAAGGTTTTTAAGGTTTTAAGGTTTTTAAGGTTTTTTTTTCAAGGATAATCGTGGATTTTTTAAAGAATTTTTTCAAGGATATATTTTTTTTCAAGGATAATGGTGGATTTTTTAAAGAATATCTGTTAGGGATAATCGTGCAGTTATTTAAGTTTTTTTTTCAAGGATAATAGTGGATTTTTTAAAGAATATTTGTCGAGGATAGTCGTGAATTTTTTAATTGATTTTTATTTCAAGGATAATCGTCGATTTTTTAAAGAATATTTTTCAAGGATAATCGTGGATTCTTTTAAAGAATTGTTTTCAAGGATAATCGTAGATTTTTAAA
This sequence comes from Musca domestica, assembly GCF_030504385.1. Lineage (NCBI taxonomy): Eukaryota > Metazoa > Arthropoda > Insecta > Diptera > Muscidae > Musca > Musca domestica. The sequence goes on from NW_026712155.1 coordinate 12,952,005, forward strand.
GAATTTTTTTCAAGGATAATCGTGGATTTTTTTAAAGAATTTTTTCAAGGATAATCGTGGATTTTTTTAAAGAATTTTTTTCAAGGATAATCGTGGATTTTTTTAAAGAATTTTTTTCTAGGATAATCGTGGATTCTTTTGAAGAATTGTTTTCAAGGATAATCGTGAACTTTTTAAAGAATATTTTTCAAGAATAATCGTGGATTTTTTAAAGATTTTTTTTTTTTTTTTCAAGGATAATCGGGGATTTTTTAAAGAATTTTTTTTCAAGGATAATCTGGGATTTTTTAAAGATTTTGCTTTTCAAGGATAATCGTGGATTTTTTAAAGAATATTTCTCAAGAATAATCGTGGATTTTTTAAAGAATATTTTTCAGGCATAAAGAATTTTTTTTAAAGATAATCGTGTTTTTTTGAGAAATTTTCCAAGGTTAATCGTAGATTTTTAAAAGAGTATTTTCAAGGATAACGTGGATTTTTTAAAATATTTTTTTAAGGATAATCGTGGATTTTTTAAGAATAATCATGTATTTTTCAAGAAATATTTTTTTCTAGAATAATCGTGGATTTTTTTAAGGATAATCGTAAATGTTTAAGGATTTATTTTTTCAAAGATAATCGTGAGTTTTTTTTAGATAATATTGGATAATATTGGAATTTTCTAAAAAAAATTAAAGATAACCGATTGAATTTTTGTTTTTTTTTTTTTTTTTCAAGGATAATCGTAGATTTTTTAAAGGGTAGTCGTGGATTTTTGTAACGAATTTTTTTCAAGAACAATAAGCGTGGATTTTTAAAGAGTAGTTTTCAAGGATAACATTGGATTGTTTAAAGATTCTTTTTTCAAGGGTTATAGTTCTTGGGTTCTATCAAAGATCTTTGCGGTTAGAGCCGTTTTCTTAAAGCGTTTCCCTCAAGGAACATTGCAGCTAAGGGAAATACTTTTTTCTTAACAGTAACAATTTTAGCTCTGCTAGTAATCGAGAAAAATATTTATTCTTATTTTGTAAATCTTTGTCTTATTTTTTTCATATTCTCTGAATTTCTCCAGCCCCTATAGCGTATACGTTGTGACAACACTCATACGCACTAATGTACACCTAAGTTAATTTATTTATTGGTTAATATAATATATCTTCCACATATTTAAATTTGATTTCAATACGATAAAATTAATTTACCCCTGGCTAACCTCTTGCAATTAAAACTACTTCGTGCTGACCTTCCTTGAAAACATTTTAAGATTCATGCAAGGTCAGCTTGTGATCTCCGATGTAATTCAATTAAATCATTTCAATTACATTAAAACCAATAAATATTTTATTATAATTGTCCTGCTGATACAGGCTATAAACTTAAATTGCCAGAATTACATAGAAAAATTGCATGCATACATGTCCAGGGACAATAAATTTACGTATGTGGGAGTTTTTGGAATTCAAGCACACATAGCTATGTGTTTGGGTAAATAAATGTCGCAACATACTCAAATTACGTATTGTCCTCCACTCTCTTTCTTTTTGTTCATATTCTATAAATTACATTCGTTATTGAATTTTTTTGGTCTGTTTTTATTGCAGCAAATTTGTATGCTCATCGTCCTTTGCATTGGAGGCTGGATCCATTAATGATAGGACCTGCTGGAATTTTTGCCACTTCAAGTCAATTTTGACTATCAAACAAAAAAGGGACTGGCTAACTTGGCCATAATCATGCTCATCTCAATTTGCACATAACAAAAGCAATAAGAAGGCATAGAAGAAGCATCCGAAGGACAATAATAATGATAATAATTTATTTGTCTGGTCCTTAAGATTTATGCCATTGGAATCCTTATTCAAATAAATTCACTCAATTATCATTGCCGGATAATGATATCTGTCTCTATGTGAGTGTGTGTTTGCTCTCTTAAATTATCCTGCCAAACAAATTGAATCCATTATTGCTTTACGTTGGACACAGAGAAATATTTTATGGCAATTACTAGCCTCATCATCATCATCATCATCATCCAAATGCCAAACGCATTAATTTATTTATTTGTTCCAATAATTAATAAGTTTGTCATAAGGATTAATTGAAATGTGTGTCCATCCTTGTTGATCCTTTTCATCCTTCGCCCATACTTACCAACCACATTCAAATGGATGTAGTGACTCATGTGCGGCGTTGTCGAGACCTGACACTCGTAAATGCCCGAGTCACGATGCTGCGGATATTTGATTTGTAAAATCCAGTCTTCTGTCTGCGGCTGATGTATGGCACGAAATCTTTGATCTGAGGTGTACGTGTACCGGCCGACGGTGAGCAAATGTATGTCGCGATGTCGCACCCAGGACACTTGCAGGAGCATCTGAAATGGAGGAGGAATAATAGGGAGTTAATTAACGATTTAACAGAGATTATAGTATATTTAAGAGTTAATTAAATGAAGCTCAGAGCCAATCTGACTTTTATCGCCTTAATTCTACTTTATTAACAAAAGTCAAGAAAAAATACATTTATTTAAATTCAAAGGCAGAAAAAAATATTCATTTCATTTTCATTATTGGGAAATTGACCATTTTCAGTTATTATAACGCCAATTGGGCGTATACGTTATCTGAACAATCATACGCACCCTATCACAAGTATACGGCCATAAAACACGATTTCAGCGTTCATAGACCTTGTCAAATATTCCGTGAAAAAAATCCACGCAAATAATACATTTGATAGTCCTTGAAAAATATATCATAATTTTTTCAATCATTTATATATAATCAAAAATATATCATCATTTTTTTAAGGACTATCAGACCTTGGACCAGACCAAAGACTGTCAGCAATTTTTCAATTTCTTTTCACCAAAAATAATTACTGGAAATCCTCGAAAAATCGTTTAATAGTCCTTAAATATATTCTTTAAAAGTCCACAAAAAAATCTTCTGATAATCCTTGAAAACGTGCAAATTTTCAAAACTCACGATTTCTTTGCTTTAAAGGTCCTTAAGAATAATTTTTTGAAATTAGATACTTAAGAAAATATTCTTCGAAGAAATCACACTTAAAGTTCTTAAGAAAATTAAAAAAAAAATACTCCAATTAATCCTCAAAAATCCTTGCAAAATTTTATTTCAAAAATCAACTGAAAATCTTCAGATAATACCTCAAAAGCATCCATTAAAAAAAAAAACAAGTTTATGGCTTAGCAAGTCCTTGAAAAATTTGCGATTAGAGTTAAGATAGTCCTTGAAAAATTCCCAACAAAAACCTTGAAAATCCTTTAGTGCATTTCTTTAAAAAAAATCCATGATTAAGGATCTTTAAGTTTCTAACAAGAATTTCTTAAAAAAAAATTCCAATTAGTTTCCTTGCAAAAATGTTCTCTAAATAATCCATAACTAGGTCTTTAGGATTATGGTTCTTAAAAAACTGATATTCCTTGAGGATTATCAGAGGCAAAATTGTACAATTTTTTAAAGAAGATTACTTAAGTGCTGTTAGATTTTCTGATAAACTTACAACTACACTTATGATAGATGTTGGCTCCGATAGTCCTTAGGAAATGATATTTGAAAATCCACAGCTATGGCCCTAAAAATTATTCAGTACAAAATACAAGAATTTCGATTAGGGTCCTTAAGAAATATTCCCTAAAAGTTCACAATTAGGATCCTTAAAAATCCAAGCCTTACGATCAGAATCCTTAAAAAATATTACTTAAAAAAAAACTCACGTATATGGATCTGAAGGTCCTTGAAACATATTTTGTGAAAAATCCACTTAACATCCTTCGATAGTCCATGAAACCCATATTTTTAAAACGCCACAGCCCTTAAAAAAATATTCCCGAACAATTCGACTATTATGGTTCAGGATGTCGTTGAAAACAAATCTGTAAAACTTCTCGAATTGAGATTATCCTTGAATAATATTCTTTTGAAAAATCCTTGGAAAGTATTCAAAAGAAAAATCGTTGAAAAATATTGATCGAAATAATCATCTTCAAAATCCTTTGGAAAAATTCCCGACTTAGACTTCGATAATCCAAACCAAATATTCTTTGAAAAAAATCAATGTAGGCATTTGTACTTGAAGAATATGGTAACGACACAAGTTCCCTCCAGTTACTGGTGTTGGCTCTAGGATAACAGAAATTACGAATAAAAATAATTTTAAAATTTGATGCCATTTTTTTTCCAATTTTTTTAATATTTTTTAAAAATAATTGGTGTAAATATTTTTTCATCCCAGGGATAGTTCGTCAAAAATAAATAAAAAAAATAAAATCATAATGAAGATGGTTTTAGAAAATTAAAAACAAATTACGTTGGTCAAAACCCCTAAAAAAGTTTTTTTTATTTAGAATTTAAATTTAATTTTTAAAAATATCGTGGATATTTTTCACAATAACTTCTGATCTGATACCGAGAATTTTCAAAAAAAAGTTTCTTGAGGCCGTTCTGACTTAAGAAATTTGATTTCCTAATAAAAATAGTGACTTAAGAATGTCAAGGATATCGTGACCAAATATGGCAGTCTTTTTAATGAATAAGTTTCCAGGACCTTTTAACCGAAAAGCGTGGCTTTCTCAAAATAACATTTTACGGACATCCTTACTAAAAATTTTGAATTTTGAAATAAAACGTTTTTAAAGACTTTCTAATTAGAAATCTTCAATTTAAAAATAGTGACTTAAGAATGTCAAGGATATCGTGACCAAATATAGCGGTTTTTTTAATAAATAAGTTTCCAGGAAAAGCGTCGCTTTCTCAAAATAACATTTTACGGACATCCTTAATAAAAATCTTGAATTTTGAAAAAAAAAAAAACTTTTTTAAAGACTTTCTAACTAGAAATCTTCAATTTTTAAAGGACTTTCAAAAGGACCTTCTTTTTAAATAACCTTCTATCCAAAAATCTTTGATTTTTAAAGAAGCTTTTTTAACGACTTTCTAACCAGAAATCGTGGATTTGTGAAGGAACTATTTGAATTACCCTCAAGGACCTTCTATTAAGAAATCTTCGATTTTTCAAATATCATTTTCAAGAACCTTCTAACAAGACATCGTGGAATTTTTTTAAGGGCCTACTTACAAGTAATATTTATTTTTATTATTTTTATTTTCTAACCAGATATCACGGCTTTTAGTGCAATATTTTCAAAGATCTTCCAAGCAGAATTAGTGGATTTTTGAACGAACTTTTTAATGGAGCTCCTGACAAGAAAGCATGATTTCTGAGCAGAATTTTTAAATGGACTGTTTTACGTACCTTCATACCGGAAATCGTGATTTTTTTTTTCAAGGATCTTCTTTTGAGAAATCGTGATTTTTTTCCAAGGATCTTCTTTCGAGGAATTTTAGAATTTTAATGGATTTTTTCAAACACCTTCTTACCAAAAATGTTAGATATTTGTAAAGAACCTCCTATTCAGAAATCTTGAATTTTTAAAATAGACTTTTTTAAATTTCTTACCAGAAATCTTTTTTTTTTTTTTTTTTTTTTTTGAATTAAAAATCTTGGATTTTTTAAAGCACCTCCCAACCAAAAATCAAGGACTTTTAATGGGACATGAAACAAAATACTGTGCAATTAAAAAATATATATTTTAAAGGAATTCCTGACGAGTTCAATGACAGCTTTCCTTGGATATCCAAACCACCTATGGTGTATTAAAAAAAATAAATTTCCAGGGTGCATTTTCAACCAAAAATCTTGGATTTTTTTTAATATTTTTTTTAGGACTGAACAAAACAGTGGATTTTTAAACAATGTTTTCAAGGACCTCTTGATCAATTAAAGATTTTTTCAACAACGTTTAAAAATAGAAAGCTTAAAAAACTTTCTCTCAAGGACTACCTGCGAACAATTTTGGATTGTGGAGACAATTCATGTCGGTAATGATTCCTAAAAAATTATTTTTAAAAACTAATCTCATGTCCGTCTGTCTGTCTGTCTGTGTGTCTGTCTGTCTGTCCGTCTGTCTGTCTGTTGTAATCACGCTATCTTTCGAACAAATTGAGATAGAAGGCTAAAATTCTGCACACATGTATATTTTGCCAGTAGGCAGGTTAAGTTCGTAAATGGGTCATGTAGGTCCAAGTTTTCATATAGCCCCCATATAACGGTACCTCTCGATATTCGGTATTTTGATGATTTTAGCGACATTATTCACCGGAATTGTTTCAAATTTGGCATTTGAAGTTCGTAATGGATACTACAGCCTAAGACAGAAAATTATCTGTGCAGGTCCACGTCTTCGTATAGCCCCCATATAATGGTACCCCCCGATATTCGGTATTTTGATGATTTCAGCGACATTATTTAACGGAACCGTTCCAAATTTGGTATTTGAAGTTCGTAATAGATACTGCAGCAGAAAACAGAAAATGAGCCATGTAGGTCCACGTCTTCGTATAGCCCCCATATAGCGTACCCCCCGATATTCGGTATTTTGATGATTTTAGCGACATTATTTAACGGAACCGTTCCAAATTTGGTATTTGAAGTTCGTAATAGATACTGCAGCAGAAAACAGAAAATGGGCCATGCAGGTCCACGTCTTCGTATAGCCCCCATATACCGTACCCCCCGATATTCGGTATTTTGATGATTTTAGCTACATTATAAACAAATGTTTCTTCAAGTTTCGCATTTAAATGTTGTAATAACTTATGACAAAAGTTGCCTATGCAGGTATACGTCGTCGTATAGACATTCGGTATTTTTAAGATTTTAACTGAATTTTTAAAGGATTTTTTTTATTTTATTTATTTATTTTATTTTTTTGGAAATTGCCAAATTTATACCAAATGGTGGAGGGTATTAAAAGTTCGGCCCGCCCGAACTTACAGCTTTTTTACTTGTTAATCCTCAAAACATCTTAGATCGTCCCGGCCTTCTGTGGTCCTGATTTTTTCGTACTAAGCACCAGAGTGAACTACGCCATTGGATATCAAATCTAAAATAACTATTTCAAATTTAATGAAATTCTAAGAAATATTGATTTAATATTTGCTTTCCCTTCTCTTACCTTCACTCAAATGAAATTCCAAATTTTAAGAATTTCCAACAAATTTTCCCTTTTCTATTCTCTTTTCCCTAACTTTACAAATACATGACCTAAAGGCATATTTGACAAAAAAAACTCAAAGAAAACCCTATTACAAAAAACACAAAAAATGTCTATTTTCAAATTTTAATAGCCGTTGGCATTAAATTTCAAAACTGGACAATATCACAACAACAACAAAAAAAATACAACAATACAAATACATGGCCTTTGGCACACACTTACATTTCTACAAAGTCTTTGTTTAACTTTTCCTGGAGATTAGTTTCGAATGTCGTAATGAAGAAAAAAATAGAAACTTTTTCAAAGATATTGATTGAGACAAATAAATGACTCGATTTTGAATGGGAGAGGATGGAAAACAAATTATATTTTTAGGGCACAAATTGAATTTAAAATTTTCCATTAAAAATTTAAATTAATTATTGTAGTTATTTAAGTTTTGTTGGATTACAGTGGAAGGTAAAGCTCTAGAAACGATATTTATATGGAGACATGGCTACGAATCTAATAACTCTGAAAATTTTCCCATTTTCAAAATCACGAAAAGAGACCCGATTTTTTTTATACCTTCAGCCATACGGCTAGAGAGGGTATACATATATACATTTTGAATATCCATGAGGCTCATAATACGCGAAATTAAAATCCGATTCAATTCAGACCTGGTACATCTCAATATTTCATCAACACAAGACCAGTTATAGAGATGGTAGAGACCGGACCACTTCTTCTGGTAACTCACCCACAAAGAGTCAAAGTCTTGTATAATCAAAACGTTTATAAAATCCGAAATTAGCATACGATTCTCTTTATATTTTACACATCTCATTATTTATACTTGCACAATATCTGCTGTGAAGATGGCATATTTCGGTCCATACTCTCTGGTACCTCTCTCATAAAGGGTCCAAATTTTGAATATCCATGAAACTCATAAAACGCCAAATTAACAACCGATTCCAATCAGAGTTGCCACATCTCAATGTTCCCATCAAAACACAATATCTGTTATAAGATGGTAGATATCGGACCACAACTTCTGGTACCTACCCCACATGTCAGTCCGTCCGTCTGCCAGTGCATACTTGAGAAAAAACTGCAGGTCGCATTTATTATCCGATTGAGATGAAATATTGCAAACATAATTGTTTAGCCCAAGGTAATCGAATCAGTTTTAGGTACAGCTCTAATATATCTTCAACTGATTTCGGGTTAATTGTGCTCCAAATGGCCAATATCAGTCCAAATTAACAGAATTTTGGCACATCCGACCGAATTTAGTCTAGAAGCTAGGACATCACATTTGTTGAAAATCGGTTCAGATATAGCTATATCTCCCATATGCAGGGTGAGATGGGAAAACTACAACCAACATCAGACTGCTGTCATTTCTAAGCCACTCGTCCGACAGCTGTTAAAATTATTCCAGTGACAGCTCGTTATATTGTTTATAAGCGTACAAAAGCATTTCGGTGAGAATTTTCGTGGAAAAAAAGTTATTCCTGATGGAATTCAAGCGTTATAGTGTGATTTCTTTATATTTGGCTGGAAAACCACAAGTGACTACCGTAAGGGCACTCCAGCATTTAAATTTGAATAAATCTTTTGTGTCTCGTACCATCGCTCGTTGATACTGATACTGGTAGCGTAGCACGACGTCAGGGTGAAGGTCAAGTGGACGGAAGAAAACAGCAACATCAGGAGAAATGGTTCGAAAAGTATAGAGGCGACTTGATCGAAACCCGTGTCGCAGTGACCGAAAAATGGCTAGTGAGCTGAACATATCGCAATATTCCAATCGGCAAATAAATGAGCTCGGGGTAAAGCCGTTGAAATTATTTATAAAATGTACAAGAACTTACACCGCAACAGAAAGAAAATAGACTCAAAAGAGCTAAAGAGTTGTTTCGCTTGGCCAAAAGTGGTGAACTGCCGAATTTGGTTTTCTCCGTCTCCGATGAGAAAACATTCGTTGCCCAGCAGTTTGTAAACAAACAAAATGATCGTGTTTAATTGCCAAAGAGGTCTAAAGAGAGCTGAAAATGTGCACCTTCGGTTGGCCACCAGAACTCAAGCGCCGGCCATGGTGATGGTGTGGACAGCCATAACAGCCGCTCTCTACTCGTATTAATGTCGCTCTCTGCTCGTATTAATCGACCGTGCCGAATATTATCGCGAAAATATTCTGGAGGATGTATTAAAGCCAACATTTTGGCCGCAGACCTTGGACATTCCAACAGGACTCAGCACCGTGGCACTCAGCACGTACCACCCAAGAATGGTTACAAAATGAGGTTCCTCACTTCATTTCCAGCGCACAGTGGCCAAAAAAATCTCCGGATACCTATCTGTTGGACTATTGTGTCTGGAGTATTTTGGGAAGTAAGGTTGGCACTAAAAAATACCAAAGGGTCGACCACCTCAAGCAAGCGCTTCGCCGGGAATGGTCCAAAATAACGCCGAGGAACATTCGGGCACCTTGTGACGGTGGATATAGCTCCCGTATATATCTTCAACCGATTAATTTAAGTCCATAAGATCTGAATTTTGGCACATCCGATCGAATCCTGTCTAGAAGCAAGTATATCAAATTTGGAGAACATATGTTTAGATATAGCTATAATTCCCATATATATGTTTCCGATTTCCGTTTCCGATTTGGGTTTTAAGTCCCTCACATTCGTAATATGCATTCGACAACAATGATATTTGGTGGCAAATATCTTATGGAGCTCGGAAATACCTTTGCCAAATTTTATCGAGATTGGCTAAGATTTCGATGTAGCTCCCATATATATATATATATATATTCTTAATCCGATTTCAGGTTTATTGTGAAAATAATGGCTAATATCAGCCGCAATTGAGAGAATTTCGGGACGTACATTTCCATTTTGCGGAACTCAGCTCCGATATAATTTTTTTTAATATAATCCTTCTCAAAGTGAGATCATGCACACTATAGCAATGCTAGCTGGTATAAAAAAAATAAAATGTCTCCCTTATATTTAGGGAAAGTCGATTCAGAATTGGATAAGTCTCCCATGTATTATTTCGCTCTGAAACGAAATTATAGCTGCTCTAAAGCCAAATGTTGATGGGTGATATGATCTACTTCCAATAAATATTTTTGTTACGGGAGCTCTACTAAATATCCATAATGGTGTAGGGTCCCGACCCCGCCCGACTTTTGACTTTTCCTTATTGGTTTTAACTGTATTTGATGAAGTGTGAAAATGGAGTACTTCCGTCTACTAAATTTTCCAAAAATTTCTAAAATTTATCACATATCTCATATAAAGTGAAGGAGATATTCGATATAGTCCAAACCTGACCGGTTTGGCTATATTTACATCATATTTATTTAGGTCTGATACAAAATGTACAATATTGGGCCATTCCTTCGGAACCTATGCCATATAGGGTCAACAATTTCAATATTCATAACACAAGTCAAAATATATCAAAATAATCAAACATTGGCTGAGGTTATGCATCTGTCGGCAAAGCTGACTTCGCGACATTATTAAACGAAATGTTTCAAATTTCGTATCAGAAGTTGGTAATGGATACTACAGCCTATGACAGAAAATTGTCTGTACAGGTCCACGTCTTCGTATAGCCCCCATATAACGGTATTTGTTTTTAGCGACAGTATTCACGTCAAATAGTTCGTAATAGATACTAAAGCCTATGACAGAAAATTGTCTGTGCAGGTCCACGTATTGGTGTAGCCTCCATATAATAGTACATCACTATATTCGGTATTTTGATGATTTTAGCTTCATTATTCACCGATTTTTTTTGAAAATTGCCAAATTCGTTCCAAATGGTGGAGGGTATTCAAAGTTTGGCCTGGCCGAACTTACAGCTGTTTAACTTGTTAACATGTAATTCTAATTTTTTTATTAATTTTTTTTTTAATTAATTTATTTATTATTATTAAAAAATGTATTTTTTCTTTGAGGTCTATTTTAATTGCCTTCCCCCCTAATCTAATACTTATTTTCCTAGCTTCTCAAGTTTCCAATATTTCGGCAATTTCCAAGAATTGTCTAAAAATAACATTTGAAACATACTTTCTTAATTTCTTAAGAATTTTCCCCCAGCCCAAAAGTAAAGGCAAAATTTTAAAAACTCTTGCCAACTTCCAACCCAAATTCGTAAAATCCGTCTGATTACATACCGTCATGTTGTAACATGTTTCGTTTTGTTTCATTTTTGGCATAGTAATGCCAATTAAAATTTTACGATATTCACACGTGTCGGTGTGGTAGACGCTGCGCTCCACACACACATACACACAATAACGGTGATCTGATCCACCAGCGCGGAGTGTCATACATCATCAGCCGAAAACACCAAAACACGGCGGCGACACCAACACCAAACACCGCTTGTGACACAGTTGTTGGTAATGTTCGAATAATAGGCTAATGTAAGCGAGGAGCGTAGCAGAGTGTATTTGGCACGCGTATTTCAAAATTTGCAGATGTATCGGTGTATGTGTGTGTGTGTGTCTATGTTCTGTGCGAGTTTTTTTGGTGATGCGGAATACAAAGACATTTGTCATGTTTTACAAGAGGCACAGGTGTTGTAGTCATTCAAATGAATTCATTTGAATATTTGGTGTCGGATTGTGTTTTTTAGCTGAGTGAAACAGGGTACAGTGGGCCATCGAAATTGGTATTTGGGAATGCATTTATATAGAGATGGGATCGAGGTAAATTCCTCATGTTATAGAGGGCATGATATTACTTCGAGAAGGGTTATGTTAAAAAAATATATATATCGGAGCCGAGTTCCGCAAATAGGGAAACGTACGTCCCGTTTCCGTTTGGGCTGACATTAGCCAAATCGGATTTATCATATGAAGGTTGAGATAAAAAAATGGAACAAAGTCAAACGCCATAATTTTAATTTTTTTTAAGAAAAGTTTTTGAATGAAAGCAAAACAGGTCGGAAATAGCATCAAACTTTAGAAAACGTTCGATTTTTTCGAATTGGTCACCTTTGGCACGAATTATGGCATTCAAACGACCAATGAAACCACACGCTGTCCGAATGTTGCTCTGCGTTATTTTGGCCCATTTCCGGGCCAATCGATACTTTGGTATTTTTCAGTGCCAACCTTGCTATCCAAAATATTCCAGACACAATAGTCCAACGGATTGGTATCCGGAGATTTTGGTGGCCATTGTGCGCTGGAAATGAAGCGAGGAACCTCATTTTGTAACCATTCTGGTCCGAGACTCAGCTATTCTTGGCTGAGTCCTGTTGGAATGTCCAAGGTCTGCGGCCAAAATGTTTGCGTGCCCACAGCTTTAATACACCATCCAGAATATTTTCGCGATAATACTCGGCATTTATTCTGATGCATCGGGCGATTAATATGAGCGGGGAGCGAACATCGGCTGTTATGGCGGCCCACACCATTACCATGGCAGGCGCTTGAGTTCTGTTGGCGCCATTCTTGTAACCATTCTTGGGTGGCGCGTGCTGAGTGCAACCGTGCTGAGTCCTGTTGAAATGTCCAAGGTCTGCGGCCAAAATGTTTGCGTGCCCAAAGCTTTAATACACCCTCCAGAACATTTTCGCAATAATATTCGGCATTTATTCTGATGCCATGGTCGATTAATACGAACGGAGGGCGACCATCGGCTGTTATGGCGACCCACACCATCACCATGGCTGGTGCTTGACTTCTGGTGGCCAACCGAAGGTTCACACATTCAGCTGACCTCTTTGGCAAGTAAACACGATCCTTTTGTTTGTTTACAAACTGCTGGACAATGAATGTTTTCTCATCGGAGACGGAGAGAACCAAATTCGGCAGTTCACCACTCTCTGCCAAGCGAAGCAACTCTTTAGCTCTTTTGAGTCTATTTTCTTTCTTCTCTGTTGCGGTGTAAGTTCTTGCACTTTTTGGAATTTTTATGGCCTTACCCCCAGCTAATTTTTCAATATTTGCCGAATGGAATACTGCGATAAATCCAGCTGACGAGACCTTTTTCGGCCACTGCAACGCAGGTTTTGATCAACTCGCTTCTTTACTTTTCGAACCATTTCTGCTGATGTTGCTGTTTTCTTCCGCTAACTTTCTCGAAGTCGGGCCACGCTACCAGTATCACGGTCCAGTAACGAGCGGTGGTACGAGTTACAAAAGATTTATTCACATTTAAATGCTGGAGTTCTCTAACGATAGCCACTTGTGGTTTTTCAGCCAAATATAAAGAAATCACACTATCACGCTCCATCACGAATAACTTTTTTTCTGGAAAATTCTCACCAAAATGCTTTCGTACGCTTGTAAACAATATAATGAGCTATCACTGGAATAATTTTAACAGCTGTCGGACGAGTGACTTAGAAATGACAGCAGTCTGAATTTGGTTGCAGTTTTTTCATCTCACCCAGCAGGTAGAGTTGTGTCAACGTGGGTCATAGGTCAGTACACCAGTTCCAAAACGTATGAGTGATTTCATAAATGTTTCATAACACTCATACGCAGGGTTTGCATACAAACGACAGAAGTCCATGAAACTAAATAAGGAACTAGCTCTTTGGCCGATCTATAGTCATAGATATATTCCATACGTCATTGTCAATAAACATTATTAAAATCATATTAGCGGATTCCTCCAGTTTTATTGGTTAACATATTTCTTTTATATTTTTGTATCCTTTTGCCCTCTGTAATTCCAGCTTTGGGGCGTGTTGCCTGTCACCAGTAATCCGTGTTATTTGCAACAAATAACTACAAATTTTAAATTTTGTCATAGCTGGCATTTGACGTTGTATTAAACTATCACCTACACTCTCACTCACACACACACATACACACACACAAATTATCACGAACATATACCAGATCAGGAATAACATGAAATTTTAAAGTGCCATCTTTTAAAATAAGTTCGACACACTCCATCGATTACCTCCTCCACAAACGGTCAAAATTTGGAAAAATTATAACCCTTATAAAATGTGATGTAAGAATCCGGTTCTCTTTAAGTTACACACAGCAGAATATTTTTATTAGCCCAAGGTTTGGTGTGAAGATGGGATATATTGGTCTACTCCTTCTGGCACCTCCCCCATAAAGGCTGAAAATTTTAAATATCCATGATGCTCATAATAAGCGAAAATAACATCCGATTTTATTCAAGACTTAGTATATCTCAATATTTCCATCAACACAAGATTTGAAATAAAGATAGTAGACATCGGGCCATCCCTTCTGGTATCTAACCCACAAGGGGTCAACGTTTTGAATAGCCAAAACGATCACAAAATCCGATATAAGAATCGGGTTCTCTTCAAATTACACACAGCAGAATATATTTATTAGCCCAAGGTCTGGTGTGAAAATGGGATATATCAGTCCACTCCTTTTTCTGGTACCTCCCCCACAAAGGGTCAAAATTTTGAGTATCCATGAAGCTCATAAAACCCGAAAAAACGTCAGATTCCATTCAGACTTGGTACATCTCAATATTTCCATCAGCACGAGATCTCTTATAGGATGGTAGAAATCGCAACATTTCTTCTGGTACATCCCTCACATATAGTTTAATATTTTAAAAAACAAAACGCCCAAAGAAAGCGAAATAAGCATCCAAATCCATCTTCTCTAATTTACCACAGTTGTGAAAATCATATAAATCTACCAACCCCTTCTGGTACCACAACCACAAAGGGTCACAATTTCCAATACTTATATCTATCATAACTTGCGAAACAAGTCGTTTCTCTTAACCAGAAATCTGATATCAATATGTAACTTATCGGAATTTACGATTTCGCATAAAATTAGATATTGGATAAGGAAACACTACGCTCCGCTATATCTGTTACCTCACGCATATTTCCACATTTTCCGAAAAATTTCTCATATCTCATATAAAGTATAGGAAGTTAACGATATAGCCCAAATCTGGCACGTTGTAATATTTTTATCAGTCTTAGGTCAGATACGAATTGGTCAATATTGACCAACTGCTTCGGAACCTCCCCCATAAAGGGTCAAAAGTTTGAATAATCATAACTCAAGGCTGGGGGTATACAAATCTGTCAGTAGGACCGACTCATACCATTTTAACTTGTTTTTAGGACATTTTAGTACTTTTCGTATCCCTTTAGTAAGAACTTCCAAAAAGCAAGCCTTATTCTTCAAACCAAAACTGACCCTTGGTAAAAATTTCAAGATTCTAATTTCAGCCGTTTCGTCTGGGCGTTGATTCTCCGTCAGTCAGTTACTTCACTAATCTTTTGTAAATATTTCTAATTATACCCTCCACCTTGGAAAGGAACTTTGTCATTCCATTTGTAATATCCCTAAATATTCGTCGTAAGCCCCATAATGTATATATATTCATAATCAGCATAAAATTCTAAATCGATTTAACGATGTCCGTCTGTCTGTCTGTCCGTCCGTCTGTCTGTTGAAATCACGATACAGCCAACATTATTTGATGTAGAGTGTCAAAATTTAGCAGAACAATTTGTGTTTTGTATCTAGGATGGGTAGGATTGAAAATGAAATATATCGATCCACGTTTTGGTATAGTCCCCATATTACGGTACCTCCCGATATTCGGTATTTTTATGATTTTTGCCACATTTTTATCACGAATTTGTCTGAAAAGTGGTATTAGTAGGCCATAATGGCTCCTAGCTCGTGTGGCAAAACATTGTATGTATAGGTCCACGATTTTGTATAGCCCCCATATACCGATACCTTCCGATATTCGGTATTTTGATTATTTTTGCCACATTTTTATCACGAATTTGTCTGAAAAGTGGTATCTGTAGGTCATAATAGGTCCTAGTTCGTGTGGCGAAACATTGTATGTATGGGTCCTCGCATTGGTATAGCCCCCATACAAGGGTACCTCCCGATATTCGGCATTTTGATTATATTTTTCCCATATTTCTTCGCGGATTTGTCTAAAAATTGGTATTTTTAGGTCATAATGGGATCCAGCTCCGGTGGCGAAACATTGTATTTATAGGTCCAAATTTTGATATAACTCCCATATTACGATACCCCCACTATTCGGTATTTTTATGATTTTTGCCGCATTTTTTCACTGATTTGTCTGAAAATTAGTATTTTTAGGTCATAATGGGTTCCAACTCCGGTGGCGAAACATTGTATGTATAGGTCCACGATTTGGTATAGCCCCCATACAAGGGTACCTCCCGATATTCGGTATTTTGATTATATTTTTCCCATATTTCTTCGCGGATTTGTCTGAAAATTGGTATTTGTGGGTCCTAATGGATTCTAGCTCCTTTGGCGAAACATTGTATGTATAGATCCACGATTTGGTATAGCCCCCATATAACGATACCTCCCGATATTCGGTATTTTGACGTCACATTTCTTCGCGGATTTGTCTAAAAATTGGTATTCGTACGTCATAACGGGTTCTAATGTTTCCTTTACCCAAAGGTGGAGGGTATTAAAAGTTCGGCCCGGCCGAACTTAATGTTTTTTTACTAGTCGGAACTATTTCAGATTTTTTTTGTTTCAAAATTATTTTCAAAAGAAGTTTTTAAAATGTCACGCAGACCAGACTCAAAGAATTTGTTGTTGCCGAAGAAAGCCAAAAAAACTCAAAACAAAACATCCAACAAAACTGTCAAAAGAAATATTTGCAAATTTTTTGTTTTGCTCTGAAGAGCCATTGGCCCCTTTTGTTGTAGTAGTTGCTATTGTAAGCATTTGTTACGCCATTGTATGTATAAACAATGTGCATAATGTTCCGATAAATGAGTGTGTATGTATGTGTGTGGGTGTGTGTGTGTTATGACAAAACACATATTGGCATATTGAATATACATGGAATGTACGTGTGGGTAGAGGATGTCTCCCTGCGTTCGGGTGAAAGGGTGCTTCAGATGATGTTTATACGATTGGATATATATGCGAACGGCTGTTGTCGCTTTTCCTCTCCATCAAACCCATCACTCAGTCTCTATTATTGTCGTTGTTGAGTTAAAGTTTTTAGCTTGTTCCGTTCATGCCTGTGTGGGTGGGTGTGTGTGCCTAACGCTGTATTCGTTACTTGTTTTTCATAGCTTCACTGCTTTGACAGCAGCTGCAGATGTGGTTTTGCTAATTCTTGGGGTTTTTTCCCCTGCTACTCTGCATGGGTTGCGAGAAAGGAAAAATAAGAATAATTATCACCTGTCAATGAAGACATTCTAAAAGTAAGGGTGAGTGAGAAGGGAGAAGGGGGGAGGGTTTTTTTTGTTTTGTTTTTTCACCGGCACACGTGTATTTTTGTATGGGCGAATGATTTATGGACAGGTATTGTTTGTTTCAAAATCGTACCACCACACATAACTGTCGTTTGTCTAGTTTTTTCGACGACTATGACGACTACTAATAAACAGCTTAACAGGCATAATCAAAGAAGTAGCGACAACCCCCCCCCCCCCCCCCCCCCCCCCCCTCCTCGGCACATATATAGGGCAATTCATATAGACATAGCCACCACTCCCCACCCCTACAACATCAAAATGATGAATTGAAGGTATGAACTGACACATATTTGTTTTGCAAAATCGCATAACAGCTATCGATAATTTTGAGATTGGAAAAACAGTGAGGGCTGGCTAGGGTGGAGGGGAGTTACATTTCGCTCTTTCGTAATTGAGGAGATGGAAATACCTTAGAATCCTTAAAAAATCGTAAAAACCAATGCTTCAAAAAAATAAAAAATATATCGGCGTTTTCAAAGTTAAACATCACATAGTAACTTAAATAGAGCCAACAAGTTCCTCCTCTTCCACAATTTTGGAATTTTCAGCTTAAGATTCCCCGGAATTCGTGAATTTTTGGTATGTAGCGTCCTTGGCAGCATTACAAACAAAAATATGAAGAATATTTTTTGGTGGAAATTTTTAACCCTCAAGCGAGTCAATAAAGGTGTCTTTATGGTCCTTTTTGAAAAAAAAATGGTTAAAAATTTCCTTTAAAAAGGATCGTAGCAGGTTAAAATATTCTACAAAATTAGTTGTCATAAAAATCTACGATAGATCCCAGAAAATATCAAAAGCCTAAATCTAATCTAACCACCTGAAATGCATATTCAGGATAAGATGAATAAACTGCAGCCAACTTCAGACTGCTGTCATTTCTAGGCCACTGGTCCGACAGCTGTTAAAATTATTCCAGTGACAGCTCATTATATTGTTTACAAGCGTGCAAAAACAATTTGGTGAGAATTTTCCAGAAAAAAAGTTATTCGTGATGGAATTCAAGCGTGATCGTATGTTTTCTTTATATTCGGCTGGAAAACCACAAGTGGCTATCGTTAGAGCACTCCAGAATTTAAATGTTAAAAAAATTTTTGTGTCTCGTACTATCGCTCATTGCCGTGATACTGTTAGCGTAGCCCGACGTCAAGGATGTGGACGGAAGAAAACAGCAACATCAGCAGAAATGATTCGAAAAGTAAAAAAACGACTTTATTGAAACCCACGTTGCAGTGGCCGAAAAATGGCTTGGCTCGTGAGCTGAACATATCGCAATATTCCATTCGGAAAATATTGAAAAATGAGCTCGGGGTAAAGCCATTGCATTTTCAAAAAGTGCAAGAACTTACACCGCATCAAAAAGAAAATAGACTCAAAAGAGCTAAAAAGATGCTTCGCTTGGCCGAAAGTGGTGAACTGCCGAATTTGGTTTTCTCCGTCTTCGATGAGAAAACATTCATTGTCCTGCAGTTTGTAAAAAAACCAAATGATCATGTTTACTTGCCAAAGAGGTCAGCTGAAAAAGTGCACGTTCGGTTGACCACCAGAACTCCAACGCCGGCCATAGTGGAATGGTGTGGGCCGCCATATTTATTATATTTATTATTAATCGACCGTGGCATCAGAATAAATGCCGAATATTATCGCGAAATTATCTGCATTATCTGCACGCAGACAATTTGGCCGCAGACCTTGGACATTCCAACAGGACACAGTAGCATCACACTCAGCACGCGCCATCCAAGAATGGTTTCAAAATGAAGTTCCTCGCTTCATTTCCAGCGCACAAAGTCCACCAAAATCTCCGGAATGGCCAATCCGTTGGACTATTGTGTCTGGAGTATTTTGGAAAGCATGGTTGGCACTAAAAGATACCAAAGTGTCGTTCACCTCAAGCAAGCGCTTCGCCGGCAATGGGCCAAAATACCACGGAGCAACATTCGGGTAGCGTCTGACGGTTTCATTGGCCGTTTGAAGGCCATAATTCTTGTGAAAGGTGACCAATTCGAAAAAATCTAAATCCATTCTAAAATTTGATGCTATTTCCGACATTTTTCGCTTTCATTCAATAAAATTTAAAAAAAATTAATAAAAAGTATGGCGTTTGACTTTGCTGCAGTTTTTTTATCTCACCCTGTAATTTTATACGACCAAAACATGCCTCATCCAAATAACCCTAGACCTAGACCCTAGGTCTTTGTGAACCAAATTCCGTTTCAGGATATTTGGAGTAGTTCTAGCGATGTCCGTTCGTCCGTCCGTTTGTCTGGTTGGTGCGCATGAGAACTCTTGAAGGGAGTATCCGATTTGATTCAAACTTGGTACATCGTAATATTATTTTTGATCAAATTTTGATCGAGTTCGAAGATGGGCGATATTTTTTCACTTTGTGTTTTGATTCTCAAAAAAATTTTTCAAAAATAGGTTCTGAAAAATTATTTTCAAAATATCCACATTTGTGTTAGGTTCTGGAAAATAATTTGTAAAAAATTCACTTTAGTTGTAGTCCTTGGAATATAATTTTTAAATAAAACATCGGATAGTCCACGAATGTTTGAAAAAACGTTTTGAAAAAAAACTTAGCGTTTGTGATTATCTTCGAAGGTCCTTAGAAAATACTTTTTTTTTAAAAAATCCATGTAGTCATTAAATAATATTTATTTTTTTAAAATCTAGGTATTCCTTAAAAAATATTATTTAAAAAAAAAAATATGCCGTTCTTAATATTTTTTTACTTTTTTTAAAAATAATTTTTAAGGACCACGTGGATTTCTTTAAATATTTTTTAAGGATTAAGTGGATAAAAAAACACTTAACACTGGAAAATGATTTTTAAAAAAATCACTTTAGTTGTAGTCCTTGGAATAAAATTTTTAAAAAACATCGAATTTTAGGGATTGTCCATGAATGTTTTGAAAAAATGTTTTGAAAAAAAGCTCAAGGTTTGTGATTGTCTTCAAAAGTCCTTAAAAAATACCTTTTTTAAAAAATCCATGGAGTCCTTAAATAATATATTTTTTTTTTAAATCTAGGTAGTCCTTAATAAATATTATTTAAAAAAAAAATAGGCCGTTCTTAATTTTTTTTTACTTTTTTTAAAAATAATTTTTAGGGACCACGTGGATTTTTTTAAATATTTTTTAAGGATTAAGTGGATAAAAAAACACTTAATCCTTAAAAAATATTTAAAAAAATCCACGTGGTCCTTAAAAATTATTTTTAAAAAAAGTAAAAAAAAAATATTAAGTTCGACCGGGCCGAACTTTTAACACCCTCCACCTTAGGGTAAAGGAAACATTAGAAGAAATGTGGCAAAAACCATCAAATGCCGAATATCGGGAGGTACCGTTATATGGGAGCTATACCAAAACGTGGACCTACACATGCAATGTTTCGCCAAAGGAGCTAGAACCCATTATGACCTACAACTACCAATTTGTAGACATATCCGTGAAAAAATGTGGCAAAAATCATCAAAATACCGAATATACCTCCCAATATTATATAGGGACCATACCAAAACGTGGACCTATACATACAATGTTTCGCCACGCGAACTAGGACCCATTATAACCCACAAATTCCAATTTTTAGACAAATCAGTGAAAAAATTCGGCAAAAATAATCAAAATACCGAATATCGGAAGGTACCGTTATATGGGGCCTATACCAAAACGTGGACCCATACATGTAATGTTTCGCCACCGGAGCTGGAACCCATTATGACCTACAAATACCAATTTTTAGGCAAATCAGTGAAAAAATGTTGGAAAAACCTTAAAAATACCGAATATTGGGAGGTACTATTATATGGGGACTATACCAGAACGTGGACCGATATATCTCATTTTCAATACCAACCATCCTAGACACAATACAAATTACTCTGCTAAATTTTGCCGCTCTACGTCAAATAATGTGGGCTGTATCGTGATTTCAACAGACAGGCGGACAGACAGACAGACGGACATCGTTAAATCGACTTAGAATCCTATGCTGATTATGATTGTATTTAATGATGTTATAAACGGAATGACAAAGTTAATATACCCTCCTTTCCAAGGTGGAGGGTATAAAAATCCACTTGGGTTTTGAGAATGCCTCCTTTACTGTGGAGGTCCTTCTGTTAGCAGAAAACCCACAGTAGACCATGTTGGTATTGAAATCGTTTAGCCTTTCATTTCAAACCTTTTAAATCAATTATCCATTTTCTATTCAATTTGCTTTAAAAGCCCCCTCCCAAAAAAATTTGTACCCTCATGTAATATTTAAAATGTCCCCCTTCCTCCTCCTCCTCCGCCGTTGAAATTAGGTCATTATATTGAGGAATGTTTGGTATGTGACCATCTCGGTAAATACCTGTCCTGACAACAACAACATGAACGCCCATTAAATCTGTGTCTTCTTGTGGCCATTCCCACTGGGGCTATTAATCTAGACGGAATGTCTACCTTTGTCCATGTGAGTGTGTGTCGGTGTTTGTATTGAAGTGTGCGGCTGACACGTGTGAATGTTGTGACCGTCAATTTAACTACCAGCTGTTATTGGTGTTGCTTGCTGGCTCGCTTTGGATTTGCTGAAATTCCCATATGATTGCTGTAATTAATGTAACCACATTAAAAATGTCCTTGTCGTCCAAATCTAGACCAATCCCTCAGCTCCTTGTGGCGTAAAAGTGCCTACAAATGTGGTTACTTAACAAACTTAAATGTCCGCCTAAGTGATTAATTAGTCCGACAAATCCACAACTGGAAATTCACAAACAAACAAACACAAAGGAAGGAGCAGAAGCAGGTGGCCGGGAGGGGGGAGAGGGAGAAGGCCTTTTGAGAGGGGGTCAAAACGTTTTGCTTACATGTTCAAAGTTCAAACATGTTTTTGTGGCGGGAGGGTGATTTTTCTTCGTTTTTCGTCAATTGATATGTGGGTGCGATAGGAGGTGGGGAAGCGGAGGTTTGTTTACCTATTTGATGTGCTGCCGTTCCGGTGTGTGTTTCCCGTATTTTTTTTTCCCTCTCTCTCTCGACCATGTCTAGATAACCTGGCAATGTTTGTCGAGTGTGAAATACCACTTGCTGTGCCCTGTGCTCAGGTAGCATTTTCCGGTGTCATATGCTGAGAATTTCCTTCGTTACAGTTATTACTATTATTATTGTTGTTGCTGTTGTTGTTATTTTCCTTTGTGTCTTTCATTTCGCCAACATCGTGTGTGGCATACGAAATGTCGGATTTCTATTTTTATATGAATATCTAAACATTTCCACGATATTGTTATATAATAATTTGTGTGTGGAGGAGGAGGGGGAGGAGGAGAAAAATGAAGAAAATGCTTGGTAATAATAGGATCTGAAGGTTATTTGAGGTAGCGATTTCCCACAAGTTGACATGGAAAAACACTTATGGGAGTATCAGTAAATAGATATTTTCTAAGGAAAGAGGAAAGGATGAGGATGAGAAATGTTAGAAGGCCTGCCCAAGTAATATGTCTATTAAAGGAGACCAAGGTGGCGTATACGTTGTAACAACAATTATACGCCCCCAAACGAACATTTCATATTGTGATAATAAAATGCAATGTAGAAGATATCTATTTTAATATTTTTATTTTCCTCCAGTTTCTTAGCGTAAATCGCTCTATAATTATCGCGTATTATGCCAATACAATTGCTTTTATCGACATTAAGAAGACATTCAAAGACTTGCACATCAAAGCAAGAAATCTTCAATTTTTTTTTTTTTTTTTTTTTTTTTGTAAAGAGGAAATTGCAGAATGTAGACCGACGTCACTAAGTGGAGGTAATTTTTCATGTTTGAAAGAATTATTTGCTTCTTTCTTTTTTCTTTTTCCGCTAAAAAGAAGCAGAAGATAACAAGGGATGTTTTTTTTTTTTGCACAAAGAAATCGTTTATTTGACGGCATTTAATTTGAGAGCTATTTTTCCACATCCTTTGCTTTGAGCAATGCAATTTTTAAGTGAAAAAGGAAAACAAATCCATAACAGAATTTCAATTTTGCAGATTCGCGGGAAAATTAGGATTTTGTAACAATTGCATTTCGAGGCTATTAGTAACGCAATTAAAATTCTGAATCATTTTTCAAGGTATATCCCAAATGGATTTTTTAAAAAATATGCTTGAAAAACCAACACTAACATGGATTTTTTATACCCTCAGCCATATGGCCAGAGAGGGTACATATTTTATTTGATACGGCCAAAATGTGTTTCATAAAAATAACTGTTTTAGACCCTAGGTCTCCTTGGATCAAATCTGTTTCATGACATTTGGAGTCGATCTAGCGATGTCTGTCCGTCTGTCTGTCTGCTGGGTGCGCACGATAACTCTCGAAGGGAGTACCGAATTTGATCTATATTTGGTACATCGTAATATTATTTTATCAAATTTAGATCGAGTTCAGAGATGAGGATTATCTGTTTACACCTTCCGCTATCACCACCAAAAAATGTCAACATTTTCAAATAAAAGAATTTACTGTTCAGAAATAGAAAGGATAATCCGATTTTGGTCCAACTTAACCAATCCGAAAATCTGCATTAATGCTAGGTTAGGTGAGATAATGGACAATATCGGTCCACTCAATCGAGTACATCCCCCACAAAAGGTCAAAATTTTGAATAATTGCAACTCTTAAAAAATGTGATGTAAGAGTCCGATTGTCTTCAAATTTCACACACCACAATATTTTTATTAACCCAAGGCCTGGTGCGAAGATGGAAAATATCAGTCCACTCTTTATGGTTCCTCTGCCACAAAGGGTCAATATTTTGAATATTTATGAAGCTAATAAAACTTGGCTTACTCAATACCTTCATCAACACAAGATCTGTTATATAGATGGTAGAGATCAGACTACTCCTTGGTACCTCCCCCACGAAGGGTTTTAGTTTTGAACAACAAAAACAATCATAAAATCCGAAATAAGCATCCGTTTCTCTTCATCACAATTTTTTTATAATCCAAGGTCTGTTGTGACGATGAAGGTGCGATAATGAACAATATCGTTTCACTCCTTCTTGTACCTCCCCCACAAAGGGTCAATATTTTGAATATTCATTAAGCTCATAAAACGGGTAATTAAAATCCGATTCCAATCAGACTTGTTACATCTCAATATTTCCAAAAACACAATATCAATTATAAATATGGTAGATATCAGACCCCTTTTTCTGGTACCTCCCTCACAAAAAAGGGCTAAAGCAGGATCCGTTGTGAAGATGATACATATCTGCCTAACCCCTTCTGTTACCTAACCCACAAAGGTTTACAATTTTGAATATTTTTATCTTATTTATTTAAGATGGCGAGATCCCTTTCTCATGGAGAATAAGTGCCTCGTATACTAACAGAGGACAAAAAACTCTGACTCTCTTTAGAAAAAGTTCTCCTCAAAGAAAAGCTCCCTCTACCTCTTCCAACATAGGTTAGATAGCATTATTCTCATAGAGTGAAGAACGTCTTTTTCTTAGAAATAATAAAGATACATTCTTTCAAAAAAGAACACCTTCAATTCGAAAGAAGAAAGAAACCTTCAGCTCTGACCGAAAAAGAACGCCAGGTTCTCATAGAATAAAAGAGTGCTTTATTATCTAGAATTCTAATTTTTTTAGGAAAAAAAAAATAACTTTTAGAAAGAAGATGGTGTTTTTCTCAGAGAGTAGAAAACACTTTCCTTAAAGAGAGGAGAACATACCTTTTTCTAAGAGAGAAAAATACATTTTCTTTCCAACGAAGAGGAGAGAGAAAATAAATCTTTTTGGAAGAGCCAGTTTTTCTCAGAGAAAAGTAGAATAACATCTTTTTAAAGCAAAGAAAAACAACAATTTTTTTTCTTATCGAGAAAAAGAACCCCGTCCTCCCCGAGGGAAGAAAAATCAACACTGTCTACCCTCTTCAACATATTCCTTAAGGCAGGTCTTTCATATGTCTAAGATGATACATGTATAAGAAATCTTCTTCAAAAAAGACATATGAATATACTACAAAAATTTGGAAGACCTTCTAAAAGCTTCTGTAGAAGACTTACATACTTGAAAGACTTTAACACACAGGTCATAGCCACGGTCTTATTAGCTTATGCAGGACACAAAATGCTTCTAAGGAAGTCTACAGGATTTTATTCTACCTCTAATATTATGTCTCTAATCACAGGGGGTCTTTGGAAGATCTGAGCAAGACCCGAGGAAGTTCATTATCTAGGCACATTTTAGGCCTCATTTTAAGGGCCACATCTACAAAAGACCAGGCAATGTCTGCTGAAAAGCCATAGAAAGAAGAAAACATCATGTGAAGCTATTTTTCGATATAACACTTGTGGGCATTTTTAGTATAAAAGAACTTTTATTTTTAGAAGACCTATCGAGGGCTTGCCATATGTGTTCTGCCTTCAATCTTATAGGCATAGGAATTCCAAAAAATGGTCTCAATTTTTAAGAAGAGATTTTGAAGTTCTTTCGTCCTTAGAACACCTGTGACATTGTTTCTACAGAATAACTTTGTAAGGCTCTTTGGATGTAGATGTCTGGTAGGAGGAAATCCTGTTGAAATTCGTTAAACTGAATTATGCACCTTCTGTAATTTATCAGGAGAATCATAAATTAAATTCTTATTCGTTCTTATGAAAATAGAATGATAAAGAAGCCTTGTGGACGATCTTAAATCCATTGGCAGCTATGAGAATCTTTTTTTATCAATAGGAATGTTACTTAAGGGGTTCGTTCTCATAAAAGGCTTGCGTAGAAATTCGACTGCGTATAGAAGACACATAGGCCTAAATATTAAAGAAATATAGACGCCTCAGAGACATTCTAAGAAGGATGTTCACATAAAGAAACCAGGAAGGAAAGTCTTCAAGTCGGGCGGGGCCGACTTTGTGATACCCTACACCACTTTGCTAATTTAGTAGAGCTCCACATAACAATTAAAAGTTTTTATGGGAGAATCCAATCATACACGCCATGATTATAATTTAAAGTTCAAAGGACTAAACTTTTTTAAATTCGGAAAATTGGATAAAGATATATGTGGGAGTTATATTCAAATCTGAACCGATCTCGATAAAATTTGGCAAAGATATTTCTGAGCTGTATTTGATATATTTCCCTGAATATCGTTGTTACGGAGTGCATATTACGGCTGTGGGTAGCAAATATATAACAAATCGGATGAACAATATATATGGGAGCTATAGCTATATCTGAACCGATCTTCACCAAATTTGACATACTAACTTCTAGACTCAATTCGGTCGTAAGTGCCAATTTCCATCCCAATTGGTCAAATATTAGACGTTTGGTGCACAATCAAAAGCTAAATCGGACGAAGTTATATATGGGAGCTATATCCAAATCTGTCCCGATCTTGATCAAATTTAGCAAAGTTATTTCTGAGCCTTATTTGATAAATTTCCCCAAATATTGTTGTTACAGAGTGCATATTACGGCTGCGGAGGACAAAAATAACAAATCGGATAAACAATATATATGGAAGCTATAGCTATATCTGAACCGATTTCGTTGAAATTTGGCATACTTATTTTCAGGCCTAATTTGGTTGTATGTGCAAAATTCCATACTATTCGGGCCGATATTACACGTTTGGTGCACAATAAAAGGCAAATCGGACGAAGATATATATGGGAGCTATATGTAAATTTTTACCGATTATCTCCAATTTCAATAGGGTTCGTCCTTGGGCCAAACAAATGATCTGTGCAAAATTTCAGCTGGATCGGGCAATAAATGCGAACTGTACTTTGTTTACAAAAATACATAGACAGACGGGCGGATGGACATGCATAAGTCAACTCAGAATGTGATTCTATGCAGATCATCAAAAGGTACCATGGGCCTACCTCGTTTCCTTTTGCCTGTTACAAACAAATGCACAAACACATAATACTCTGACCACTTTGTGGTGTAGGGTATAAAAATGGGTCTAATTCCAGAAATTAATTTGAAGGACACATGGCGTATAAGTATTGTCAATATGTATACGCTCCCTATTACAGATATTAAAGAATAAGCAATGATTTTTGAGTGAATTATACCCTCCAAAGCCAATTTTTTCCGAAATTTTTATAAGTCTATTTCCGAATACCTCATATCAAACTTACAGAACCCCCAACAAAGCCCTTAGCCACAACATATCCTTATCACCTTAACAAAAAAATAAACTTCGTCAACTTACCGAAGTAAGGTGACACCTGGCGTATAAGTGTTGTCAATACGTATACGCTCCCCATTACAGATATTAAAGAATTAGCAATGATTTTTTGAGTGAATTATACCCTCCAAAGCAAATTTTTCTCGTCAATATTTTATTAGTCCATTTCGGAATACCTTATAACAAATGCAGAACCCCCCAACAAAGTCTTTAGCCACAACATATCCTTATCACCTTAACATAAAAAATAAACTTCGTCAACTTACCGTCTTATTGCCCAAATTCTTGACACGACAATTGAGATAGGCCGTTTTGCCCAGCAAGGCGGTGACATTCTTCGATGCGGCCTTATCGAAATACGGACCATTTTGCACCATTTCGGGCTGTTCGATGGCATTGCGATTAATCGCCGCCGATGAATGTGATGACTGGGTTTTGTAGGCCGTGGTGGAGATACTGCTGCTGCCACCGCTACTCTGTGTGTGGTTGGCTATGCTGGTCTGGGTTGTGCTGGTGGTGCTGGTTGTGGCATAACCGCCACTGCCAGACACCCAGCCGTGACCCGACGATGACGCTGACGACGACGATGATGTTGTGCTGTGAAACGTTTTCAGCGTATTCGCCGGGGTGCCACTGCCGCCACTGTTCGCATTGGAATTTCCGTTGCTAATATTATTGGTATTACCATGGCCGGGAGTATTTCCGCCAGCAATACCTCCTCCATTGAAACCTCCATTACCGTTACTGCTGCCGCTGCCACTACTACCACTGCTGATTTCATTTAAAATCGCATTCGCATTGTTGTTGATAGTGTTGGGATCCTTGGGCTTAAACGACTCCCTTTGAGCGGCCAAAGCTGTGTGTGAGAGAGAGAAAAGAAAAGATACAAAAAGAGAAAACCGTTAAACAATTTATTTCACAAAGAGAGAAAGAAACAGAAACGGAAGGGGAAGGGGAAGGGGAAGGGGAACTCTAAAGGAATAAAAAACCCCCCCGAACATAAAAAAACTGTCAAACGACAAAAACTCCGCTTTGACAACAACAAACCAACACACACACAAACAAAAACAAAAGCTTTGTTGCCAAACAATGGCAAATGCAAATTCCTTTAGGCCATCCCTGTCATGGTTCAATGTTATTTACATTTATTTATTCATGTCATTGTTTTTATTTTTTTTGGTGTTGTTGTTGTTGTTGCTGCTGCTGGTATTGTATGTTACTTTTTATTGTTATTGACAATATTGTTTTTGTCATCGTTGTCGTTGTTGTTGTTGCCTCTGTTGTTGCCGTTAACATTGTTTGGCCCTCACTCATGTACCAATTTTACTGACACTTATTCGCAATATCCTCTTTAACAGGATACAATAAATAAGGCCTATGAATGATTTCCCCAAAGGCACATATGTTTGTGTGAGAGTGTGAATAAGTGGCACACAAACGCATGGTAAATATATATGTGTTTGTGACCAAATTTTCAAAAGAAAAAACTTTTTGTGAATTAATTTGTAAAAGGTACCACGGTGGGTATACTTGATGCCACAACGTATACGCCTTAAAGTAGGTCAGAAATTATGGATGAATTCTAAAACGAAAATATATGACTACATTGGATCCGTGGAAGATCTATGAATTTTTGGAGGAACAGAAATTATATTTAGAACAAGTAAGCAAAAGCTATAGTCGTCCGGGGCCGACCATGTGATACCCTACAACACTACAATATATTAGAAGCCCCTATGTTCCAATCCATTTTGTAAGATTTCGCTTTTGAAATTATGTCACTACCCTTAGCAGTTTGCTCAGGGACATTTGTCCAATGTTTACGCTGTTAGTTGCGATGGTCCGTTTTAAAGTTAAATAATATTCAATGGTCATCCAAAATGATAGACTTCTTCCCTGCCCTTAACTCTTCTCATGTAAAATTCCGCTATTATTTGTGTGATCAGAAAATCTTTCTGCGATCATCTCCAAATGCCGGAGGCCCCTCTGTATCTCCAAATTTAGACTCATCTATTTTATTTGCTGTCTACGAAATTTTGGCTATATTTGTCAACGAAATCAGCATAAACAAGTAAAAAAGCTGTAAGTTCGGCCAGGCCGAACCTTGAATACCCTCCAGCATTTGGTAAAAATTTGGCAATTTTCCAAAAAAAAAATAAAATCCGTTAAAAATTATATTAAAATCTTAAAAATACCGAATGTAGCCGTATATTTGGGTCTATGGACCTGCATAGGCAACTTTTATCACAAGCTATTACAATATTCAAATGCGAAAATTGAAAAAAAAACTGTTTATAATGTCGCTAAAATCATTAAAATACCGATTATCGGAAGGTACCGTTATATGGGGGTTATACGAAGACGTGGACCTGCACAGACAATTTTCTGTCATAGGCTGTGGTATTCATTACGAACTTAAAATGCAAAATTTGAAAAAGTTCCTGTAAATAATGACGCTAAAATAATCAAAATTCCGAATATTGGGAGGTACCTTTATATGGGGGCTATACGAAGACGTGGACCACCATGGCCCATTTTATGTCTTAAGACGTAGTATCTACTACGAACTTCAAATGCGAAATTTGAAGCAATTCCGGTAAATAATGTCGCTAAAATCATCAAAATACCGAATATAGGCAGGTACCATTATATGGAGGCTATACGAAGACGTGGACTTGCACAAACAATTTTCTGTCTTAGGCTGTAGTATTCATTACTAACTTCAAATACCAAACTTGAAATAATTCCGGTGATGAATGACGCTAAAATCATCAAAATACCGAATATCGGGGAGGTACTGATATATGGGGCCTAAACGAAGACCTGGACCTACATGGCCCATTTCCTGTCTGAGGCTGTGGTATCCATTACGAACTTCAAATACCAATTTTGAAACAATTCAGGTAAATAATGTCTCTAAAATCGTCAAAATACCGAATATCGGGAGGTACCGTTATATGGGGGCCGTACGAAGACGTGGACTTGCACAAACAATTTTCTGTCTTAGGCTGTAGTATTCATTACGAACTTCAAATACCAAATTTGAAATAGTTCCGGTAAATAATGTCGCTAAAATCATCAAAATACCGAATATCGGGAGGTACCGTTATATGGAGGCTATACGAAGACGTGGACCTACATCGTCCATTTTCTGTCACAGACTCTAGTTCCCATTACGAACTTCAAATACCAAATTTGAAACAATTCCGATGAATATTTTCGCAAAAATCATCAAAATACCCAATATCAGGAGGTACCGTTATATGAGGGCTATACGAAGACGTTGGCCTACATGGCCCATTTCCTGTCTGAGGCTGTAGTATCCATTACGAACTTGAAATACCAATTTTGAAACAATTCAGGTAAATAATGTGGCTAAAATCATCAAAATACCAAATATCGGAGGGTACAGTTATGTGGGGCCTAAACGAAGACCTGGACCTGGATAGACAATTTCCTGTCATAGGCTGTGATATCCACTACGAACTTCAAATGCGAAATTTAAAACAATTCCGGTGAATAATGACGCTAAAATCATCAAAATACCGAATATCGGGAGGTACCGTTAAACAATTCCGCTGAATTATGTCGCTAAAATCATCAAAATACCGAATATCCTCCATAGAATGGTGGAGGGTGTAAAAATATATATATTTTTTTTTTTTAATAAAGATGTTTACCAGGTGATAAGGCAGGGTAGGTATTTCACATCTCCTCCAAAAAAAGATCCTCATCAGTTCCCTGTTCAAGAGAATTTTTCCATAAAAACTCATTGGGAAGTAAAAGCTCTGGTTAAGGCGTCGCAGGCTGAATACATGCCTCCAAAAAACTCTCAGTTACTGACCTAGATATACCATTGGTATTTTACTGAAAATCTACGATATAAGGCCTAAATATACTCTTAGAAAGTTTCTAGAGCCTTTGACAAGCTCAGGTATTGTGAATTTCCTCCATATACTTTGAAGCATATATCCAGGAACAAATGGGGATATTATTTTGGGATACTTTGAGTTCTTCGCCTTAGTCCATAATTGGGAATTTTTAAAAAATATTTTGACTTCGACAATTCAAGAAATTAAAAAAAACTATTTGGCTCTGGATATAGACCCTGGATATTGGCCCTAGCATGTTTTTCTCAATTTTAACGAATTTCTGGGTAAAGGACTCAATATGATCCTTCAGAATCCTCGACTGCAGACTTAGAATAAATCTTCAATACTGTGCACCAAATTTTCGGATTAAAACCTAGATAGAGGCCTACGAATTTTCTATGGAAATCCACAGTAATGGGCCTAAAAAGAGACCCAAAAATAATCCTTAAATATTTACAATAATGGATTTCAAATTAGAATTGTTTTGTTCGAAATTTTAAAGCAAAAAAAACTTCAAATATTCACGAATTTGGGTCTAGAAGTAAGTCTCCAAAAATAATGCTAGATAAATAGGACTAGATAATTACACGTCAAGAAAGACCCTTCAAAAGGACATCGAAAATAACAATTATAACCCTAACGTGTAAAAAAGCAGTATGTTCGGCCAGGTCGAATATTAAATTCCCTCCACTATTTGGAAGAAATTATGAAATTTTCAAAAAAAAAAAGGAAAAAATTTTAGGTACTGTGGGGGTACACGAAGACGTGGACCTTTATAGCTCATTGTAATACTAAAAGTCCTGCTGACCAAACACACATATGAGTAAAATTTTATCAACCTTCTTCGTTTCGTTCGAAGGCTAGATTTCCACAGACGGACATACAAACAGGCAGGCGGGCGGACATTGCAAAATCGACATAGAGTTTTATGCTGATCAGGAATACATATACTTTGAAGGCTCCTAAATGTATATTTCGAGGTGTTACTAACGGAAAGACAAACTTAATATACCCTCCATACTATGGTTAGAGGCATGATCAAAGACTTCGAGAAACTTAAAAAATTCAAGTTAATAGTAGCAAAGGTCTTTGGTGAGGAATTGTTTAAAATCCATGTTTGTACTTACGAAGGACTATGAAAAAAAATCTTAAAAATTAACGATTGTAGCTCTAAAGGTCTTATATGAAAACCTATAATATCCATTTTTAAAGCTCTCGAAGTCGTTTACAGAAAATCGTAAATATTTTTGTCGTTAAAACCCGTAGACTTTTAAGATTTGTTTTTATCAAGGACCCTCTGAGTTCTAAACAATAATTTTTAGAATTTTTGTCAAAGGCCTTCAGAGCTCTATATATGGATTATATGAAACTCTTAGGGAAATTAACGTTTCACAGGATAAAACTTTTGTTCCCTCTTAGAAACTCCACAAAATGTGTTCTTAAATTCCCAAAACAAAAAATCTTAATTTCAATTCGCCACAACTTAAAGTAATCACTGCCTACAGCAAACACATGGAATCCTGGGGGCGTATGGTTTTCCCTTCATCTGAAACCGAAAACTAAATTAAATACCAATCATACGCCCCCTGGTCAAACGGAGACGCTTCCAAATGATTGATTAGCTAGGAATTCTCAATTTCATTTCCTGTAGTCTGGCTAAAGGCCTATTTTTTCTTGCCAGGGTAATGCGTAAAGAGAAGAAGAAAACGTCGTACCAGCATGGCGAAGAAAAATAAAAAACAGACACAAATAACAAATGAAAAGATTTACAACATGACAAATGGCAGGCTGGCAGGTAGTAACGCAGCAAACATCAATCCCGTCCACTCAGGCTTAAATGGGGCAAATGTGTCTGTTTGGATTTAATTTCGTTCTCTTTTCTTTCGTTTATTTTTTCGCATTTGATGTCATATTAAATTCTCTTGTCTAAATCACAAAATTCTTGCCGTCACTTGTGCTGGCGGCAAGAGGGGTCATTGTGAGTTTGGGGTGAAACAAGAAACGGAAACGGCCAACAGTCGCCATGACATTTAACAGGACGTTGCCCGGCTGCTGAAGTGTTACACTTTTTTATTTTTCAGATATTCTTGGATTACAGTTGATTTGGTTATTGGAATGTAATGCCATCAAATGCAATTCAATTTAGGAAAATTTAAGATTTTCAATTTAACAAAATTGGAATTGGAAAATATTTGATATGACCGATAGGATTTGAGGTCGAAGGAAAACCTACATTTTTAGGTCTGAGAGTCGATGGAATAGTCAGTTGGTTCTTGTATACCCTCAGCCAATGTTCGTTTATTTCAATATATTTTGACTTGAGTTGTGATTATTCCAACCGTTGACCCTTCATGGTGTGGGCCCAGGGGAGTGTTCTAATATTCACACCAGGTCTCTGATAGAGAGAAATATTAAGACATGACTTGTTTCGCAAATTCTAAGAGATATGGGAAAACTGTAACATTTGTGAGGGAGGTACCAGAAAAGGTGGACGAATATCTTCACAGCTGATATTGTGTTGGAAGATAAATTGGGACATTTGAAGAAAATCTGATTCTTATTTCGCATTCTGTGAGCGTTTTGGTTTTTCTAAATATTTACTCTATGTGGGGGAAGTATTTAACGGAGCGGGCCAATATTGTCTATTTTCCTACCTTACCTAGCACTAATACAACTAATACAACATCAGCACCATCGCACTCAGCCAACCAAGAATGGTTAAAAAATAAGGTTCCTCGCTTCATTTCCAGCGCACAATGGCCATCAAAATCTCCGGATACCAACCCGTTGGACTATTGTGTCTGGAGTATTTTGGAAAGCAGGGTTGGCACTAAAAAATACCAAAGTGTACATCATCTCAAACAAGCGCTTCACCGGGAATGAGCCAAAATACCGCAGAGCAACATTCGGGCAGCGTGCGATGGTTTCATTGACCGTTTGAAGGCCATAATTCGTACCGACATTTTTTTGCTTTCATTCAATAAAATTTAAAAAAAATGTAAAAATTATGGCGTTTGAATTTGTTGCAGTTTTTTTATCTCACCCTGTATATCCTCTGTAGCCATATGACTGGGAGTAAAAAATGATTTTCTAAGGATCTTATGAAAGACATTCCTAAAAACATCCTAGTTTGTTAATTTAAGGGTATTGGGGAAAATGTCATTAAAAATCACGTCCGCAGCTCTGAGTAAAATTCTTTGAAAATCACGTCCGGAGCTCTGAGAAAAATTCTTTGAAAATCAATGTCTGAAGTTCTAAGAAAAAAATCTTTAAAAATCCACGCCTCGATGTCTGAACTCAAAGATAAATTCTTTAAAAATCCACGTCTAGAGCTCTGAGAAAAATTCTTGGAAAATCCATGTCTGGATCTCTGAGAACAATTCTTGGAAAATCTACGTTTGGAGCTATAAGAAAAATTCTTGGAAATTTACGTTTTTAGAGGAGGTATTTAATGGAGTGGATCAATATTGTCCATTTTCCCACCTTACCTAGCACTGATACAATTATTTAGATTTGCACAGTTTAAACAAAATTGGATTGGAGTGGACCGATTTAAGAGTCTTGGGGAAAATTTCTTTAACAAATTAGGTCTGGAGCTCTAAGAAAAATTCTTTGAAAATCCACGTCTGGAGCTCTGAGAAAAATTCTTTGAAAATCCACGTCTGGAGCTCTGAGAAAAATTCTTAGAAAATTCACGATTGGAGCTCTGAGAAAAATTCCTTAAAAATCCACGTCTGCATTCTGAGAAAAATTCTTTAAAAATTTATGTCTGTAGCTCTGAAAAAAATTCTAAAGCTCTGAAAAAATTCTTTTCAAATCCGCATCTAACGCTACGAAGAAAGTACTTTAAAAATCCACGTCTGAAACTCGGACGAAAATTCTTTAAAAATCCACGTCTGAAACTCTGAAGAAAATTCTTTAAAAATCGACGTCTGAATCTCTGAAGAAAATTTTTAAAAAAAACACCTCTGAAACTCTGAAAAAAAAAATTTAAAAATCCACGTCTGAATCTCTGGAGAAAATTTTTTAAAAATCCATGACTGAAACTCTGAAGAAAATTCTTTAAAAATCCATGACTGAAACTCTGAAGGAAAATTCTTTAAAAATCCATGACTGAAACTCTGAAGAAAATGCTTTAAAAATCCACGTCTGAAACTCTGGAGACGATTCTTTAAAAATCCACGTCTGAAACTCTGAAGAAAATTCTTTAAAAATCCACATCTGAAGCTCTATGAAAAGGTCTTTGAAAATCCGCTTCCGGAGCTCTGAGAACATTTTCTTTAAAAATCCACGTCTAGAGCTCTGAGAAAAATTCTTCAAAAATCCACATCTGAAGCTCTGTGAAAGAGTCTTTGAAAATGCTCGCCTGGAGCTCTTAGAAAATTTTCTTAAAAAATCCACGTCTAGAGCTCTGAGAAAAATTATTTAAAAATTCGTTTGGAACTTAAAGGATCCTTAGGGAAAATTCTTTAAAATTCCACTTTGGAACTCAAAGGATTCTTAAGAAAAATTATTAAAAAAAAATCCACGTTTGTTGCTCTAAAAGTCTTTGGGGAACATTATTTAAAAATCCACTTTTGGAACTCAAAGGATTCTTAGAAAAAATTATTCAAAAATCCACGTTTGTTGCTCTAAAAGACGCAGAAAATTTTTTTTAAAAAAATCCACGTTTGTTGCTCTAAAGGACTTTGGGAAAACTCTTTAAAAACCCACTTTTGGTGGTCTAAAAGACTTTGGAAAAAATCTTTAAAAATCCACGTTTGGAACTCAAATGATCCTTAGAAAAAAATTATTGAAAATCCCGCGTTTGGTGCTCTAAAGGACTTTGAAAAAATGTCTTTAAAAAATTCACGTTTGATGTTCCAAAGGATTTGGGGAACAATTCTTTAAAAAATCCACGTTTGTTGCTCTGCAGGACTTTAAGAAAATTTTTAAATTTTTTTAATTTTTTTGGTGCCCTAAAGGACTTTGGAAAAAATTATTATGATGTTCCAAAGGATTTGGGGAACAATTCTTTAAAAAATCTACGTTTGTTGCTCTGCAGGACTTTAAGAAAATTTTTAAATTTTTTTAATTTTTTTGGTGCCCTAAAGGACTTTGGAAAAAATTATTAAAAAAATCTAAAAAAAATCCTTAGGAAAAATTATTTAAAAATCCACGTTTGAAACTCAAAGGATCCTTAGGAAAATTCTTTTAAAAAATCCACGTTTGTTGCTCTACAGGACTTTAGGAAAAAATTATTTCAAAATTCTCGTTTGTTGCTATAAACTACTTTGGGAAAATGTCTGTAAAAAATCCATATTTGGTGCTCCAAGGGACTTTGGAAAAATTCTTTTAAAAAATTTAAATAATATAAAAATTTAAATAATTAAATAATTTAAAAATTTAAATAATATAATAAAATTTGGACTATAGCCTCAACAAAATTCTACAAAATCTGAATTTATGGCTCTGAGAAACACCTCAACAAAATTCTAAAAATCTGAATTTATGGCTCTGAGAAACACACTAAAAAATTCGATTTTCTTATAAAGAAAAATTCCTAAGAAAATTCATTTAAAGCTTTGAGGGTCTCTGTTGAAAATTTCGTAAATAATCCATGGAAAAAGTATATAAAAAATCCACGGGTGTGGTTTTTGAATAAAATTCTTAAAAAAGTTTTGTACTACGTACCATCTTATAGAAAAATATAAATAAAAAGGTATACATTACGTCCTTAGAGTCTTTTGCAAAAAAAAAAAGAAATAAAATAAATAAAATTTAAGTTTTTATTTTAAATTCAGGTTTATTGTTCTGCTGTCTTTGTAGAGGATTTTTTTAATGTATATATATATTTTGTTCTTAAAAAAAAACTCACATTCACACGCTTTGCTAGTTTGTACAAAAAAGGACACTCAGGCGTATGATTATTGTCATAACGTATACGCTCCTTACGATCCGAAATCAATGAAACCCTAAAATGAAATTATCTACCCCCAATTCATAAATTTATTAGATGACTTTTTCCAAGCAAAAATTAATTAAAGAATCGAACCTTTTTTTGCTATGATCCTACTCTTTCCCAAAACTTCCACAATTCCTATATCCAAGAAAACAAAATTAGTTATCGGCCTAAGTGATACATCAGCAATCTTGCAATAAAATACATGTGACATATTCATATTCAGGCAAATATATTATTTCCCACTCTCTCTCTCTCACCCTTCTCTTCCCCCTCTCTCACACACTTTGGTGAACGAACATAAATATTTCATATTTCGGAAATCAGAAACCATCTTCAATTACGCAACGTTTGCAACTTTATTACCAAAATGCCAG
Organism: Musca domestica; assembly: GCF_030504385.1. Taxonomy (NCBI): domain Eukaryota; kingdom Metazoa; phylum Arthropoda; class Insecta; order Diptera; family Muscidae; genus Musca; species Musca domestica. The sequence continues at coordinate 12,989,706 of NW_026712155.1, forward strand.
ATGGCTGACTGGCTGGCCGAGCGGCCCAAGAAAAATCCTATAACAATAAATTGCCTTTGGCGATGATAAATAATAGAGAGAAATTACAGAAACAAGAAAAATATATATCAAGTTCACAATTTTCAGATAACATCGACATTTGGGGAGAGACACACAGAGAGAGGGAGAGATAGAGAGAAAAACAGGAACATTGGTCTTAAAAAGGAGTATTTTGTCGTGTTTCTCACGTTTATCATTGGTTTTTGTTTTTTTTTTTTTTTTTTGTTTTATTTTGTCGAGGCTACACCACAACCGAATTTTTTTGTAGGAAATGGAAACATTTTTTCATTTGTCCCATATCCCAGAAATTCGTGTGGACCACGTATGGGGAGGTCCCCAGACCAACGTTTTTTTTTTGTTTTGTGAGAAGTGTTCTTGTTTCGGTGTTGCCAAAGATGACAAAACAATAAATTTCACGGCATTTCTTTGAATTCGAGGGCGGGAAAGGAAAGGCTGGAGAAAAACGTAACCGAAAAACAAATTACAAGAAGGCATCGAGATAATACAACAAATATTCCAAGAGAAAAACTACACAAACAATTGGCCAAGCACCGCCGTGCAAAAAAGGATGCAGACACGCCAAGGATGACTTTTGTTGTGACAACGGAGGATGTTTTTGTTGTATTTATTTCGGAGACACACACTCACACACACACAGAAATGTCCCCTCTTCATGTGAAAATAAAAACAAACACAGATGACAAAAAAATCGGAACGAAATTTATGGATGCCTGAATAAACATGGAACACAAGAAAAAAATGAAATATTGATGAAAAAGAAAGGGCCATGCTATTTTGTTGTTGTTTTTGTATTTCAGGAAAAAAAAAATTCGAAATAAAACAGACGAAAATTCCTGGCAAATAAAGTGGCAAAGAAATTTTTATCATTATGGGATATATGTGTGAGGGAGAAGGGATGGTGGTTCGCAAACTTGTATTATAAATGGCCGTCGTTGGTAGCCAAGGATCAGCAACGCAAAAAAATCAAACACTTTTTGCAACAACCCCTCTTGACTGCCTCGAGGACCCAAAAATTAGATCCTCTTAGGTATACAACTTTATTTTGAATTTTTTTTTTTTTACAACGACCCTGAAATCTCTTAATTTTCTCCCAGAGGCTTAGGACCTACAAATGTGGATTTTTTTAAAAAAAAATTTCCCTACATAGATCCTCAAAGCCATAGATGTGGATTACTACGCTTTTGTTATATAGACCCGTAAAGCAAAAAAAAAACATATTTTTTACAAAATTTCTCAAAAAAATCCTCGAAGAACCTCTACAAAGTACCTGAGTGCTGTAAACGTGGCCATTTAAAATATTGATTGTACAAGGACGCTTAGAGCTATTAGCGTGGATTTTTTCCTCAAAATTTCTGCAAATATTCTCAGAGCTGCAAAACCTGAAGTTCCCCCCACCTCCCTTTTTCCACTGAACTTCTTTCCCTGCAAAACCTAATCTATTTTCCACGTTTTTTCTTTTCCCCCAATATTGTAAATCTGGATTACTAGACATTAGAAAAAGTTCCTCGAAAAACCTCAGAACTAGAAGCGAGAATTTTTTTATAAAAAATATTTTCAAACGTCCTAAATGCCATAAACCTGGACTTTTTTAAGATTTTTTTTACAAAGACTTTAAGAGTTATTAACGAGGTTTTTTTCTCAAATTTTCTACAAAGATTCTCAGTGCTGCAAAACCTAGAGTTTCTTACCCCCTTTCCCTGAACTCTTTCCCTGCAAAACAAAAAAGCAATAGATGTGGATTTCTAAACTCTTGTTATAAAGGCACGCAAAGCAAAAAAAATGTTTTTTTTTTACCAAATCCTAAAACTATTTAAAAAAAGTTCCTCGAAGAACCCTGGAAGCCAGGATTTATTTATAAAAAAAATTCGTCTGTCCTGAACGCTGTAAGCTTGGCCATTTTTAAGACTTATTCTACAAGGAGCCCCAGAGCATTAGACGTGGATTTTTACCCAAATTTTCTGCAAAGATTCTCAGAGCTGCTCAATTCTCTTTCCTTGAGCGTTTGATTTTTCAAAATTTTGAACCCTATGTGGGGAAGGTACCAGAAGAAATGGTCCGATCTTTACCATATTTCTAGCAGATCTTGTGTTGATGGGAATTTTGAAATGTAGCTAGTCTTCGCGTTTTATGAGTTTCATGAAGATTTAAAATTTTGACCCTTTGTCGTACCAGTGGGAATAGACCGATATATCCCATATTCACAGCAGATCTCTTTTTAGTTGAAATATAGAGATGTGTGAAATATAAAGAAACCCAGATGCTTATTTCGAATTTTATGATGGTTTTTGTTATTCAAAACGTTGACCCTTTGTGGGGGAGGTACAAGAAGGAATGATCCGATCTCTACCATCTTTATAACAGATCTTGTGTTGATGGAAATATTGAGATGTACCAAGTCTGAATGGAATCGGATGTTAATTTCGCGTTTTATGAGCTTCATGGGTATTCAAAATTTTGATCCTTTATGAGGAAGGTATCAGAAGGAATGATCCGCTATCTACCATATTTATAACAGATCTTGTGCTGATGGAAATATTGAAATGTACCAAGTCTGAATCGGATGTTAACTTCGCGTTTTATAAGCTTCATGGGTAATCAAAATTTTGACCCTTTGTGGGGGAGGTATCAGAAGGAGTGGACCGATATATTCCGTCTTCACACCAGACCTTGGGTTAATAAAAATATTGTGATTTGTGTAATTTGAAGATAATCGGATTCTTACATCACATTTTATAAGAGTTTTTAAAGAATATTTTTTCATGGTCCTCCGAGGATACAAACGTGGATTTTTTAAAGAATGTTTTGTTTCAAAGACCAAGAGAAACCTGGATTTTTAAAGAATATTTTATCAAGGACCTCCAAGGATACAAACGTGGATTTTTAAAGAATATTTTTTCAAGGACCTCCTAGGATACAAACGTGGATTTTTAAAGAATATTTTTTTCAAAGACCTCCTAGGGTATAAAAGTGGATTTTTAAAGAATATTTTTTCAAAGATCTCCTAGGGTATAAAAGTGGATTTTTAAAAAATATTTTTTCAAAGACCTCCTAGGGTATAAAAGAATATAAAAAAAATAGGGTATAAGAAGAATATTTTCTGAAGGACCTCCCAGGATACAAACGTGGATTTTTAAAGAATATTTTTTCAAGGACTCCCAAGGATACAAACGTGGATTTTTAAAGAATATTTTTTCAAGGACTCCCAAGGATAAAAACGTGGATTTTTAAAGAATATTTTTTCAAGGACCTCCAAGGATACAAACGTGGATTTTTAAAGAATATTTTTTCAAGGACCTCCAAGGATACAAACGTGTATTTTTTGGGAATATTTTTTTAAGGACCTCCAAGGATACAAACGTGGATTTTTAAAGAATATTTTTTCAAGAACCTCCTGACATATAAACATGGATTTTAAAGAATTGGTTTTCAAGGACTCCCAAGGATACAAACGTGTATTTTTTGGGAATATTTTTTCAATGACCTCCAAGGATACAAACGTGGATTTTTAAAGAATATTTTTTCAAGAACCTCCTGACATATAAACATGGATTTTAAAGAATTGGTTTTCAAGGACTCCCAAGGATACAAACGTGGATTTTTAAAGAATATGTTTTAAGGACCTCCTAGGATATAAACGTGGATTCTTAAAGAATATCTTCTGAAGGACCCCCTATAGGATATACACGTGGATTTTTAGAGAATACTTCTGAAAGGACATCCTAGGATACAAACGTGAATTTTTAAAGAATATTTTTTCAAGGACCTCCGAGGATACAAACGTGGATTTTTAAAGATTATTTTTTCAAGGACCTCCAAGGATATAAATGTGGTTTTTTTAAAGAATATTTTCTGAAGGACCTCTAAAAATATAAAGAATATTTATAAATATTCTTTATATTTTTAGAGGTCCTACGAGGTCCTTGAATAAATATTTAAAGAATATTTATTCAAGGACCTCCTAGGATATAAACGTGAATTTTTAAAGAATATTTTTCAAGGGTATAAACGTGGAATTTTAAAGATATTTTTTAAGGACATAAACGTTGATTTTTAAAGATTTTTTTTTTCAGGGAAATAAACATGAATTATAAAAGAAAATTCTCAAAGGACATACGAAATGCTTCAAAGGATCAAAATGTGCAAAATTTCCAACGGATCCTCATCATTAATAACACGAACTTTGTATAAATATTACCACGACTTTAACCTGATTTCAGTTCACCATGACGTATACTTTGTGCCAATAATCATACGCACCGGTGTCCTGTGTAGAAAAAATCTCTTTAAATAATTTGTTTAAAGAAACTTCGCTGGGCAATGTCAATGTAAGACAATATTTAAATATTTCCATCACTCCCATTGGATTTTTCTCTCCCACTCCCCCACCTTGACATTTCCATTTGAAATCCAAGTCATCGCTAACTGACTAACCAGGCAAACATCATTTTCATCCGTTCCGTTTTGCTTTCCTCTGAGCTTAGAAAAGTAAAATTGCTATGCTTCCTTGCTTTTACCGGTAACCGTAAACGACTTTTAAATGTGAGTTTGTCAGAATAGTTGCGAATGTGTGTGTGTGTGTGTGTGTGAAATCCTTTGGCCCAAACGAAAAAAAGAAGAAGAAGGAGAAGCAGCAGAAATAGAAGAAACATAAGTGCAGTTTTCTTAAGCCATTTCTAGGCGTTTGCTTTCTTTCATCTGAGACTTGTTGTCATTTTGGCCTTCACTACTTCTCCCGCTCCTCCTTCTCTACTTGTCAAAGTCGCTTTGAAGCCGATTGGAAAAAAATGTAAACGGACACCATGCTTGACAGATAAGATTACTCTCTTTTTCTCTCTGCCTGCCTGCCTTTGGCTGTCCTACGGCCTCGGGGCCATGTCATGGCCTTTTTCTCTTCTCTTCCTCTTTTTCGTTTGCCATTTTGTAGGCTTTTTGGTTTCATGGCTTTGAAGTTAATTTAAATTGACACCAGCCAGGGAATTCCGGGAAATATGTGGGGCGTGTGACTGATTGAATGAAGCTACGTCGTCGTGGTCTTTGAAATGCAAATACCGGTGGAAGGACGAAAAACATACAAGGCCATGGTGGAGGCCACATATAAATATGAGGGTAGGGAAAGGGGGAGGAAAAGGGGGTAAACAAGTGGAAAAAGTTCCCCTGACTTGCTGGCTTACCTGAATTCCCCGTTAGCACAATTGATATAACAAACAGCATTGTCATCATAATACACGTCCAGTGGTCATGACTTAAGTGCTGTTGCTGCTGCTGCGGCTGTGGATGATGTGGTTGCTGTCCTCTGTGGTGATATTTCTGGTAATGTCCTTGGTTTTGCTGCAGGTGATGTTGATATAGGCCGTTTTTCTTGCAACTCTGGCTATAGAGTTCCTCTGCCGCTGCCGTGGCATATAACCCCTGGACCGTCCTCTCTTTTGTCCTACAATTCTTCCGTATCCGTTTATCCGTTCTTAGCGGTGACTCGACGGGAGTTTGTGGTTTTATATGAAATGCTTCCATAATATTTTCCAAAAATGGGGACAAAGTCGGTGGCCACCAAAGTTTTTGTTTGGTTTCCCGGTTTGCTGATGTTGCTAATTTGCTCTCTCTCACTCACTCTCTCCAGGACTCTCTGGGAGCTGTATGGTGATTTGTATCTGGGGCGGCGGGATGTTGTGTCCTCAATGGCAATTTATTTGTTTAGGGAGGCGTTGATTGGTGGGCAACTCAAGGGGAGACTTTGTGTCACACAAAGACAAGGCTGCTGCTGGTTGTGACAAATGGCATACATGTTTGATGCTGTATGAGAGGGGGCGGAAGGATAAATAGGCAGCCGATATGAATATTTTCTACTCCTGGACTGTTGTAGCTTTCCTCTTTGTTTTCTCCTTTTCCCTTATATTGATTTGTTGTTTGTATTGATTTTCATTTGATTACTTTTCAGCCAACCATTGCTTCCATGTTTTGTTCTTCCTGATTGTCCTAGAAGAGGAGAGGAGAGAAAAGAAAAGAAAAGAGAAAACGAAAACATTGTTAGCAACACAAATTTACATCGAAGATGAATTTCAAATTAGCTGGTCATTTTTTATGTAAATTTCCATCATTACAGCCCAAGTGACCCTATCAGCCTCAAACTTCCCACTCATCAGATTCCAATGAAAACATTTTTCCTCGATTTCAAATTTTATGTAAATTTTCCTTTTTTTTCATGGGTCCAGTTCGATACAAAGGATATTTTTCATTTTAGAATTTGTAAATAGATTTTTGTTTTTGGCTCTCCCTCTCCCGTGGCAGTCATTACAAGAGGTTGTTATTATTGTAATTTCGTTGAACCTTGACATGATATTCAATTTGGATACTTGAAATTGACCCCAAAGGGAAATACATAACAACAATGGCAACGGAATACTGATGTCGAACATTTTCATTATAATGTAGTTTTCTCAATTTCTCAGAAATACCTGAAGGATGGAAAATTAGCAGCAGAATTAAAAAAAGGCTTAAAGGCTAGGGCCATATCCAGCACTGCTAAAGTGGATTTTTTAAAAAAAAATTCCAAGGCTCTACGAAAGGACTTTATGGTTTTCAATGAAGAAGACCTTCAGGGCTTCTACGAGAAGACCTTCAGGACTTCTATGAGAAGACCTTCATAGAAGGGCTTCTATGAGAAAAACTTCTGGGGTTCTATGAGAAGACTTTCAAGACTTCTATAAAAAGAGCTTCTCGTAGTCTATTAGAAGCCCTTCAGTGCTTCTATGAGAAAATCTTCTCTTTTATAAGATGACCTTCAGGGTTTTTTCTACGAGAAGACCATCAGGGCATCTCCTATAAGAAGACCTTCAGGACTTCTTCTATGAGAAGACCTTCATGGCTTTTTCTATGAGAAGACCTCCAGGGCTTCTTCTATGAGAAGACCTTCAGGGCTTCTTCTATAAGAAGACCATCAGGGCTTCTTCAATAAAAAGACCTTCAGGGCTTCTTTTATGAGAAGAACTTCAGGGCTTATATGAGAATACCTTAATGGCTTCTACAAGAAAACCTACAGGGCTTCTATGAGAAGAAGCACGCTCCACCAAAGAATGGTTACAAAATAAGGTTCCTCGCTTCATTTCCAGCGCACAATGGCCATCAAAATCTCCGGATACCAATCCATTGGACTATTGTGTCTGGAGTATTTTGGAAAGCAAGGTTGGTAGTAAAAAATACGAAAGTGCCGATCACCACAAGCAAGCGCTTCGCCGGGAATGGACCAAACTTCGGCAGAGCAACATTCGGGCAGCCTTGTGACGGTTTCATTGTCCGTTTGAAGGCCATAATTCGTGTCAAAGGTGACCAATTCGAACAAATCTAAACTTATTCTAAAATTTGATGCTACTTCCGACATTTTTTGCTTTGATTCATTAAAATTTTAAAAAATGTCAAGTATTTGTTGCATTTTTTTTATCTCACCCTATATAAGAAGACCTTCAGGGCTTCTTCTATAAAAAGACCTTAAGCTCTTCTATACGAAGACCTTCACTTCTTCTTCTATAAGAAAACCTTCAGGGTTTCTTCAATGAGAAGACCTTTAGGGCTTCTAAAAGAAAACCTTCAGGGCTTCTTCTATGAAAAGACCTTCAGGGCTTCTTCTATAAGAAGACCTTCAGGGCGTCTTCTATAAGAAGACCTTCAGGGCGTCTTCTATAAGAAGACCTTCAGGGCTTCTTCTATAAGATGACCTCAAGGCTTCTTCCATATAAAGACCTTCAGGGCTTCTTTTATAAGAAGACCTTCAGGGCTTCTTCTATGAGAAGACCTTCAGGACTTTTTCTATACGAAGACCTTCAGGGCTTCTTCTATAAGAAGACCTTAAGGGCTTCTTCTATAAGAAGACCTTCAGGGCTTCTTCTATGAGAAGACCTTCAGGGCTTCTTCTATGAGAAGACCTTCAGGGCTTCTTCTATGAGAAGACCTTCAGGGCTTATTCTATGAGAAGTCCTTCAGGGCTTCTTCTATGAGAACACTTTCAGGGCTTCTTCTATGAGAAGACTTTCAGGGCTTCTTCTATGAGAAGACCTTCAGCTCTTCTATAAGGAGAAGACCTTCTGCTCTTCTATGAGGAGAAGACCTCCAGCTCTTCAATGAGGAGAAGACCTCCAGCTCTTCTATGAGGAGAAGACCTTCAGCTCTTTAATGAGAAGATGACCTTTAAGCACTTCTATGAGAATTCCTTTAAGCACTTCTATGAGAAGACCTTAAGCTCTTCTATGAGACGACCTTCAGCTCTTCTATGGAGACGACCTTCAGCTTTTCTATGGAGAAGACCTTCAGCTTTTCTATGGAGAAGACCTTCAGCTCTCCTATGGAGAAGACCTTCAGCTCTTCTATGGAGAAGACCTTCAGCTCTTCTATGCGAAGAAGACCTTCAGCTCTTCTATGCGAAGAAGACCTTCAGCTCTTCTATGCGAAGAAGACCTTCAGCTCTTCTATGCGAAGAAGACCTTCAGCTCTTCTATGCGAAGAAGACCTTCAGCTCTTCTATGCGAAGAAGACCTTCAGCTCTTCTATGCGAAGAAGACCTTCAGCTCTTCTATGCGAAGAAGACCTTCAGCTCTTCTATGCGAAGAAGACCTTCAGCTCTTCTATGCGAAGAAGACCTTCAGCTCTTCTATGCGAAGAAGACCTTTAAGCACTTCTATGAGAAGACCTTCAGCTCTTCTATGAGAAGACCTTCAGCTCTTCTATGAGAAGACCTTCAGGGCGAAGAAGACCTACAGCTCTTCTATGCGAAGAAGACCTACAGCTCTTCTATGCGAAGAAGACCTACAGCTCTTCTATGCGAAGAAGACCTACAGCTCTTCTATGCGAAGAAGACCTACAGCTCTTCTATGCGAAGAAGACCTACAGCTCTTCTATGAGAAGAAGACCTTCAGCTCTTCTATGAGAATAACTTCAGGGCTTCTATGGGAAAACCTACAAAGCTTCTATGAGAAGGCGTTCAGCTTTTCTATGAGAAGTCCTTTCGGGCTTCTATAAGAGAAGACCATCTACTTCCCCATGAGAGAAGACCTTCTGCTCTCCAATAAGAGAAAACATTCTGCTTTCTATTAGATATGACTTTCTGGTCTTCTATGGAGAAGCCCTTCGGGTCTTCTACAGAAAAGACTTCTGGTCTTCTATGGAGAAGATCTTCAGGGTTTTTATGGAGAAGACTTCTGGTCTTCTAGGAAAAGGCCTTCAGGGCTTCTCTGAAAGAAGACCATTAGGGCTTATTTAAAAGGACTTTCAGGGATTTTATGAAAATATTTTTAGGGCTTTTATGAGAAGACATTCAAGGCTTCTATGAGAAATCCTTCCGATCTTCTAAGAAGAAAATCTTTTGGTCTTTTTGAAAGACCTTCAGGGCTCTTCTCTGAGAAGACCTTAAGCTCTTCTATAAGAATACCTTCCCCTCTTCTGTAATATTATCTTCCTTATTCCTATTATTAGACCGGGAAATTCTCTAGAAGAAGATATTAAAAAGACCAACAGGCCTTCCATACCAAGACCTTTTGTTCCCTTACGAGAGAAGACCTTCTGCTCTGCTATGAGAGAAGACCTTCTGATTTTCTATAAGAGAAGGCCTTCTTCTGTAGGACAACCTTCTTTCTCTTACATAAGAAGACTCTCTAGTCTTCTATGAGAATCCTACAGGTATTTAATGAGAGGTCGATTCTCTTCTTCTCCCATGAAGAACCGATTTGTATGTTTTTTTTCGAATTTCGTTTGATCATCTGTTAGTATGCCAACTGGGCTTCACTATAGAAAGTCTATGAAAATATTCGATAGGAGAAATCTCTCCCCCCTAATGATTACCTCTTCCATCAATTTCAATAAAATGTTTAGTTATTTGGAAAAAATATCGGAACTCAGTAAACAAAAGAATTGGAACACAAAATTAACAAAAAGCTACACACATACCCTCTCACAATATCCCATATCGATGCTGAGGATGATGAGATTTTTTTTCAAAACAAACCCCACTCCCCTGAGTTTTTCCTCCGAACCCATCCACCACAACATTGTCTCTTAACCAAGGACATGATGGCATAGAACCAAATTCTCAACATGGCATGACGAAAAAACGGAAGACTGGGAAAAATCCTATTGGGAAGAGTAGCTATTATATGTGGAAGTCTTAGCAAAAGCAGCAGCTGGGAAGCGAGCAGATAGGGGCATCGTATCGTCACATTCTGTGTGGAACAATTAATGATAATTGAACACACAAAAATGGCCTAATTCCATTGTTTGCCATCGCGTAACCAAACAAAATCAAAGCATAAAAGGAGCAACAAATAAAAACCGAATGGAAAGGAAGAATGAAAGGAAGGCCACAGAGAAAAGGCTTAGGCAAGGTTGTTGCTTGTGACGATGTGGGGAGAGAGGAGCAGAGCACATCCTGTGAAACTATGCGGTGTGTTGGGGAAATTTGTTAATGTTGCCACAAAAGATAATTATTTAAGTATGCCTTCGGTTTCACTTGGGCAACTTTGACAATAGATTTTCATAGACATCCTCTGTCCCTGCACTCCCCTCCCCCTTCAATGCTTGCCTTCCCTATTCTTGGTAAAGGCTCTCCTTTTCCCACTAAAAAATATTAAAGTATTTCTTGCCTGGCAAGCGGCCCACAATGGAAAGTTCCAAGTTAATTTACTCCTTCATCAGCTACCTCTTCTCCTCTCTTCCGCCCCTCTCCGTGGACTACAAATGTTACACAATTGTGGGCCACCTAGACCACAAGCACATTCATACACATACATCCCCACACAATATGGCAAGCAACAAGCTGCAAAGGAATGTTGCAGGAGTCACAAAAAGGGACCCGATTCGTTAACAAATGTCTGGAATTTCGTTGAGAGTTCTTTTTTTGGGAAAAGTAAAAAACAAACTCTATGAAGGCCAAATAAAAAACGACGAAGACATAACTTAACCATTTTGTACGCATGACCGACCGACCGACCGAACCCCGCTGATGCTGATGTTCTCCTTGTCGTCTTCTCCCCTCCGCCTCGTGGGGATTTTTCGGCTGTCATTGAAATGCCATTTCTTTTCATTTTCGAAACTACTTTCACCAACAGTTCTTCTTTGAGAAGTTACTATTTTATTTCATTGTATCCGGTTGAATGCTTTCGTTTTTATTTCGAACAAATTCCGGGGAATTTTTACTTCTTTTAAAATGTGAGTTTTAATATTTACGATTTTCCTCCACGGGGAGATTGAGCAGAAAATTAAAATACCCAAAAGTTCATTTAAGTCGTTGCATAAATTTCAGAGAATATTTCGATATTAAATTGAAAATTATAGAAGAATTTTAGGTCAAGAGAGAATAATGGGTTTCGAACAGATTGGAAAGACTTCTGAAACAATATCCCTGAGATCTCCAGTAAGAAAACCATAGGGTCTTCGCACATAAGAATACAAAATCTTCCCATGGAAGGCCACAAGATTTTGTCATGGAAAGCCTTTAAGCTCAGCTTGTATGCGACCGAAAGGTCTACTCCAGCTATGAGCATGCTCGAGCGAAAAAGTATAAACAAAGCACACGTATTCTCACTCAAATTTCATTTACCATTGATTTGACAGGTCAAGAGAGTCTCTCACTACCAATGCATATACTGTGAGCAAGGCTGGTCTACTCACAGGTAACCCGTTTGCTTTCCCTCATGGAGAAGCAGAAGGTTTACTCTCATAAAAAAACGTAGTCTCAGAAGAACAAAAATGACTAGAAATGCATGCCACAGAGAAGCTAAAACTCTTCCCACTGTAGCAAAAGGACTTCTCCTCCCCATAGAACAACTGAAGTCATCCCCATAGAACAGTGGAAGGTTTTCACATAGAAGAACAGAAGGTTTCTCCATAGAAGACCCAAAAATATTCTAATGAGAGATCGGAAGGTCTTCTCTCATTGAAAAGCAAAAAGTCTTCTATCGTATAAAAGAGCGAAAGACATTCTCTTATAGAAGAACATAAAGTCTTCTCAGAGAATAAAAGCAAACATATTCAACAGAAGGTTTCTCCATAGAAGACCCAAAAATATTCTAATGAGAGATCGGAAGGTCTTCTCTCATTGAAAAGCAAAAAGTCTTCTCTCGTATAAAAGAGCGAAAGGCCGTCTCTTATAGAAGAACAGAAAGTCTTCTCAGAGAATACCAGCAAACATATTCTTATGAGAGCGGGAGATCTTAAGAGAGCAGTGCAGCAACTACACTCATAGGAGAGCAGAAGGGTTTCTCATAGAAGAGCTAAAGGTTTGGTCAAAGAGGAGCTTAAAGTCTTTTCTTAAAAAGAACTTAAGGTCTCCTCGCAGAAGAGCTGAAGACCTTCACAAAGATGACGAGAAAGTCTCCTCATGAAAACCAGAAGAACTTTTTAATGTGGGGCCAGACGACTTGCTTTCATAAAAGACCAGATGGCCGTCCCTCACAAATGACGAAAAGGTCTTCTCTCATTGAATATCAGAAGATGTTCTTTAATAGAATATCAAAAATTCTTCCCAGAGAAGACGAAGAGGGCATTTTTCAAAAACACATGGTCTTCTAACAAAGCAGAAAACCGTGCTCAACAGGCACAAAAGAGCTTCTCAAAAATTATCTGAAAGTTTTCTCATAGAAGCGTTTCTCTTGAAAAAGTGTGAGGTGTTTTTATAGAAGTCCAGAAGGTGTTCTCATAGAAGCCCAAAAGTCTTGTCCAAAAAGGCAAGAAGGCCAGAAGATATTTTCCTAAAATAATGAAAAGTCATCCCAGAGAAGGCCCAAAAGTCTTCTAAGAGAAAACTTGAGGCTCTTCTCCTACAAGAGCAACAGGCCTTCTCAGATGAGAATATCTTGCCGTAGAAGATGATGGTATCCACATAGGAGATCATGAGTTTTTAAAAGAAGAGAAGAATATCTGCCCATAGAAGACGAGAAGTTCTTTTTATAGAAGACTCTCAGAAAACCTCCAAGGAGTTTCTTTATTTTCTTTATTCCTCTGATCAAAATCGTTGTGCGGGTCTTATAGATTTAGACATCCTCTGTTCCAAGTTTTCGTTCTTGCCTTCTTCCGCAAGATTTCCCATTTAGATACCATTTTGGCTAACCAACCAACCATTCACTAATAAACCTCTTATCTCTCCGGCCAACAACAACAACAAAGCACGGGTAATAGAAGTCAGCCACCAAATGATTTTTATTTCGTGGTTCCCTTGCATTGTGTGGCCATCAAGTGGCGGTAACGGCGTCATAATTACATGCCACTGGACACATGATAAAGATAATCAAGTCGATGGTATGCAGCAGGAACTGGAATTGCCTCCCACCCCCCAAAAAAAAAAAAAACGATACCCCTGCTAAGGACAATGACAACGACAAACATCCAGCCAACGAAGGGTAAAGGAAACGGATAACAATAAGAAACGGAGGAGACGACAACAATGGCCAGAAACAAAGGCAATGGGAAACGGCCAATGGACGGTGGATAAAGGACACATTTGTTAACGGGAGCAGCAACTTCAGCATTAACGACATGTCGTCGAAATGTGGCTCTCGCTCCGCTATGCTAGGTGGAAGTCGTTGTCGTTGTTGTTGATGTTGTTGCTGATAGCAAGAATATTGCCGTTTTTATTATTGTTGCTGCTGTTTGGACTTGATGGCAATGGTTGTTGAGTTGCGGAGAGAGGAGGAGTGGTGGAGAGCGGGAGAGGATTTCCATTTTTCCTTGGCGTCAGCAAACTCCACACAGCCAAGAGTGGTTTCTGCCAACGTTGATTACATGGAACCAGGCCAGCGAGGCAGCCAGTCAACCAGCAATGTATTCACATTTCTAGCTGGCCATTCATTCAGTCAGTCAGTCAGTCAGTCATTCACTCAGTCAGTCAGCCAACCAGCAAACCCAACCGAGCTACCATCCAGCCAGCCATCCTGTCGGGCGAAATGAATGCATTGAATGGAACAAAACCCCCGGCCAACAGTGGCCGACTGAATGGAAATGTCGTGTTTTATCAACATTTTTTCGGAATCCGTTCTCGGAGCCCCCATATCATTATCATCCTCCATATCTGTCGGCTCTCCACTGCGAACAATGGCCGAGCATGGATTCAACCTTGACGTCATTATGAGGGTAGTAATAATTATTATCGGGATTTGCGATGCGGTGGTTATGTCGCTCGCAATGGAAATTGCAGGGCCTCATCTCATCTCATCGATGCTGTTGATGATGGAACGGCTGCCGATGAGATGCTTCTAAGTTGGCAAAGTAATGTGGACATCACGACAACTATTACAAAAACAAAAGACTTGAACAAACAATACAATACAACAACAGCAACAACAACAAATAAAAGAATAAACAACAAAAATTGAAACAATGTGCGAAGTAGACAAAAAGAGAAAGTGAATGAGAATGAGAATGGATCTAAAGTGTCAGTAGTTGTTGTCGTTATTATCCATGACTAAAACAAAAGGGAATGGAAAGAAAAAGAGGAAAACAATAAGACAGAGGACAACAGCAACAACAAAACAAGTTATGAAAACACTTCTAAGAAAACAATTAAGACGAGATTGTTTTCTCATCGAGTGAATTGCAAAAGCCATTGACAACTCTCCAATCAGACATGACACCAGGCAGACCATAAGGGGATGGGGGATGGGTATGGGGAGACAGGACATTGTATGGAACAAATCATTTGTAGACAAGACAAGAAAAATTGAAGGATTTTCTTAAATGGAAATTATTCTGGAACTAAGAATTGTGTGCCTTCCCTGAGAAGACCTTCTAGCCGTCTCTGAGAATACCTTTTGGCATTCTCTGAGAAAATCTTGTGGCATTCTCTGAGATGATCTTCTGACTTTCTCTGAGAAGACCTTCTGGCCTTCTCTGAGCAGACCTTGTGGCCTTCTCTGGGAAGATCTTCTGGCCTCCTCTTAAAATACCATGTGGCTTTCTCAGAAGACCTTCTAGCCGTCTCTAAGAAGAACTTCTACCTTCTCTGGGAACACCTTTTCATTTTCTCTGAGAAAATCTTGTGGCCTTCTCTGAGATGATCTTCTGGCTTTCTCTTGGAAGACCTTCTGGCATTCTCTGAACAGACCTTGTGGCCTTCTCTGAGCAGACCTTCTGGCATTCTCTGAACAGACCTTGTGGCCTTCTTTAAGCAGACCTTGTGGCTTTCTCTGGGAAGATCTTCTGGCCTCCTCTTAAAATACCATGTGGCTTTCTCAGAAGACCTTCTGGCCTTATCTAAGAAGAACTTCTACCTTCTCTGGGAACACCTTTTCATTTTCTCTGAGTAAATATTGTGGCCTTCTCTGAGATGATCTTCTGTCCTCTAGGAATACCTTCTGACCTTCTCTGAACAGACCTTGTGGCCTTCTCTGAGAAAATCTTGTGGCATTCTCTGAGATGATCTTCTGGCTTTCTCTGGGAAGACCTTCTGGCATTCTCTGAACAGACCTTGTGGCCTTCTTTGAGCAGACCTTGTGGCTTTCTCTGGGAAGATCTTCTTGCCTCCTCTTAAAATACCATGTGGCTTTCTCATAAGACCTTCTGGCCTTATCTAAGAAGAACTTCTACCTTCTCTGGGAACACCTTTTCATTTTCTCTGAGTAAATCTTGTGGCATTCTCTGAGATGATCTTCTGACTTTCTCTGGGAAGACCTTCTGACATTCTCTGAACAGACCTTGTGGCCTTATTTGAGCAGATCTTGAGGCTTTCTTTGAGCAGACATTGTGGCCTTCTCTGAGCAGACCTTGTGGTTTGCTCTGAGATGATCTTGTTGCCTGCACTGAGATAATCTTCTGTCCTTCTCTGAAAAGATTATCAGGCCTTCTCTGGAAAGACCTTTGGCCTTCTCCGGAAAGACCTTCTGGCCTTCTCTGATAAGACCTTCTGCCCTTCTGCGGAAAGACCTTCTTGTCTTCTTCGAAGGGATCTTCTGGCCTTTTCTAATGTTCTGGCCTTTTCTCTGCTAAGACTTTCGGCTCTTCTATATGAGAGATGATATTCTGCCATTCTGTGAGGGAAGACCTTTAGATATTCTTCTCTGGAAAGACCTTTGGCCTTCTCCGGAAAGACCTTCTGCCCTTCTCCGGAAAGACCTTCTGGTCTTCTGGTCTTCGAAGGGATCTTCTGGCCTTTTCTAACGTTCTGGTCTTTTCTCTGCTAAGACTTTCGGCTCTTCTATATGAGAGATAATATTCTGCTATTCTATGAAGGAAGACCTTTAGATATTCTTCTCTGGAAAGACCTTTGGCCTTCTCCGGAAAGACCTTCTGGCCTTCTCTGATAAGACCTTCTGCCCTTCTGCGGAAAGACCTTCTTGTCTTCTTCGAAGGGATCTTCTGGCCTTTTCTAATGTTCTGGCCTTTTCTCTGCTAAGACTTTCGGCTCTTCTATATGAGAGATGATATTCTGCCATTCTGTGAGGGAAGACCTTTAGATATTCTTCTCTGGAAAGACCTTTGGCCTTCTCCGGAAAGACCTTCTGCCCTTCTCCGGAAAGACCTTCTGGTCTTCTGGTCTTCGAAGGGATCTTCAGGCCTTTTCTAACGTTCTGGTCTTTTCTCTGCTAAGACTTTCGGCTCTTCTATATGAGAGATAATATTCTGCTATTCTATGAAGGAAGACCTTTAGATATTCTTCTCTGGAAAGACCTTTGGCCTTCTCCGGAAAGACCTTCTGGCCTTCTCTGAGAAGACCTTCTGCCCTTCTCCGGAAAGACCTTCTGGTCTTCTTCCAAAGGATCTTCTGGCCTTTTCTAATGTTGTGGTCTTTTCTCTGCTAAGACTTTCGGCTCTTCTACATGAGAGATGATATTCTGCTATTCTATGAGGGAAGACCTTTAGATGTTCCTCTCCGGAAAGACCTTTGGCCTTCTCCCGAAAGACCTTCTGCCCTTCTCCGGAAAGACCTTCTGGTCTTCTTCGAAAGGATCTTCTGGCCTTTTCTAACGTTCTGGTCTTTTCTCTGCTAAGACTTTCGGCTCTTCTACATGAGAGATGATATTCTGCTATTCTATGAGGGAAGACCTTTAGATATTCTTCTCTGAGAAGACCTTCTAACATTCTCCGGAAAGACCCTCTGGCCTTCTCTGAGAAGACCCTCCTCCCCTCACCGGAAAGACCTTCTGGTCTTCTTCGAAGGGATCTTCTGGTCTTATCTAATGTTCTGGTATTTTCTCTATTAAGACTTTCGGTTCTTCTATATGAGAGATGATATTCTGCTATTCTATGAGGGAAGACCTTTAGATATTCTACTCTGGAAAGACCTTTGGCCTTCTCCGGAAAGACCTTCTGGCCTTCTCTGAGAAGACCTTCTGCCCTTCTCCGGAAAGACCTTCTGGTCTTCTTCGAAAGGATCTTCTGGCCTTTTCTAATGTTGTGGTCTTTTCTCTGCTAAGACTTTCGGCTCTTCTATATGAGAGATGATATTCTGCTATTCTATGAGGGAAGACCTTTAGATGTTCCTCTCTGGAAAGACCTTTGGCCTTCTCCCGAAAGACCTTCTGCCCTTCTCCGGAAAGACCTTCTGATCTTCTTCGAAAGGATCTTCTGGCCTTTTCTAACGTTCTGGTCTTTTCTCTGCTAAGACTTTCGGCTCTTCTATATGAGAGATGATATTCTGCCATTCTGTGAGGGAAGACCTTTAGATATTCTTCTCTGGAAAGACCTTTGGCCTTCTCCGGAAAGACCTTCTGCCCTTCTCCGGAAAGACCTTCTGGTCTTCTGGTCTTCTTCGAAAGGATCTTCTGGCCTTTTCTAATGTTGTGGTCTTTTCTCTGCTAAGACTTTCGGCTCTTCTATATGAGAGATGATATTCTGCTATTCTATGAGGGAAGACCTTTAGATGTTCCTCTCTGGAAAGACCTTTGGCCTTCTCCCGAAAGACCTTCTGCCCTTCTCCGGAAAGACCTTCTGGTCTTCTTCGAAAGGATCTTCTGGCCTTTTCTAACGTTCTGGTCTTTTCTCTGCTAAGACTTTCGGCTCTTCTACATGAGAGATGATATTCTGCTATTCTATGAGGGAAGACCTTTAGATATTCTTCTCTGAGAAGACCTTCTAACATTCTCCGGAAAGACCCTCTGGCCTTCTCTGAGAAGACCCTCCTCCCCTCACCGGAAAGACCTTCTGGTCTTCTTCGAAGGGATCTTCTGGTCTTATCTAATGTTCTGGTATTTTCTCTATTAAGACTTTCGGTTCTTCTATATGAGAGATGATATTCTGCTATTCTATGAGGGAAGACCTTTAGATATTCTATGAGAGATAAGACCTATTGCTCTCTTATGAGAAGAGCTTCTGACCTTCACTCAAAAGACCTTCCGTCCTTCTATCGGAAAACCTTCTTCTATTGTCTTTTGTCTTTCTCTGCGAAGGCTTTGAGCTCTTCTATGAGAAAATCTGCTGATCTTCACTGCGGGGATCTTCTGGTTAATCTTCTGTGAGAAGACATTCTGGCCTTCTCTGAGAAAACCTTCATATCTTCTATTAAAAGAGCTTCTTGACTTCTTTGGCAAGAATTTCTGTTCTTCTATGGGGAAACCCTTCTGATATTATATGAGAGAAGACCTTTTGGTCTTTTATGAGAGACGGTCATCTGTTCTTCTATGAGAGAAGATCTTTTGGTCCTCCATGAGACCAGACTGTTTTGTATGGGGGAGCTTTCTCGTCATCTATGTGAATGATCTTCTGCGAGAAGACCTTAATCTCTTTTACGAGAATCACTTCTGTGAGCACAGCTTTGTGAGAAGAGCTTTAGCTTCTCTTTTAGAAGACCTTCAGCTCTTCTGTGAGGGAAGACCCCCAACTCTTCTATGAGTGAAGACCTCCAGGTCTTCTTTGAGTGAAATCCTCCAGCTCTTCTATGAGAAGAGACTTCCAGCTCTTCTACGAGAGAAAACCTCCAGCGTATTTTCTGTGACGACCTCCCACAGAGGAGCTGAGAGAAAACATTCTGCTTTTCTGTGAGAGTAGTTCTTCTGTTTTTCTCTTAGTGAACACCTTTTGTTCTTCTATGAGAGAAGACCTTCTGTTCCTCTCTGATAAGAGAGTTTCTGTTCTTCCCAGATATATTAAAAGAAAAACATCTAAAATTATGTAAAAAACCTTTAATCCTTCACGACAATAAATTATAGGAGAAGACCCATTCTCTGAAAAAATTAAACAGATTTTCTCTTATTAGGAGAGCTATCTTGAAAGGCTGTATATAAATATAAATAATCTAATTAAATGTTCATATAAAAAATATGTTTCATTACACAAGTTCATTATCCAACCTAAATGACATCTACTGTATCCCCCCCCCCTCCCAACTATTCACCTACTTTAGAATTATAATTATAAAATGTGTTTACCTGCCAACATTTCATTCTAATTTTAATTACACACTTCACCTGTTTTATATTGCCATCCTTGGAGAGAGAGAGATCCTTTGTCGTCTCAATTTTACCCCAGCGTGTAATTTCGTAATAAATTTCGTCGGAAACATATAAATGACATTTATAAATAAATGGGAGATTTAATTTAAATATATTTATGGGGAGCTGAAGAAAATCTTAAAAAACACATAAAAATCTCACAGGAGAATTAGAGAGCTGCCATAAAAAAGTACAAAATTAGACCAGGAAGAACAATTTTGCTGTCATAATCGCATAATTGCTTATTAATGCACAAAATTCATTTAAAAATGACAGGGCAAAAACTCCGAAATGAATGCTTACGTCAATTATAAAAATTCATCATTCAAATTGTCATTTGGTGGGGATTTGCAGAGACCTCCTTGTCCCTCTCTCTCTTCAAATTGTCATTTGGTGGGGATTTGCAGGGAACTCAATGCCTCCGACTCTCCCTCTCTCTCTCTCCCAAAAAAATATATGTGTCACCATTTGCAATAATTAATCTTAATCATTCGCTAAGGATTGCCATTAAATGGTCATTTCTATGAGGAGGAGTTTTATTTGCTATGGCTTATGTTTACCTTGGGAAACTTGCAGCCCCGCCCCCCTCTCCATCTCTTAACTTTATGAATTTTTAAAATAATAATTTCCAATGATAATCCATTTCCATGGAGTTGGCCGCAACTAATGGGCCACTGCAATGCCATAAAAATTTTGAGAGAGAGAGAGAAGGAGAGAGGCAGGGAGAGAGGGGCTCCAACTCCAAACCATCAACCAGGGAACAATTTGCAATAAATTCCAAAGTGGAGTGGAGTGCAGAGTATGTGTCCAGAACCACTTTTAGCCAAAGCAAATACAACATTTTAGTTAATTATTTTTTTAAGAGTTGTCGTTTCCATATTTTTTTCGCTTTTGTGCAAAGTGCCATAATTTATACTTCGAACATGTCGCACTGGCCAGTCAACTGCAATTTGGTGTCCTTTTTTTTTGTCCGTCCAAAGTGACATGACAACCACTCGTATTTTAATAGCAGGACACATGGCCGAGGGAGAGAGAGAAAAAAGAGCGTACACATTGAACTAATATAGGACATCGCCATGGTTCCCCCATTCCACCGTACTCAAGGGTGTAATTTGATTTTATATATTTTCGTTTTTTTTTTTTTTTTTTTTGTATTGCAGTTTGAAAGGACATATCCGTACAAAGGGAAGAGGGCGAGCGGAAGAGAGGGCAAAATAAGCAACATGTATTGAATGGACATTGTGTGTATGATTGCAGCTGTTTAAATTTAATTAATTTCCATTTTCAATAGCCTCAATTGGAGGGGGTGTAGGGAAGGCAAATAATAGCTAATACCCCATAAAAGCTTCCAAACCATAGGATGATTGAGACAAAACGCACATTTTCGGAAAAGTAGTCCTTAAAAATATTCTTTAAAAGGATAGCAATTTTTGACATTTCTTTAATTAAAAAAAATGTTGTTAAGAGGTCTTTAATTTTTTTTCTTAAAAACAAAAAAAAATCCAAGATTTTTGGTCAGATGGTCATTTAAATAAAAAAAAATAAATTGTTACAAAAATCAGGTGGTGCTGGCCGAAGGCGTTTCAAAATATACCTATAAAATATTTTTTCTGCCAGGATGTCCTTCAAAAATAGGAGATCTCTTAGAATGTAATAAATATAAGATTTTTGGTCAAAATGTGCTTCAAAATATTTTTTTTTTTTTCAAAAAAATCGAAAATTTTTCATATATCCTAAAAAAATGTTAAAATGTTTTTTTTTTTTCAAAAGACTTTCCTAAAAATTAACCTTTACCGATATGAAGGCTCTTCAATTTTTATACCCTCCACCATAGTATGGAGGGTATATTAAGTTTGTCATTCCGTTTGTAACACCTCGAAATATACATTTTAGACCACACAAAGTATATATATTCTTGATCAGCATAAAATTCTATGTCGATTTATCAATGTCCGTCCGTCTGTCCGTCTATCCGTCTGTCCGTCTGTGGAAATCACTCTAGCTTCCGAACGAAATGAAGTAGGTTGATAAAATTTTACTCAAATGTGTACTATGTCTGCAGGACTTTTGGTATTGGAAATGGGCCGTATAGATCCACGTCTTCGGATAGCCCCCATATAACTGTACCTCCCGATATTCGGTATTTTGATGATTTTAGCGACATTATTTACCGGAATTGCTTCAATTTTGATATTTGAAGCTCATAATGGATACTACATCCTAAGACAGAAAATAAGCCATGTAGGTCTACGTCTTCGTATAGCCCCCATATAACGGTACCCCCCGATTTTCGGTATTGTTTCAAATTTCGCATTTGAAGTTCGTAATGAATACTACAGCCTATGACAGAAAATTGTCTGTGCAGGTCCACGTCTTCGTATAGCCCCCATATAACGGTACACCCCGATATTCGGTATTTTGATGATTTTAGCGACATTATTTATCGGAATTGTTTCAAATTTCGCATTTGAAGTTCGTGAAGTTCGATATAACAGCCTATGACAAAAAATTTTCTGTGTAGATCCACGTTTTATAACCACCATGGTGCCTCCCTATATTCGGTATTTTGACGATTTTAGATACATTATAAACAGATTTTTTTCAAGTTTCGCATTTGATTATTGTGATATATGTTGCCTTGTGACAAAAGTTGCCTATGCAGGTCCACGTCGCCATATAGACTCTAATATACGGCAACATGATTTTAACAGAATTTTAAAATCCCTTTATTTATTTATTTATTTATTTATTTATTTATTTACTTATTTATTTATTTTTTTTTTTTTTGAAAATTGTTAAATTCGTGGTGGAGAGTAAATTCGCAAAGGGTGGAGGTTATTCAAAGTTCGGCCTGGCCGAACTTACAGCTTTTTTACTTGTTTTCTTTAAAAAATCAATGAATTTTGTTTTGAAATTTCTCAAAAATCCATTTTTTTTTTCAAAAAAATCGTAAAAACTCCTCAAAATAAACTAAAGCACAATTTTATGTTAAAAATATGCGATTTTCTGCTAAAAGGTCCTTTAAAATTTTCTTTAAAATCCACGATCCTTGAAATATTCAGGAGGCCCTTCATTTTTTATGTTTTAAATCCACAATTTTTGAAACGGATTTCCTTTAAAATACCGCATTTTTTTTTTGTTAGGAAGTCGTAAATATTCAAATAAATTCACAATTTACTTGAAAATCCAAAATTTCCAAATGTTTTTAGTAAATAAGTCCTTTACAGAAACTGTCTTAAAATTTTTGGGATAAATCAACGTTTTTATTAAAACTCTTTTAGAATCCTAAGATTCTTGGTCAGGAGGTCCTTTAAAATATTCTAAAAAAAAAACTCATTTATTAGTCGAATGGTCCATCAAAAATGCTTACACAATTTATGATTAAGAGATCATTTCAATATATTATTGACAACAAACTTTGTTAAAAATTCTCCACTTTTGGTTAGGAAATTTTTTAAACATTTCCCTAAAAAATCCAAGAAATTTTCTCAGGTTATTTAAAAAAAAAAAAAAAAATTAAAAATGGGGCATTTTAAAATATTCTTAAAAAAATCCAGGAGTTTTGTTCAGTAGGCCCATCAAAAAATCGTGTAAAAAATAAACGATTTTTGTCCAAGTGGTCCATTAAAAATTTTTTGAAAAATCCATATATTTTAGTCACGGGGATCTTGAAAAAATTTAATCTTCAAGTTTTTACCAAAAGGTCCGATAAATAATTTTTTGTTTTTTAATTACCGATTGTAGGAATTTCTTGGAAATCCACGATTTTTTGAAATAAATAAAAATGTTTGGTTCGGAAGCTCATCAAAAAATCCACTATTTTTACTCAATATGATCGTGAGATAAAGTGGTCCTTCAAATATATTTTTTGAATTAACAAATTTTGCTTAGTTTAAAAATTCAAAAATTGTTCAGGATTGTCCTTTTAAACATGCTTAAAGAAATTCAGACAATTGGTCAGAAAATACTTCAACATTTTCTTAAAAAAAAACAAACTTTTTCAGTCAGGATATCCTTATAAAAACCTAAAATCGTACTATTTTTCATCAAGAGGTCCTTTAAAATAGTCCTTTTAGAATCCGTTTTTTTTTTTTCTGGTCAATAGGCCTTTTTCAAATCGTTCTTTAAAAAAATACAACTTTTTGGTCAGGGGATCCTTTCTTTTAAAAGCTAGTGTTTTTAATCAAAAGGTCCTTTTTTAAGAATCCACAATTTTTGGTTTCTAGTTTCCTTTAAAATAGCAGATCCTTTAAAACATTTCTAAATAAAAACGAAATTTTTTGCTGAGACATTTTTATGTTTTAAAACATTCCTAAGAATCCACGGTATTTGGTCAGATGGTATTTCTCAAAAAAACAGCCGACGATTTTTGGTCAGAAGGTCCTTTAAAAAATGCTGTAATAAAACACACTATGTTCTCCATTTTTTTTTTTAAGATTCCACAAATTCTTCTTTAAAAATATTCTTTTAAAAGGCAATGTTTTAAAAAGATCTGTAATTTTAAGTCAATGAATTTAAATATGGAGGTCCTCAAAACATTCTTATTATGACGCAAATTAAATTTTTTTAAAAATGAAAAAAAAAAATATCTACAGATGATCCTTTTATGATTTTTGCCTTTGAAAATTCTCAAAAAAACAAAGTTTTTCTTAACTCCACAATTAAAAATATTCTTAAAATCTGCGTTTTAAAACAGCCCTAAAAATTATATTGGTCAGATGATCCTTCTTAAAAAAGTCGAAGATTTTTGGTCAGAAGGTCCTTAAAAAAATTTTGTTTGTATTTTTGATCAGTAGGTCCTTCAAAGAAAATTCTCAAAAAGTAACGATTTTTTGGAAAAAAAAATTCCTCAAAAATCAATTATTTCCGACCCTTTAAAATATATTTCAAGGGATCTCGTGAAATACTCTTAAAAAATCCTCTACCGTTGACCAGCTAGATCTTCATTTTTTTGGAAGACGGAAACAAACAAAGATTATGTCTATGACATCCTCTTAATGTTTTATAAAATTTCATTTTTTAGGTCATCCAAACTGTCATAATTTTCCTAAATAGACTTCAAATATTCTTATAAAACCCGAGATTCTTAATAAGCCGAATATCTAAAAAAGCAATTCAAACTACCTCAAAAATTAATGGTTTTTGGTCAAAAGTTCCTCTAAAAAAATCTTACAAAATCTACTATTTCTGTTTACTAAAATGACCTTAAAAATTCACTGAATTTGGTCAAGAATTTTTTGAATAAATGGTGGTGAAATTCCGAATTTGGTTTTCTCCGTCTCCGATGAGAAAACATAGGTTGTCCAGCAACAAAATTATCGTGTTTACCTGTCAAAGAGGTCAGCTGAAAAGGTGCACCTGAAAATGTGCACCAAGTGCCGGCCACGATGCACAGCATCACCAGACCGCCATAACAGCCGATGATCGCTCTCCGCTGGTATAAATCGACCGTGGCATCAGAATAAATGCCTAATATTAACGCAAAAATATTCTGGAGGGTGTATTAAAGCCTTGGGCACGCAAACCACCCAAGATTGGTTAGAAAATGAGATTCCTCGCTTCATTTCCAGCGCACCATTGTGTGCCACCAAAATCTCTGGATACCAATCCGTTGGACTATTGTGTCTGGAGTATTTTGGAAAGCAAGGTGGGGCACTAAAAAATACCAAAGTATCGATCATCTCAAGCAAGCGCTTCGCCGGGAATGGGCCAAAATACTGCAGAGCAACATTCGGGCAGCATGTGACGGTTTCGTTGGCCGTTTGAAGGTCATAATTCGTACCAAAGGTGACCAATTCGAACAAATCTAAACTTATTCGAAAATGTAATGCTATTTCCGACATTTTTTGCTTTCATTCAATGAAATTTAAAAAAAAATATAAAAATTATGGCTGTTGACTTTGTTGCAGTTTTTTTATCTCACCCTGTATATATTCAACCGATTTTGGGTTAATTGTGCACCAATTGGCCAATATCAGTTCAAATGACCTGAATTTTGGCACATCTGACCGAATTCAGTCTAGAAGCAAGTAAATAATAAAGAAAATCGGTTCAGGTATAGTTATACCTTCCATATATATTTCGTCCGATTTGGTGTTTAAGTCAATCAAATTCGTAATATCCGTTCGACAACAATGATATTTGGTACCAGGTATCTTATAGAGCTCGGAAATATCTTTGCCACATTTTATCGAGATAGGCTAAGATTTAAATATAGCTCCTAAATACCCTTAATCCGAGTTCAGGTGTATTGTGCAAATAATGGCTAATATCAACCTAAATGGAGTAAATTTCGGGACGTACATTTCCATTTGGTGGAATTCGGCTCCAATACATATATTTTTTAATAAAATCCTTCTCGAAGTGATATCATGCACTCTATAACTCTGAAACCAAACTATAACTACTCTAAAGCCAAATTTTGATTGGTGGTATAATCTATTTCAAATATATTCTTCCGTTACGGTAGCTCTACTAAATGTGCATAATGGTGTAGGGTATCGACTCCGCCCGACTTTCGACTTTTCCTTACTGGTTAATCTCCTGTCTATTATTTGTTCTATCTTCAATTTATGAAAAATATCCCATCGATGTTTACACATATTTTTTATTTTTTTAATACAAGGCCTTATGTATAAAACTACAATAAATACGATGCGAACCTACAATCTAATTTATATACGGAAAATCCCACATGGGCCTATTTATTAATTTTTCCGTCTATAGGAAAATTCCTTTCCCATTTCGAACAGAAGAACTCTTCCTTGCAAACTATTGAGAAACCTCTGGATTAAGCACATCGGTGCGTATAATTTATGCCCCGCCACTCATACGCTCCATGGGCTTCAATATTTAATTTTCGCAACGCACCAGGTGGTGGTGGTACTTTAGTTAAGCTAGAGTTCTTCTTCTATTTGAATTAATAATTCATCATCCATTTCAGTTTTGTTTTGTGAGTGCAGAGCAAATATTTCTTTTCCATTTAAATTTAATAAACTCTCCACGTACACACACACACACCGACACACACACACACTAACTCTACACTAGAATACATTATCACAACTATGTGTATGGATCTGCACTTTGTATATTTGTTTTTATAATTACATTAGAATAATAACAATACGCTATGCAAACATACACAAAATACATGGATACAAATGTATAATTAAATCGATATTGGCAAAAACAATTTGCATAAATACACACGCACACACGCATACACGCAAAAACATAATGTTGTTTACTCGTGCGGGTGTTGGTGTTGTTGTCGTTGCTGTTCTCATTTGTAAATATGTGTGTGTATAACTAAATGTATTCGCCAGTGCTTAGCTAAACACTAATCTGTTTTTCAACAACAACAACAACATCAGGAAAATTATCCATGAATTTGAAAATATTTAAAAATTTTGTCAAATTTATTGAGAAATTCAACTGGATTTTTTTGTTGCTGTCGTCGTTGTTTTTGTTGCTGTTGCTGGACAAATTAATTTCAATATTTGCGGATTCTCGTTTTTTTTTTCGTTTGGTTAACAAAATAAATTTGTTTGGTATTTTATTTTTGTGGTAGTTCGGAAAAACCGCAGAGAACATGCCAGTCATCAATTAAGAATATTGGAAATTTTTGTTGGGGAATGACATATCACAGGGATGGAGAGGGTAATAGGGTGAGGACGAGGAAAAAAGACGGGAGAATAAATTAAGCACTTAATTGATGTCTTAATTAATTTAATAGAAAATGCGGTCGACCAGGTTAGGGATTATTTTTTGTTGCATAGAAACAAGGACCTTCAAGGCCATAAACGAGGATTTTTTAAAGAATTTCTTACGAGGACCTTCAAGGCAGCAAGCGTGGAGTTTTTAAATAATTTTTGCAAGGACCATCAGAACCATAAGCGTGGATTTTTAAATAATTTTTTACAAGGATCATCAGAACCATAAGCGTGGATTTTTAAATAGTTTTTTACAAGGATCATCAGAACCATAAGCGTGGAGTTTTTAAATAATTTTTTACAAGGACCATCAGAACCATAAGCGTGGATTTTTAAATAATTTTTTACAAGGATCATCAGAACCATAAGCGTGGAT
Source organism: Musca domestica (assembly GCF_030504385.1). NCBI lineage: Eukaryota > Metazoa > Arthropoda > Insecta > Diptera > Muscidae > Musca > Musca domestica. Next base: position 13,017,254 of record NW_026712155.1, read on the forward strand.
TTCAAAATAATTTTTTACAAGGATCATCAGAACCATAAGCGTGGATTTCAAAATAATTTTTTACAAGGATCATCAGAACCATAAGCGTGGATTTCAAAATAATTTTTTACAAGGATCATCAGAACCATAAGCGTGGATTTCAAAATAATTTTTACAAGGATCATCAGAACCATAAGCGTGGATTTAAAAAAAAATCTTATAAGGACAATCAGTGTCATAAAGGTGAATTTTTTAATAATTTTCAACACGGACCTTCAGAGCAAAAATCGTAGATTTGTTTTTAATTTTTCTACAAAGACCTTCAAGACAACAAACTCAGATTTTTTAAAGAATTTTTAACAAAGGTCTTCAGAGCAAAAAGTTCATGTTCTTTAAAGTTTTTTTTTTTACAAGGACCTTTAAGGCAATAAACGTTAATTTTTTTCGGAAGGATCTTCAAGGAAATAAGTTTGGAAAATATTTACAAGGATCTTCAATGCCACAGGCGTGGGGCCTAAAGTTCTTTCGGGACCCTTGTCGTGTTTTTTTTTAAATAATACGTAGAAAGGAAAACGTGGTTTTTAAGGAATTATTACGAGGACCCACAACACACAATTTTTTACAAGGACCATTCAGGTAATAGGCATAGATACTTTAATTTTTTTTGCAAGGACTATCAGGTCAATATGCGTTCATTTTTAAAATATTTTTTACAAGGATCTTGAAGGCAAAGAGCGTAGATTTTTGAATGATTTTTATAAGGACCTTTAAGGCTATAAATGTTAATTTTTTACAAGGTCCTCGAAAGTAATAAATGTGGATTTTAAGGGATTTTTGCAAGGACCTTCAGAACCATCACCTCGGATTTTTTATAGAATATTTTTCAAGGACTATAAGGGACATAAGCGTGAATTTTTAAAGAATTTTTTACAAGGATCATCCAGGCCTTAAACCTAGATTTTTTAAAGAACATTTTCAAGGTTCATCCAGGTCTTAAGCGTGGCTTTTTTCAAGAATATATTTCAAAGACCTTCAGCACTATCAGAATTTTTTGCAAGGATCATTCAGGTCTTAAGAGTGGATTTTTTCAAGGACCTTCAGCAGCATCAGATTTTTTACAAGGATAATCCAGATTGTAATTGTGAATTTTTCCAGGAATATTTTTTAAGGACCTTCAGCAACATCAGTATGGATTTTTTTAAAGAATATTTTTCAAGGACCTTCCATGCCATCCAAGCGCGGATTTTTAAAGAATATTTTTCAAGAACCTTCAAGACCATTAGCGTGGAATTTGTAAAGAACATTTTTCAGGGGCCTTCAAGACCATTAGCGTGGATTTTTAAAGAACATTTTCAAGGGCCTTCAGATCCAGCAGCGTGAATTTTTTAAAAAATACTTTTCAAGGACCTTTAAAAACATCAGCGGGTTATTATCTAAAGAATATAATAGTGGATTTTTTAAATAATATTTTTAAGGACCTGCAGAAGCATCAGGGTTAAATTGTTAAAGAATATTTTTCAGGGACGTGCAGAACCACTGGCGTAGCTTTTTAAAGAATATTTTTCAAGGTCCTTGAGAACCATCAATGTGGGTTTTTTAAAGAATACTTTTCACGGAGCTGTAGAAGCATAGGCGTGGATTTTTAAAGAATAATTTTGCAGGACCTACACAGACATCAGCGTGGATTTTTTTAAAGAATATTCTTTAGGGACCTACAGCGTGGATTTCCTAAATAATAATTTTCCAGGGCATCAGCATGGATTTTTTAAAGAATATTTTTCAGGGACCTACATCGTGGATTTCCTAAAGAATATTTTTCAGGGACCTACAGCGTGGATTTCCTAAAGAATAATTTTCCAGGGCATCAGCGTGGATTTTTTAAAGAATATTTTTCAGGGACCTACAGCGTGGATTTCCTAAAGAATATTTTTCAGGGACCTACAGCGTGGATTTCCTAAAGAATAATTTTCAGGGGCCTACACAGGCATCAGCGTGGATTTTTTAAAGAATAACTTTTCAGGACCTGCACGGGCATCAGCATGCACTTTTTAAAGAATATTTTTCAGGGACCTACAACGTAGATTTCTAAAAGAATATTTTTCAAGAACCTTCATCGTGAATTTCTAAAAGAATATTTTTCAAGAACCTGCAGCGTGGATTTCTAAAATAATATTTTTCAAGAACCTTCATCGTGAATTTCTAAAAGAATATTTTTCAAGGACCTTCATCCAGGATATTTTAAATAATATTTTTCAATGACTTTAAAGGTCAATAAACGTGGATTTGTAAATAATATTTTTTCAAGGACCCTCCAAGCCATCAAACGTGGATTTTTAAAGAAAATTTTTTAATGGACCGTCAGACCAGTAAACGTGGATTTTTTAAGGACAGTCAGGCCAATAAACGTGGATTTTAAAAGGATATTTTTTCAAGGGCCGTCAGACCATTAAACGTGGATTTTTGAAGGACAGTCAGGCCAATGAACGTGGATTTTAAAAGGATATCTTTTGCAAGGACCGCCGGGCCAATAAACTTGAATTTTTCAAGGATTTTTTTTTCAAGGACCATCAAGCCAATAAACAAGCCAATTTGACAATTTTTAGCTGTATCCTTTATATAATACCAAATGATTCCATTTTAGAAGTTAATTAGCATTTCAGAACTTTTCGTAAGCATAAAGTTGAAGTTTCGAAAAAGCCCTTTGGCACATCTATCCTGCACTCCATCAGTGACTCTCATTCAAAATTTCAGAATTCTAGCCTATTCCGTTTGCCAAATACAAAGTGTTTAATTTTAGTACATTTTAGTACTTTTCATACAATTTTAGAACGAATTTCCAGAAATCCATCCATCATTCCAAATTTTAGAATTCTAGTTATTTCACTTTTTATTTCTACTTTTTATATACATATAGATTATTTAAAGGGCTATAAAGGCAAAAAACTTTGATTTTTTTTTTTTTTTTTTTTTTTTTTTTTTGAAGAATATATTTTAAGGACCAAAAGAGGATTTTATTCTCGGATTTTGAAATAATGCTTTTGAAAGTCTAACATGACTGGAAAAGTGTATTTTTCGGGAATATTTTTTCCAAAAGTTTTTTTTTTTTTTCGAGGATCTGCAAGTCTTTAATCTTCCCTTCCCTTCCTTCCTTTGTTTTTTTTTTTTTTCTTAAATCCCTTTTTATCGCCTTTTCAAATGAATTTTCCATGAATTTTCACATAAACCCAGCCAAATATTTATGTTAAAAAACATCCATCCATCCATTATCCCTTTTATTAAGAAATAATTTTCTAGGATTTTTTTGTTTAAAACGCACAATTTTGTAGCATGTTTATTTTTGTTATTTTATTTCATTAATAAGAACATATTTTGCTGTTGTTATTATTGCCGTGTGTACATTTCGATTTTGTGACATTTTATTGCAGTCACATTTTTGCTCCACCGAGAGAGAGACAAACACACACACAAAAGACCATTTTGGCCTCTGCTTTCTGGCCTTGTAAATATTAATAATAAGCAACAGAGGGAGAGAGAGAGGAGAGACACCCAAAAATCCTTATGGGGAGTTGCCATTAAAACATGTGACAAATAGTCGTTGTTTTTCAACGGAGGGAAGGTCTAAAGGACAAAACATGTTTTAATTATCTATCCAATTCCAGTTATAACAGCAACAATACCAACAACAACAACAACCGTAGCACAATAACAGCAAACAAAATTGTGTCATAATTAATGATCTGTTCTCTCTCTTTCTCTGTCTCTCTCTCTCCCGTTTCGCCGTTAAATGTTGAACAACCTTATTAAAACCCATATTATTATCATTAAAATGTTAAAATTTTTACAATCTGCTCGTTGTTGTTGCCGCTGTCTTTATGAAAACAAATAACAACAATATAAACATTATGCGTGAACATGTTTATTAGGTCCTTGTAAAAGCAGATATTTATGAATTTAAGTGATTTTTATGAGCTGCCCATTGACTTTTATATACTGCGATTTCACTTAATAACGCTTATGAATCATTTAAGCAGCTATTTGTTGTTGCTCGTATCGAGGATTGGGCATTTTGTTATTAACCAGAATAACGGTTACTTAATCAACGATTAATTGATGCATATTATCGGCATGTTTACGGGAGATTATTTATCAATTTATGGGTAGTTATTTGTTGGTTGATAATAAACGATTGGCTAATGAGATTTTTGTTTGGCAATTGATCATTTTGGGATAATGTGAGTTATTGGTTATGGCTTTCAGCTGGTGTGGTGTTATACAAAAATACAGGATTTTCAGAAATTCATACTAAAATGACAATAAATTCCAAAAATTGTGATTGAGAAAAAAGTTTTCGGAAATAAAAATTGTTTAAATTTTTTAAAAACCTATAAGCGCGGATTTTTTTAGGATTTTTTATAGACCTTCACCATTAGACTGGAACATTTAAAGAATTTTTTGAAGAACTTTTAGAAGAACTTCTTTAAGAATTTTTCTATAGATCTTCACCATCAAAGGGGATTTTTAAAGAATTTTTAAAGGACTTTCAGGACCATCAGCGTGTTTTTGAAGAACTTTTCCATAGACCATCATCAGTTTTTTTTTTTAAATACTTTCAGAACCATCAGCGTATTTTTTTTTTAAGAATTTTTACCAGGGCCTGGGCTTTATAAGAAAATGGTTATAAATATTAAATTTTAGGATTGAAAAAATAATTTGGAATTCAACATTTTTCGAAATATGTTCGGACGGATGTTGCACAGAAATGGAATTGTAGGTTAGAACTTTTTGGGTAATACTCAAGTTAAAATTATGTACGAACTCGAACTTTTTATACCCTTCGTATTTGAACTTAAATGGAGTATTCTAACCAGGATGATGAATATCCATCAAAACTTTAAAGTATTTTTAATTTTTTTTCCATTCCGTTCGAATTTCTATCCCTGGAGATTCCGAATTACAGCAAATTAAATTTTAAAATTCTACAAACAAGTGGCACAATTAAAAACAATTTAACGTCCTGGTTATCTTTTTAAAAATAGCATTGACTAATCGGAAATGTAATTTTTTTTTCCAATATTGTGGAAAATGTCGTTAGGCTTGAATATAATTAAATTAAAAGAAGTAAATATGACTTTTTGTGTCCTCCACCATGAAGGAATTGGGCCTTCACCTATGCTAACAGTTGTGAAACAGATGAAAAATATGGTTAGGACTTCCAATTGCTCGATTACCGTTGCGTTTGGACCGCATCAAATAATTTTTAGATCAATTTATTACCACTTCTGCGACCGGAATCTTAAAACATCTTAAATCAGCCGTTATCACTATTTGAGCACATACCACTAAAATTCGGAAATAAGGTGGAAAATGGCACTTATATGGGGGTTATAGCAAAATCTGGTGATTCTGTTGTATATTGAGGCACTAACCTTCAATAAATAAATAAATAAATAATCTTAGTCTTGTGGCGGAAACCTTCAGCATATCTAAATTCAGAAGTTATAAGTCCTATAGCAGATCTTGACAATAAGAATCCGTAAAATCTAATAAGAGCAGATGCAGTAGAAAGGACCTAAGAAACTGGAAATGCCTAATATCCAATTCTGAATTGATTTTCACTAAATTTGCCGGACATATTTTAATCTTTCATACCAAATAAAATTGCTATAAAGTGCATGATAAATGCAAAGTTACGTTCGAATCGCCAAAATTTAGGAATTCTCAAAAATGAACATCAAATTGAAATTTGAAATTTCTATAGAGGAATTTTTACTTTTTCATTTTTATACCCTCCACCATAGTATGGAAGGCATATTAGCTTTGTCATTCCGTTTGTAACACCTTGAAATATATATTCTAGACCTCACAAAGTATATATATTCTGGATAAACATACAATTCTATGTCGATTTAGCGATGTCCGTCCGTCTGTTGAAATCACTCTAGCTTCCGAACGAATGAGGTAGGTTAATAAAATTTTACTCAAATGTATATTATGTCTGCAGGACTTTTGGTATTAAAAATGGGCCATTTAAGTCCACGTTTTGGTATAGCCCCCATATAATCGTACCTCAATATTTTAGTATTTCGGAAATGTTTCAAATTTGGAATTTGAAGTTCGTTTTGACAGAAAACTGTCTATGCAGGTCCAGGTCTTCGTATAGCCCCGATATAACTGTACCTCCCTAAATTCTGTATTTTTAAGATTTTAGCAATATTATTCACCAGTCTGTTGACTTCTTTGATGTGGCTGAAATTTCCTGTTTTTAAATCTTGGTGTATTGAAAACGTCTTGGGATTTTTTTTTTAGATTTTCCCATTTCGTCATGCTCCTCAAATGTTTATGGCTTTAGATCCTATTCACATTTTCCAACTAAATGGGCTATAATTTAGCATTTCGAGTTCGCAAATTATAGAAAACTATTTGCCAAAAATACTGCGTATTTTTAGTGAATCTGGCATAATGATTTGATATTGCATTTTCGAACATAGCTTAAAAAAATCGGAAAAAATTAGAAAATGTTCACATTTTGCGGGGGTTATTTATGTTTAAAATTCTGACCTTTGAAACAAACTATTGGAAACAATTGCCTATCATCACCATGGACCGAATTTGGATTTAATCGGCAATCGATTTGTTTTATACGTTATACATATATAATCTAAGTTTGATAAAAATATTACGATGTACAAAATTTGAATACTACCTTCGAGAGTTATCGAGCAAACAGACAGAGTCCAAACATCCTCAAACGGATTTCGTCCTAAGGTCTATAACCACTACTTCTATGATGCATATTTTGGCCATAACAAATGATATAAACCATACGTAGCCATGTGGCTGAGGGTATGCAAATGTGGAACTACAATATAAAGTTTCAAAATTAAAAATAAAAAAACCAGTAAAGAAAGGACCAAAGTCGGACGGACCATAACAAATAACGTTTTTATGTCGAATTTATGGTCGTTTTTGAATATGTATTATTGTTTTAAAGAAGATATAATTTAAAGCCGAAAGGATTTAATATATGGAAGTATATCCTCCTTTTAATCGATTTCCCCTAAATTTGACGAAGTGAGCCGATATTCATTAAAGTCAACCTCATTTGAGCTGATATTGCACTTTTTAAACGTGAAATCGTAAGAAGATATATGTGGGAGCTATATCCAAATCTGAACCGATCTCCATAAAATTTTAGCGGAGATATTTGATATGATGTATCTGATAGCTGGGACCAAATTTCGTTATTATGGAGAGGGTTATACGGGTGGGAGGGATTAAAAAATAAAATCTGATGAAACATATATTTGGGACCGATTTTCAATAAATTTGATACACTTTCGTTCAGGCCAAATTCGTTCCTATGGGCCAAAATTCATTAAATTTGGACCTAAATTTACTATTTGTTCCGCAATAAACTTGAAATTCAGTTAATATGTATATGGGAGCTTTACCCAAATGTGAAGCGATCTCGATTAAATTTGATAATGGTGTTTCTGAGCTATACTATATTTTCCCGAATATCGTTGTTACGGAATGCATATTCCGGCTGAGGAGGACAAAAAAGCTATCGGATGACCAAATATATTTGAAAGCTATCGGTGCATATCAGCCGATTTCCACCAAATTTGATTCACTTATTTCTATGCTCAAATTGATCGTATGATCCAAATTTCACGATGTTTGAACAATTATTACACATTTGGTGCGCAATAAAAGGAAATTCGGACGATTTTGACCGATTTTCTCCAATTTCACATGTCCAGCAACAATCAAAACGGCTGAGGTTGCACTGCAACGTTTCAGAATTGAAATTCGGAAAATTGTACCATATTTTTAAAATTTACTCCTCGATTTTATTACGGGATCCTTTAATTCTATTTCCACAATTCCTGATAAACACATAAATACTTCTTGCTTGGCTGCCTATAATTGTTAATTTTCTGTTCCGAAAATGCCCTTTCCTTTGTTATTTTCCCTTACAACTCAATTACCGATTACCTTCCCAATTAGTGGCTATATCCCTTTTTTCTCCACCTATTAATATATATTTTCCTAATTACAAAATCCCCTTACCCCGTCACAATATTAATTTATGCATCCCAATAATTTTGTGAGTCCACCATACGAAAAGGAGCATAAAAACCGGGTTACATGCATAATCATGTCATAGATTTAATAAGGGAGGTTATTTTACCTTGTATTGTTATTTTTATTGTTGTTATTATGGTTGGTATTAGATGCTTAAAATGTTACTGTTGGCATTGTCCTCATGATAATAATGTGTGGTTGTATAGTATCCTCGAAAAAAAAAATATCTCAGCAGCCAGTCAGGCGCTCAGCTCAGGTTGGTAACAATGGAGCCTGTCTTTCGTTATGAGGTGTTTTTTTTTATTTTTCTCGCTTCGTTGTAATCCTTGAATGGAGAATATTTTATTTATATATATGTGTGTGTGTATATTTACATGTGCGGAACACACGCACTTATTTATGGCGGTCGGGCAGGTTTGCACGTAGCCAACATGAATACGAAATGATGACACGGAGAGGTGGAAAAATTCTGCCAGTCTGGGAGACTGGTGAGAACCTGCGAAGAGTGTCGTCCACACGTGTGCGTTTGTTTTCTTCATAAAACCCGCGATTTATTGATTATCGATTTCAGGTGGTACCATTTCACCCACATATACCGGAGGTGTTAGTCTTGTTGTTGTTATTTTTCACGTGATTTGTTGTTATTGTAGACGAGGGGGTATTTAACTCGTTTTTTACGTTTTCCGATTTTTTTTTCTATTAGAAATTTATGCCATTGGCGTTGGCGTCACGTCTTACGGTTTAAACTCTTTAGAGTGTTTTATTGGGAACGTTTGAGTTTTCTTTTTTCATTTTTTTTTATTTTGTTGTTGTTGTCATTGTGCGGAAAATTTTCTTTACAACACGCTTCAGTAAATCACAATGATTTCGTTGGGGTTTCTTCTTTTTTTTTTTGGCCCGAGAACTGCCAACTAAATGGCAACTATGTTGGTGTTGTTGTTATTTTTTTTTTGTATTTCAGATTTAAGCCCCGACTAGCCATTTGAACTCATTTCATTTCATAGGGTTTCACTTGTTCGCGGTACACTGCACTTTGACTGGCCTGGGGTTTGGTTTGAATATTTTTTTCTGGTTATTCTCCCCCCCCTTTTCGATTTTCCTCTGAGGTTTTTCGTTTTTTTTTTCTCGGTTTTCTTTTAACAACAATTTTTCTGTTCACATTTGCATGTTACCTTGATACGGTTTTTGCATCTTAATTTTTTTTATTTTTTATTTCAAATTTTTCATTACTCCTCTTCTCAGGGGGCAGACCTCATTCGCAGGGGCCGGAGGAAAAAATCAACAAAAAAAAGCCCACACTCACACACTGTGATGATGTGGGAGGCTGGGGGTTTGGTGCATTTTTTCTTCTCGTTGTTGTTGTTATTTATTATTCATGAAATTTATTTAAATTCCAAAAACAAAAACGAAACCGAAACACTCACACATTCACCTGGTGGCCGCTAAAGCGAGGAATTGAAGAGCTCTCACTCTCTTGAAATATCCCTTGATAATGATGAGTGTGTGTGCGTGAGCTCAGATGACAGGCAGTGTATTTTTCAATAAAAAAAGGATTTGAGGCCGCTTTAATATTTCTCTGTTTTCTATTTTTATTCCGAATTTGTTAGGTTTCTGAATGCCACGTTTTGCAAGTTATTGCCATGCATTTGGTTTAACACGATTTTGTGACACTCTTTTATTTCATTTTCGCATAACACTCATTCCGGTTTTTTTTTTCGGCAGCCTAAGAGTATGCTTTAGTTTTCATAATATTCAAAGCTGCCTGAAAGTATGCCTTATTTGTTGTTAACACAAATTTCTCCGAACTGCCTCAAAGTATGCTTTATATTTTGTAACTATTTCGGTTTAATAACAATTATTTCCTTTTGAGCAGCCTCAAAGTATGCTTTATTTTTTCTCGCAACTCACAGATTTCCACTTTCATTCTTTCGTTAATTTTTCTTTTTCATTTTCTGGCTTCATAACCCATTTAAATTCCTTTACAAAACATTGTTGTTGTTGCCATTTTTCTCTTGTGCTTTTTTTTCCTTCTTTTTCTTCTTCTTCTTCGTCAACGTCGTTTTCACTTGCCAGAGCCTGTGCCTTTGCCTTTGCCTTTGCTTATCAATAATTAATTTTTCTTTTTTTTTACATTTCTTGCTTTGGCAAATGGCTTACACACGGACACACCGCGCACACAATGTGGACAAAAAAAAAGACACCAATAATAATCCCGAAATCCGTTCACTCGCCACACGTCTTCACTTTGCAATTGAACTAGAAACACTGCCAGAAGGGATGAAAATATTGTACGGCGGAGTTTCATCTACGAAATTGGAAAAGTGTGTGTGTGTGTGTGTGTGTTTTTCTCGTATTTTGTGTTCTTGTTGTATGGCAAAATAATGAGTGAGTACCTTGACAGAGCAGGCAGGCAGGCATTCAGGCAACCACGCAAACGAGTTCAACGTGTATTCATGGCATACTCTACGCTCACGAAAGCTTATCGCCACGGCGTTTTGAACGTTTGGCATTAACCAAAAAATTCACAAAGTGACCCCGGAAAGGAGGCTTAGGAAAGGAAACATAATGTATTACACACAGAGAGTATAACAATGTGTGTGAGAGAGAGAGAAAGTGGGAGAGCAAAAGCTCTCTTTCTCATGGTGACATTTTGAAGGCAAAATTGGGTAAAACAGGTTGTTGTTATAATTCAAACAAGACTTTTTAATGCTCTCACTCTCTCTCTCTCTCTCTTTTCCGTTATGGCCAGGGTTTTTGGGGAGATAAACATGGAGAGAGAGAACAAGAGCTTTATTTCAATGGGAAGTTCTCTCGTTATCTTTTCATACCTTATTTATCATTGGAATAACAGATAATTGTATTTATCTAGGGAAATTTTTATTCCAAACCTGAAGAAAAATAAGGCAAAGAAGAGTACCAGCAGAAGCTTTAATTTACTCTTTGAGGAGTGAACCAAAATTACTTGTCTCTTAAAACTTTAGGGACTAAAAATAAACGAATACGTTTCGTATCAAGAATTTGATACTTCAATTCCCGACCAAAATTTTTCGGATTTGCATTTCGATCAAAAATGAATAGGACGCAACGAAGATCACAAAAACATACATACAGGGTGAGATGAAATGAAACTACAACCAACTTTAGACTGCTGTCATTTCTAAGCCACTCGTGCGACAGCTGCTAAAATTATTATACAATACAGCTCATTATATTATTTACAAGCGTACCAAAAGCATTTTGGTGAGAATTTTTCAGAAAAAAAGTTATTCGTGATAGAATTCAAGCGTGATAGTATATTTTATTATATTTGGCTGGAAAACCAAAAGTGGCTATCGTTAGAGCACTTCAGCATTTAAATGTGAATTAATCTTTTGTGTCACGTAACATTGCTCGTTACCCTAATACTGGTAGTGTAGCCCAACGTCAAGGAAGTGGACGGAAAAAAAACAGTAAAAAACGACTTGATGGAAACCCGCATCGCAGTGCCCGAAAAATGACTCGTGAGCCGAACATATCGCAATATTCCGTTCGGCAAATATTAAAAACTGAGCTTGGGGTAAAGTCATTGAAATTCCAAAAAGTGCAAGAACTTACACCGCAACAGAAAGAAAATAGACTCAAAAGAGCTAAAGAGTTGCTTCGCTTGGGCGAAAGTGGTGACTTGCCGAATTTGGCCGATTTGCCGATGGAAAAACATTCCTTGTCCAGCAGTTTGTAAACAAACAAAATGATCGTGTTTACTTGCCAAAGAGGTCACCTGAAAATGTGCACCTTCGGTTGGCCACCAGAACCTAAGCGCCGGCCAAGGTGATGGTGTGGGCCATCATAACAGCCGATGGTTCCTCTCCGCTCGTATTAATCGACCGTGGCATCAGAATAAATACCGAATATTATCGCGAAAATATTCTGGAGGATGTATTATGGGCTTGGGCACGCAAACATTTTGGCCGCAGACCTTGGACATTGCAACAGGACTCAGCACCATCACACTCAGCACGCGCCACCCAAGAATGGTTACAAAATGAGGTTCCACGTTTCATTTCCAGCGCAAAATGGCCACCAAAATCTCCGGATACCAAAACGTTGGACTTTTGTGTCGGAAGTATTTTGGAAAGCAAGGTTGGCACTAAATAATATCAAAGTGTCGATCACCTCAAGCAAGCTCTTCGCCGGGAATGGGCCAAAAACCGCAGAACAACATTTGGGAAGCGTGTGACGGTTTCATTGGCCGTTTGAAGGCCATAAGTCGCGCCAAAGCTGACCAATTCGAATAAATCTTAACTTATTCTAAAATTTGATGCTATTTCCGACATTTTTTGCTTTCATTCAAGAAATTAAAAAAAAATAAAAATTGTGGCGTTTGAATTTGTTGCAACTTTTTTATCTAACCCCGCTAATTTGAGGGGTATTTATTGGATCCTGCCGATTCCATGTTAAACCCATAATATACATTCAAGAAAGGTACATAGTTGAAATAATCTACTTCACATAAATTCCCAACACAAACATTATTTTCGACGGATAGCTCTGATTAATATACAGTGGTGTAGGATATCATATAGTCAGGCCCGTCGGATTTTTTACTGGTTTAGTCGTAAGTCTGTCTATGAAAAACAAAAATTCCAACTTCTAGCATATTCCAATCGCTCAATATTAACCATAATTATTATCGTTTTATACTTCTTGTGCCCTTATATGTCTTATTTCGAAGAAAATCTATCCTTATCTCACAAATCTACTCTAAGATCGACTCTAACGCAAAATTTTAAGATTTCAGGTTCAACCGCTTCTTCTGGGCGTAGATGAATCAGACGATCAGTCAATAAATCAATCAATCAGTCAAGGCGGAAGGACTCTGAATTTGATTGAACCCTGCCCATTTCAGTTCCTATATTTGTATTTTATTCTCTCAGTTTTAAAGATTTTTTTAAGAAGATTACAACAATTCATTAAGTTACTCGTGGAGATATTTTTGAAATATAAATTGGCTACCCTGTTCTCCTTTAAATTATTTGTTAACTTAACAAGTGTTCTATATCCAAGAAAATGTTCAAAGAGAGACTAAGAGCAACAATGATGTAAAACTGCAACTCTTTCAGATAATTTTCTCTTTGTTTCCATTCATTGGAATAATAGATAAGTTGCTTAAACATTTCCTGTTCTCTTCAACGGAACAAGAGCTTTTGCGATAGCAAAACTTCTCACTCTCTGTATCCAATCCACAACACATATTAAGAGTTATCTTTTAGATGATTAACAATTTCTTTAGAGAAGAAAAAAGAGCACAGTATATGAATGAAAAAATAAAAAGAGAAACGCATATGATGTCAAACAAAATAATAATTGTGAAAGGTAAGTGTTCTCTTAAGAAACTTGAAATTAATCATAATGTGCTTAAGAAAGGTCGGCAATATGAAAACATATTACTAATAAGTGGTTTCTGTATATAAAAGCTATCACGGACCTCATGATATCTAAGAATCCTCATGACCTCATGATATCTCCAACTTTTTTATATTGGAATTATTGCTAAATAGAATTGTTCTATACAAATTTTTATACCCATATTCACCACGTGAGAAGGAGGCTAAAACTTGGCTTGGGCACAAAAGTTTGTAATAAATCAAAAAAAAAAATGTCGTAGAACACCCTACCTTTACCAAAATTATTGTTTTGGAAGCTAAATCGACCTCTTTGTTTTTATTTCAAAATAGCATTAACATAATACAGAAAGACAGAAATATTTTAAAACATTATCATTTGTGGTTATTCCCCCAGAAGCTCTTTCAACCAATCCCCTATAAAAAAACCTATTATGTGAATTAATTCAAAAATTCATTTTTAAACCTTACAACTGCTTGTAAACATGCAAATGCGTTTACAAATTACATTTGGGCGCCATTTTTTTAAATTTTTAAAGACCAATAATTAACATATTGCGTATGTTTACAATTGCACTCACCTTCAGCAATATTGAGACTGTTTATGCATCTTAATAACCAAAAGTTTCACATCTCCATTAGGAGAAAAAACCGAATTGTAAAAAAATCAACTCTCATCCCAATTTTGGCAAATTTTGCTTTCTTCTTCTGCTTTTTATTTCCTCGTGGCCCCACACATTTTCCATTTTATTTCAAGTTTTCCTTTTAGTTTTCTATTTTTGGCTTGACTTTTTAGCAATTCAAATAAAAATTCCGTTTTAATTGAAATTATTTCGTTTCCAGTTTGACAGCTTTATCATTTGATATTGTGATTTTCAAACTATATATACTAACTAGTACAGTTTGAAAGTTGTTATTAACAGTGTTGTATTTATAGCAGAAATATACATGCTTTGATGTTGCCATATTTACATAAGCTCTCCACAGTACGTTGGAATTTTAATAGCGGAGATAAAAACAATAAAAATTTTTAGAAAAAATATTCAGGATGCCGTAAATGAAAACATAAGTTATAACAGTCATTAAATATAATTGTTTAAGCCAAATAGTTCTTTTAATAAAAAAAAAAAACTCCTACGCTCATGGAAGGCGAGAAGAATTTTTTTTGGAAAAGCCTCTTTAAAAAATCGGGTAAAGATATATATGGGAGCTACATCCAAGGTACATACATACCAAAAGGTGTTTCTGAGAAGTATTTTATATATTTCCCCGAATATCGTTGTTGCGGAGTGCATATTACTGCTATGGAGAACAAATATAATAAAACGGATGAACAATATATTTGGGAGCTATAGCTGCATCTGAACAGATTTCGATTTGACATACTTGTTTCTAGGCTCAAATTGGTCCATTTAGGCTTATATTGCTCGTTTGTTTACATGTTTTGTATAGAAGGCCAGTAGAACTTGCCATAAAAACTTATGCGTCTTCTTATAGAAACCCAAATGTCCTCTCATAGAAGTTCAGTAGGTCTTCTCATAGAAACCGGTAGGTATTGTCAAAAAAAAGTCCAAAGTTAGTCATATGATTAAAGGTCTCTTGGCCTTCTCATTGAAAGTCATTAGACCACATCGTAGAAAGAAGTTATTCTCACAGAAGACCACAAGACCTTAGCATAGTATCCCTATAGATCTTTTGATTTAAGTTCAGTAGATTTTCCTATAAAACCCCGGTTGATTTTCTCACAAAGACTTGGTGATCATCATAAATGAGGTCAGATGATTTTCTTAAAGAATTTATGTTTAATATCACATTAAAGACCAAATTATCTTCATAAAGAAGGTCCGAAGGTATAGCTTATAGAAAGTTCATCCTATTTATTATAGAAAGTTCATCCTATTTATAGAAATCCAAAAAAATTTTCTTACATACGATAGAAAAGGTCTAAAATGTTTTGAAAGAAGAAAAAAACCAAATATGACAAGTAATTATTTAACATAGTCCAAAAATCTCGTAGGATAGAAAGCGAGTGTGCCCCTATGTATATAAATATGTATATAAATATGTTTTCTATATACAGGGAAGTCTTTCTTAGAAAGGCCCAACAAATGCTATTCAAAAAGACCATAGAAGACCTAATATAATACTAACAGGGTTCTTAAATAAGACCACAAAGGCCTAGTTATAGAAAATCAAGACCCTCTTTTAATGAAGATCTCCCGGCATTCCTATAAGAGATAAATAATGTTTTAGAAGTTGTATGGGATCTTCCATGAATTTGATTATAGCAGTCGAAAGTAATTTCCTACGGATAACTATATGCATGGTAGAATTAAGAAGGTAAAGTCATGCAATCATATTTTTTCATTTTTTTTTTTCACAATAATTTATTTGACATCTCATTGTCAATCTCATCATATTTTCAAATCCATTGTTTACACACAAATCAGAGATGGGAACCTATTTTCTATGAAGTAAAATTTGGCAAGGTAAGTTACAGAAAATGCAGAGACGAGTATACTTATATAAACCTTCTTAATTTTACCATGACTTTATATTTAATAAAAAAAACCAATACGTTTTTTTCTTTTAGACACAGAAGCCCAAATGGAGGTCGTATTAAATATTTTAAAAAATGTGTCCACGTCGACCCAAAGGACTTCTATTGAAGGTCTTCTATATAAAGGCCTGTCTATAGGAAACCAAAAATGTTTAATAAAGAACATGGATTCTTCAACAATCCAAAATACCTTTTTACCGTACAGGAGTCTAAAGAGGTCTCAAGGAACAAAATAAAAATAAAAATATATAAAAAATATTAATTAATGTTATCCTTAAAATCACTCTCCCATTGAAATAAAACATTAATATTTTTTTTATATTTTTTCTGTTTTCAATATATTGTATATTTTTTTAATCATATTACTTATTTAATAGTTTATTGCCTTAGAAAAACTATATCGTTTGTTGAAACTATATGATTCTTATCTTTTAGATATCTTAACGAAGGGTAATTAGTGAGATATAGCTATTATAGTATAGAGAGAGATATATATTTGTTTATGGGGGGAGGGGGTGAGAAAAAGCCTGCTCTCCTCCAAATTGGTTCAGTGTTTTTTTGGAGGAGCCAAATTCGACTTTTTGTTGCTGTTTGATTGCTATCATATTTTTGTTGTTTGTTACACAAATACTTCTTATACACAGACTAAAACATTACTACATAAGATATATAAATTAATACATTTATTGTAGTTTACGTTTTTGTTTTTTCTTTACTTTACTTTATTTCGTTTCTATGCGGTTTGTGGTTGTTCTGTTTGTTCTTGTTTTGTTATTTTGAATTGTAGAGAGGAGGAAGATGGGGGGGGGAGGAGAAAAAAAGAATTATAAAGAATACAGGTGTTTTTTTAGGGGGGGGGGGGGGGGGGGGAGAAGGTGAATCACGAAGTACTCGGTATTCTATCCACCGTCTTGTTTTTGTTTTTCTTGTATTCTTGGGATTTTTACAAACAGAGTATGGTTTTTGAAGGAACATTTAAGTTTAACATAAAAATTAGAATAGAAAATGAAATTAAAAATTAATGGGAGGAGAATTGAATTGTTTTTTTTTTTCTCTAAGAGATAATGAGTGAACAAACACTAACTAACTTACAAGCTATTGAAACACAAAGCGTTTGCTAAAAATTAACTATGAATTAAATATGTTTCGCATTATTTTTGACGTTAATACGTTTGTTTTCTATGTTTTCTTTTCTTGCATTTGTTTTTTGAATATGAAACTAGGTAGGTATGTATAGACAGAGCGAGAGATAGAAATAAGAATAAAGCCTATGATAAAACAGTTCAAAGAAATATCTACAGTTAAATACGATTATTTGTTTTCATATTTTTTTCATGTTTGGATATAAATTAACGCGTTACAGGACAATTTCGAGTTTTAATGGTTTGCAAAATTTGATTGTTTCTTCTTCTTTTATTTACATTTTCTGATAATATCTCTTGCTTTCTCAATCTCTAGTAGGTCATTATTCATTCATAATTCCAGTCTTCCCAAAATCCTTGAAAAATGTCAGGAGTTCCGGAAGACTTGTTAGGCTGAAAAATCAGTACCAGAGATAGGAGAGGGCAAGGGAGACCTTTTCAAAATGAGACTTTATTTTTTGCAAACATTCATTGTTCATTGTTAGTTTTTACGATTATTCGTTGATTGTAACTTCGTGATTCTCTAATAATTATGATTGTTAAACGAATTGTTTAAGATCGTTACTCTACATAGTATTCAGTTATGGGTTTCTGAATAGGGGTTGGCGACTTGATACTTGTGTGAGTCCTACAGAGCTTCGTTTTTTGTTTCTAGATTACTAAGAGAAGACAACAATAGTCCATGTTCTGTTCTGTTCTGTTTCATTCTATGATATAATCTTAACACTTAATGCATATCGATGAACTTGTGCAACGTTTCAGGCACCGCTCCCGCCTCATAGCTGATATTGTGTTTTCGTATTGTTTTCGCCGCCAAGCACGCCAATGTCGTATACTTGAGGGTGTTGACGGTTTCGTGAATTTTCTTCGGTTTGATGAGAGACTCGAATGTTTCGCCAGCCTTATTTCGAGCGTCCTGTAAAGGGGGAGAAATAGAAATGTATTAGAATAGGATGGAATTTTTTTCATAAAAAAAAAAAAACAAAACTGAATAAAACTACAGGGTGAGATGAAATGAAATTGCAACCAACTTCAGGCTGCTGTCATTTCTAAACCACTCGTCCGACAGCTAATAAAATTATTCCAGTGATAGCTCATTATATTCTTTATAAGCGTACAAAAGCATTTTGGTGAGAATGTTCCAGAAAAAAAGTTATTCTTTTTTTTTTTCTCAAAAAAAAAAATTCCCTGAAGATGACTGTCAAAGACCGTCGAAATATCGGAAAATAAAAATCAAAATTATAAAAACAAAACGCTGATGTTTTCAATTGACCTTAAGCCAAACCTTAAGTTATTAGGGGTTATTCGTGATGGAATTCAAGCAGGATAGTGTGATTTCTTTATATTTGGCTGGAAAAGTGGCTATCGTTAGAGCACTCCAGCATTTAAATGTTGTTGTAAATGTGAATAAATCTTTTGTGACTCGTACCATCGCTCGTTAACGTGATACTGGTAGCGTAGCCCGAAGTCATGGAAGTGGACGGAAGAAAAACGGCAACATCAGCAGAAATGATTCGAAAAGCAAAAAAAAACGATTCGATCAAAAACCGCGTCGCAGTGGCGGAAAAATGGCTCGTGAGCTGAACATATCGTAATATTCCATTCGGCAAATATTGGAAAATGAGCTCGGGGTAAAGCCATTGAAATTCCAAAAGGTGCAATAACTTACGCCGCAACAGAAAAAAATGAGACTCAAAAGAGCTAAGGCGTAGCTTCGCTTTGACGAAAGTGGTGAACTGTCGAATTTGTTTTTCTCCGATGAGAAAACATTCGTTGTCCAGCAGTTTGTAAACAAACAAAATGATCGTGTTTACTTGCCAAAGAGGTCAGCTGAAAATGTGCACCTTCGGCCTTCTGGCCAACAAAACTCAAGCACCGGCCATGGTGATGGTGTGGACCACCATAACAGCCGCACTCCACTCGTATTAAGCGACCGTGGCATCAGAATAAATGTCGAATATTGTCGCGAAAATATTCTGGAGGGTGTATTAAAGCGTTCGGCACGCAAATATTTTGGCCGCAGACCTTGGACATTCCAACAGGGCTCAGGTTACAAATTGAAGTTCCTCCCTTTATTTCCAGCGCACAATGTCCACCTAAATCTCCGGATAGCAATCCGTTGGACTATTGTGTCTGGAGAATTTTTGAAAGCAAGGTGGGGCACTAAAAAATACCAAGGTGGCGATCACCTCAAACAAGCACTTCGCCGGGAATGTGCCAAAATACCACAGAGCAACATTCTGGCAGCTTGTGACGGTTTCAATGGCCGTTTGAAGGCCATAAATCGTGCCAAACGTGACCAATTCGAGCAAATCTTAACTTATTCTAAAATTCGATGCTATTTCCGACATTTTTTGGTTTCATTCAATAAAATTTAAAACGTAAAAATTATGGCGTTAGACTTTGTTGCAGTTTTTTCATCTCACCCTGTATTTTTAATTTCTTATATAAAAATATCGCTTGAGATATTTTCTATGAAAAATATCTCTTGAGATATTTTCTATGAAAAAAATCTCTTGAGATATTTTCTATGAAAAATATCTCTTGAGATATTTTCTATGAAAAATATCTCTTGAGATAATTTCTATAGAAAAATATCTCATGAGATATTTTCTCTTGATAGATCTCTTGAGACATCTTCAAACAAAAATATCTCTTACGATATTTTTTTAAAAAATATCTCTTGAGATATTTTTGATAAAAAATGAGAAATAATTTCCCCTCCCTCTCTCTTTCTCTCTTTGCTACCCAATACTCACTATATGCGCTCCATTATCCAACAGGATCTTAGCTATATGCGGCCACTTGGGATATACCATGGCGGCCAGATGCAGCGGCGTATTACCAGCATCATCCGTTGCATTGGGATCAGCACCGACTTCCAATAAAGCTTTAGCCAAATACGGCGAGGGGAATTGACAAGCAGGATAACGACCCACCAGAGTACCTTCACGATAGCAGGCATAGTGTAAAGCTGTACGACCAGATCTCACCGCCACATTGAGACGATTCAATTTGTAGAGGGCCTTCAGAATGTCTTTTCGCATGTTGGGACAACACGCCTCGTCGTCTATTAGCCAGGCCAAAAGGCAGCCAATGTGTAAAGCACTAACCAAGGCTCGACTCAGGGCATTGGGATCATTGTTACAGTCGTGCAGAGATGCCACAGCGGCGGCGGCGGCATTGGCGGACTGCTGCTGTTGTTGTTCTTCGCCACTCGCTGTGCTGGTGGCTGTTGTGCCGATTTTCTGTTGCTGTTCCATTGACCAACTTTGTCCTGCAAGTGAGGAGGAGGAGACGGTAGCAGCGGATTGCAGCATTTGCTTTTGATAATGGGACAAACCTCGCTCAACCTCAACCACAGCTTTGCAGAAGATCATTAGCATATCACAGGCCTCAATGGACGGCACGACACGGCCGCGTGGCAGCAGACGGCCCGCTTCCATCATCATAAAACTGAAGAGTTCGGCAAACGAGAGCAGAGAAGACTGGGTCATGGGGCTGAGAGGTGGTAGGATTTTTTGTTGCATGGTTAGAGCATATGTCCAAAGGTCAATGCACCGATCGAAACGACCTGCGTCGGCATAATGAGCACCTCTGTGAGGGGAAAAAGAAAACACAAATTAATAATCTTCTCATGATCTTCTCGTTAAAATCCGCGACACTTACCTAAATCTAATATAATAACTAGTATCGGGATGTGTGGGACCCAATATCCTTTGCCTTATCACTAATGCTTGCATACGCATCTCGTCCGGATCTAAGACTAATTCTTCCAACTCCTCGATGGTGGTGACTTCCGACACATATTCATAGGCCGCTATGGGTTCCTGGATCTTTTTGGGTATTTTCGGCTCCAGATTGCGCTCCTCCATGGCTCGCCGCCACAGCGACAGAGCACTGACCATATCACGTTTCTTATCTACATAGGTGGCGCCCAACAGCTCCAGGGCATCGATACGACTCTCACGTGTAACACAGGGCAAGGTAATCAAATGTTCAACAATGGGCACGTGACCCGTTACACTGGCTGCCAGCAGCGGTGTCATACCATAATAGTCCACCTCCATTGTGGCGCCATGTTTCAACAGCAACTGCAGAATTTCCAGCGAACCCGATTCGGCGCAGTCATGCAGCGCTGTATTGCCCTTGACACTGCAACGATTCACATTGGCATTGAGCGACAACAAATACTGGGCAATCTTGAAGTGACCCTTGTAGCAGGCAATCATCAGACACGTGTGACCATGGCGATTTGCCACCTCGAAATCGGCACCATGTTGTATCAGATATTTGACAATTTCGAAATGGCCATCGAAGCAGGCCGCTCGCAGCGGTGTGGAGTTTGTTCGCGTTGTACTGTTGACGTTGGCGCCATGTCTCACCAATAGTTTAACAATGCCCAGATGTCCGGCAGCTGAGGCACACCATAGGGGTGGGGCGTCTTCAATCGGTTCACCATCGAAACTAACCGAGCCAACTTGTTCGACATCGGCCTGACACCAGGTCAATAAATATTCTACAATTTCACTGTGTCCATTGCGGCAGGATATGACCAAGGGTGTGGCTCCATTAACTTTCGATGATATTAGCATGGAAATCTCTGAAGCTGATCTGCCATTGAGAACACTCTGAAAATGGAGTAAAAAAGGGAGAACAGAAAATTAATAAAACTAATAAAAAAGATAATGCAATAGAGTTACCTATGGCGACCTTAAATGGCGCCCAACGTATGGCAATAATTATATTTAAAAAATAAAATAAAAAATAAATCTTTCCATTAATGTTACTCCTATTCAACCCCAATACAATGTAATAGAAAGAAAAAAATATAAAATTGCAAGGAGAAAAAAAAACATTTTTATTGAATCTTCAAAGTGGCGCCCAACGTGTTATCAATTGTAAAAATGAACCTTAATTTAGAGAAGAATTCTTCGGTCTATATTTAGTCAGGGAATGCTTCCAAAACATTAAAAATTCCTTCGAATTTCCTTTCGGCACATAACTTTGCCACGTTGGGCGCCATTTATCCAAACATATCATCTGATGTACCAGAAATCTCTCAGTTTTATAAATTTATGTATTTTTTTCCAAAACTTCTATACGAATATCTGACAGAAGAATTTAACCAACACAACTACTTATTTGAAGATGTCTCTAAAAGTGATAAATTGCCACATTGGGCGCCAATTTAAGTTTGAAAATTATTTGTCTCTAACGAGAAATATCAAATTCAAATAGAAACTGCATCATTATGCCAAAGTAGTAGGACAAGTGTCGGCAGTATATATGCGACACAAATTCTTTTTTAATGTCATGGAAACACGTTGGGCGCCAATTTTAAATTGCAATTTTAAACGGCTTGGTGCCAATTCTATGTAGATTGGAAAAATATATTAATCCCCAAAAAACAAGAGAAAAATTAAAGGAAAAATTTTACAGATCGTTTTTTAAGAGCAAGTCTCTAAACTTGTTGGGCGCCACTTTTTGGGAAATTTAAAAATGCTTTTTCTTTAACCTGTCGGGATGCAAGTAGACTCGGGAGAATGGTAGCAGAAAATATTCAGAGTTCCAGAATCTGTTCAGCATTTTGCTTTTTGTCTTGCAAAAGATACAGTAAACGTTTACCCGTTGGGCGCCAATTGTTGTTAAATTTCAAAATAGTCCTTTTCTTTTTTTGAAAAATCAAGGAGAGACTCGGAAACACCCTTGGTGTAAACATCCATAATTCCAAAGACTTCTAGCCATTGGATCATTCATTTCATACAAAATAAGCAGCAGATGGACACTTTAAACGTTGGGCGCCACTTTTTAAGAAAGTTTAAAATCCTCTTTCTTCTTCTTTTCGAAATTATGCCAATGACTCAAGTATTTTGGAATTACAGAAGGCATAATCCATAATTATATTAGAAGTCTTCAATAACTCTAAAATGATTGAGTCATTGGCATAATTTCGTGCAAAAGTTAAAGCAACCGTTTACCCGTTGGGCGCCACTTCTTGTCAAATTTCAAAAAAATCCTAATTTTTTCATGTTGGAATTCAAGGAGATTCGGAAGGAAACGCCCTTGGAGTAAACATCCATAATTCTAAAACTTCTAGCCATTAGCTTCATTTATTTCATGCAAAAGAAGCAGTAGATGTACAATATAAACGCTGGGCGCCACTTTTCAAATCCTCTTTCTTCTCCTCATCGAAATTATGCCAATGACTCAAATATTTTGAAATTATAGAAGGCGTAATCTATAATTATATTAAAAGCCTTCAATTACTTCAAAATGATTGGATCATTGGCATAATTTCGTGCAAAAGTTAAAGCAACCGTTTACCCGTTGGGCGCCACTTTTTGGTAAATTTCAAAATCCTTTTAGTTCATGTGAGAATCCAAGAAGAGACTCGGAAACGCCCTTGGAGTAAACATCCGTAATTCCAAAGACTTCTAGTCATTGGCTTCATTTTATGCAAATAGGCAGTAGATGCACACTTTACGTTGGGCGCCATGTTTCAAATTCTCTTTCTTTTCTTCTCGAAATTATGCCAATGACTCAAATATTTTGGAATTATAGAAGGCGTAATCTATAATTATATTAGAGCCTTCAATAACTCCAAAATTATTGAGTCATTGGCATAATTTCGTGCAAAATTTAAAGCAACCGTTTACCCGCTGGGCGCCACTTTTTGGTAAATTTCCAAAAATCCTTATTTTTTCTTGTTGGAAATCAAGGAAAGACCCGAAAACGCCCTTGGAGTAAACATCCATCATTCCATACCATGTCTAATCATTGGCTTTATTTCAAACAGTATATGGTGAAAATTTAACTGTTGGGCGCCAGGGCGAAAATTTGCATTTCTTTCTATGTTGAAAATCCAAAAAAGATTGAGACGTTTCGTGAAATAAACATACAATAAAATCCCCATTTGTATCATCCCAAAATTTTCCAGCGCCCATGGCAACACTGTTTTGTTCCGGTGACGATAACAGATACACTTTAAATTTAGAACCGTTTTTTATTTTTTAATTTTTCGCCTTAAAGAATGACACCTCTTTTGCATTAATTTTCAATGGCGATTAATTTATAGGAATTGACTTAATTTCTATTCGAAAAAAAAACAAATTCCAAGCAGAATTCTGAGTCACGTTTCGGTAACTTTTCGCTCATGTTGGTTTCTTTGTATTCGTAGGACGGCGGAAAGTCTTGAATTATACGGATGTGTGATAAAAACAGAATATATATGACGACACTTAAGTGCTATCAGTAGTAAGCCTTTTCTAATGAAACGGATCTTCAGATAAAAGAAACGTATTATCTTATCATGTTGAGGAAGAGGATGAAGGATGAAGCAAATATGACATAAGACCGGATGTTTTCTGTCAATCATCTAGAATAGGGTTTGAAAAGTTTCTTTATAAATAAAATAGTCTCTAACAGTTTTCTACAGAGAGAGAGAGAGAGGGAGAGAGTGGAATTTGAAGGGGTGATATCTTGTGGAGAACTTTTATATACAGGGTGAGATGAAAAAAACTGCAAAATTTTTACATTTTTTTCAAATTTTATTGAATAAAAGTAAAAAGTTCCGAAAATAGCATCAAATTTTAGAATATGTTTAGATTTGTTCGAACTGGTCAATGAAACCGTCACACTCTGCCCGAATGTTGCTCTGCGGTATTTTGGCCCATTCCCGGCGAAGCACTTGCTTGAGGTGATCGACACTTTGGTATTTTTTAGTGCCAACCTTGCTTTCCAAAATTCTCCAGACAGAATAGTCCAACGGATTGGTATCCAGAGATTTTGGAGGTCATTGTGCGCTGGAAATTAAGCGAGGATCGTCATTTTGTAACCATTCCTGGGGGGAGGGTGCGCGTGCTGAGTGCGATGGTGCTGAGTCCTGTTGGTATGTCCAAGGTCTGCGGCCAAAATGTTAGCGTGCCCAAGGCTTTAATACACCCTCCAGAATATTTTCGCGATAATATTCGGCATTTATTCTGATGTTATGGCGGCCCACATCACACCATCACCATGGACGGCGCTTGAGTTCTCATGACCTGACGGCCGAAGGTGCACATTTTCAGCGGAGCTCTTTGGCAAATAAACACGATTTGTTTACAAACTGCTGGACAACAAATGTTTTCTCATCGCAGAACACCAAATTCGGCAGTTCACCACTTTAGGCCAAACGAAGCAACTCTTTAGATCTTTTGAGTCTATTTTCTTTCTGTTGCGGTGTAAGTTCTTGCACCTTTTGGAATTTCAATGGCTTTACCCCGAGCTCATTTTTCAATTGCCAATCAATTTGCCGAATGGAATATTACGATATGTTCAGCTCACGAGCCATTTTTCAGCCACTGCTACGCGGGTTTCGATCAAGTCGCTTCTTTACTTTTCGAACCATTTCTGCTGATGTTGCTGTTTTCTTCTGTCCACTTCCACTCCACTTGACGTCGGGCTACGCTACCAGTATCACGGTAACGAGCGATGCTACGAGTCATAAAAGATTTATTCACATTTAAATGCTGGAGTGCTCTACGATAGCCACTTGTGGTTCTCCAGCCAAATATAAAGACAACACACTATCACGCTTGAATTCCATCACGAATAACTTTTTTTCTGGAAAATTCTCACCAAAATGCTTTTGTACGCTTGTAATCAATATAATGAGCTGCCACTGGAATAATTTTTACACCTATCCGACGAGTGGCTTAGAAATGACAGCAGTCGAAAGTTGTTTGCAGTTTTTTCTTCTCACCCTGTAGACAAGTTAGCCCCTATAAGTGTTCTACAGAGAAAGAAAGAAGAGAGAGAAAAGAGAGAGAGAGAGAGAGAGCGGAATTTGAAAAGGTGAAATTTAGTGGAGGCCTTTTATATATGATAGGCCTTATAGAGGTCAATCGTCCAGAGCCTGGGTGGAAAAGGCTTTCTGTAGGGAATCTAGTCGCTATACATCTTCTACAGAGAGGGAGGAATTTGAGAAGGTAAGACCTTGGTCCTTTTATATTTGATTGACCGTTTAAAAGTCTCTGAAAAATATAAGATCTATTAAATGTCTTCTCTAAGTGGGGTACCCATTTGAAGTATTTCGGTTTTTTTTTTTTTTTGTCTATAATGCCTCTCAGATGTCTTCTATAAATGAAAGACTTTTTAGAGGTCTTCGAAAGATAAAAGCCCATCTGGGCGTCTTTTACAAATGCATTGCCATCTTGAGGTCTATTTTTTGGATAGAACCGCTTTTAGAGGTCTTTTATACATAAAAGACCTTTCAAGGTCCTTGTGACCCAATGATAAGGAGAACCATTAAAATATGTAGAGGTAGATTGTCCAGGGCATGGGTGGAAAATTTTCTGCGGGAAAACTAGTCCCTATAAAACTTGTACAGAGAGGGAGGAATTTGAGAAGGTAAGACCTTGGGAAGACCTTTTATACTTGATTGACCTTTGAGAAGTCTTCGAAAAATATAGGCTATATATGAATGGCTTCTCTAGGTTATAATACCTCTCAGATGTCTTCTATAAATAAAAGACTTTTCAGAGGTCTTTGAAAGATTAAAGATCATCAGGGAGTCTCCTACAAATGCATTGCCTTATTGCGGTCTCTCAGAAGCAATTGTTGACTATTACCGCTTTTAGAGGTCTTCTATACATATAAGACCTTCAGGAGGCCTTGTGAACCAATGAGGAGGAGAACCATTAAAAATATGTCAATTTTTTAAGAAAAAAATTGTTCATAAATCTATTTCTGAGTAATGGATATTCCCCAAACATGTTAATGAGTGCAATCTCACAGACTCACTCCTACGTCATTTCTGTTTTTTTTTTTTTTTTTTTTGAATTCCTGCCAAAAATATATGTTCTTTCAAAATGACAGAAAATTCTGAAAAAAACACTCGTGTCTTTGTTGTCATCATTAAATTTTATGTTAATAAAGCTGTTCAGTTCACACCAGGTACCTGCCGAAAAAATAGTCGTATATAGCTAGCTAGCTACACGGGGTAGGTATGAGAGGTAGATGAACTCTTCTAATTGAACCCTAAAATCATGATAACAACAGCAACATATTTTCTGAACCAAAACAAATGCCATAAAAAGCGTGACCAAACCTGAAAAAAACTACAACAATTTTAACGGAATTTATGATATATCATTTCATAGCATGGGTAAAGAAACAACGCAGTAGGAAAAAAGCTCTCAGCCACCAACAAAAAAAAAACAAGACAAAAATTTTGCAGGTGACAAAAATGCCAGAAAGAAAACGCTCAAGGTCACTGTTGTTACTGTGAGCAGAACCCAAAAAAAAACGAAAATATGTTTTTTCTTTTTTTTTTTTGCTTTGTTTGATGCTGCCAAATTAGTTGTTGTTGTCGGCTTTTTTGGGGCTGCCAACAGAACGGCCTGTTATGAGGTGGTGGGTGAGGGAATGATGAAATTGCCTATGGGAATTGCTGAGTTTCAGGATGGATTTTTGCAATTATTAGAAATAAAGCTAAATGGAAAGTTTTAATTTATAAACGATCCGCAGAACCTTTATTGGTCTTTGGAGAGTATTCTTTTAGCAATTATTGAACTTGGTCCCTGAAGAGAAATTCATAAAAAAAACCTTATTTTATTCTTTAAAAAAAAAAATAATATCCTTATTGGTCCTTGAATAGTATTCTTGCATAAATCTAAAATTTTATCCTTCATCCATATGAGAAGACCTTCTTCTGGTCTTCTTTGAGAATATCAAACCTTTTGGTGTTCTATGAGAAGACCAGACCTTCTAGTGTTCTATGAGAAGACCAGACCTTCTGGTGTTCTATGAGAAGACCTCCTTCAGGTCTTCTATGAGAAGACCTCCTTCAGGTCTTCAATGAGAAGACCTCCTTCTTCAGGTCTTCTATGAGAAGACCTCCTTCAGGTCTTCTATGAGAAGACCTCCTTCTTCAGGTCTTCTATGAGAAGACCTCCTTCTTCAGGTCTTCTATGAGAAGACCTCCTTCTTCAGGTCTTCTATGAGAAGACCTCCTTCTTCAGGTCTTCTATGAGAAGACCTCCTTCTTCAGCTCTTCTATGAGAAGGCCGTCTGATCTTCTATGAGAAGACCTTCTGGTCTTCTATGAGAAGATCATCTGGTCTTCTATGAGAAAACCTCCTTCAGGTCTTCTCTGAGAAGACCTTCTTCAAGTCTTCTATGAGAAGACCTTCTGGTCTTCTATGAAGAAGAACTTCTGCTCTTATATGAAGAAGACCTTCTGCTCTTCTATGAAGAAGACCTTCTGCTCTTCTATGAAGAAGACCTTCTGCTCTTCTATGAAGAAGACCTTCTGCTCTTCTATGAAGAAGACCTTCTGCTCTTCTATGAAGAAGACCTTCTGCTCTTCTATGAGAAGACCTTCTGGGTCTTCTATGAGAAGACCTCCTTCAGGTCTTCTATGAGAAGATCTCCTTCAGGTCTTCTATGAGAAGACCTCCTTCAGGTCTTCTATGAGAAGACCTCTTTCAGGTCTTCTGTGAGAAGACCTCTTTCAGGTCTTCTGTGAGAAGACCTCCTTCAGTTCTTCTATGAGAAGATCTTCTGGCCTTCTATGAGAAGACCTCCTTCAGGTCTTCTATGAGAAGATCTTCTGGCCTTCTATGAGAAGACCTCCTTCAGGTCTTCTATGAGAAGACTTTCTCATCTTCTATTAGAAAACTTTCTCGCCTTCAATGAGAAGACCTCCGGGTCTTCTATGAGAAGACCTTCTTGTCTTAATTGACAATACCTACTGGACTCCTTTCTCCACTTAATAATTTATTTATGAAAAAATCCTTATAAGGTACTGGTCTATAGCTGGAAATGTTGATATATTCATATCTCAATGTGAATAACCTTTTCTCATGAGGAAATATGTTAGTTATAAAATTATAAAATTAATTAAATTAAGTAAGACGGCAGTTATTATTGCACCCCAGATAATGAAAATACGATTACACATATAATTAGAACCTGTTTTAAAAATAAATAAATTACGCCGGGTTGTGCTTCATAAACAAAGTCATTAGGTGATTCAGAATTTTTTTTCTTTTTTTTTTTTTTTTTTGCAGTTAAATGTATATTTATTACATTCATTGTTTTGTGTTATCTGAAAACCAAATGTCAATCCAAAGCGGAGATTTTAAGGAATTTGTAGGAATTTTCTAAAAATATTCTCTATAAACAATAGAGGACGACGACAACAACGTTAAAATATTCCCCTCAACAACAAAAACAACTGTAAACAACATGTGATGGTGGTTGCGCGGTAAACCCAAAATAGCAGCAGCATAGAACTGCAAATTTAGCGAAAATGCTTCTTTAAAAAAAAAATTAATGACAAATCATTCAGACATGCCAAAGCAAGCGATAGAGGGGTGAACGTATCTTCCTCCCCGAATAGACATTTCAATGATTTCACTGAAATCAGAATGAAAAAAAAAATTTAAATCTAAAAAACATATGTAGGAAATTGTTCTAAAAAATGGCTTTCTCGTTGTGCATAGCAACAAAGAAACAACAACAGAATTTAGAAAAACAAACTCCATTCCGATTGCAGTTTGACAGATCTCAGCTATCGCTCTCTCCATGCCATGCATGCATATCGTATCAGGAAGTGTTTTCCATCAATACTTTCGTCGTCGGCGTGTTAATCATACGCAACAACAGGTAGCTCCGTTATGCAAGCGATCGTATGGGCCAGGCAGTCGCCAGGTGATCGGAAGGGGCCAAGAATTATTCAGAATCAGACAACATCCATCTATTTTAATTTGCATACATGATTTTTCAATTCTCGTTTCAATCTCGACTGATTTGAGATGTTAATGTTTCATGTTTGTGTTTTGTTTTTTTTGTTTTCTCATTTAATTCAATTTCTTTATGTTCTGGAAACCTTCACTTCTCGACAAGCGCCATAATTTACGGCTTTGTTTTTCTTCCACCTCATGTCAGGCAGTTCTAAGGGGAGGGTAGGGCAAAGAACGGCTTTTGATTGCAACTTCCATATTAAATGTTCTAAACAAAAAATACAGAATATGGTTTCAAATTTGGTTTTGAATAAATTTAAGCTACTAATACACCGTTTCCATAAGCAATATCTAATAGAATCACAAAAAAAAAAAAAAAGACATAAGCGTGGATTTTTTAACGAATGTTTTGGAAGTAACACCAAAGGTCATAAGCGTGGATTTTAAAATAATTTAGATTAGATTTTTACATAACTTTTTTTTCAGAGCCACAATAAATTTTTTTCAACATAACTTTTTGCTCCCCTACGAGAAGACCTGAGGCTTTTATAAGAAGTTCTTGAGACTTCTACAAGAAGTCCTTAAGACTACTACAAGAAGTCCTTGAGACTTCTACAAGTCCTTGAGACTTCTTTTAGTCTTCTACCTTTTGGTCTTCTATGAGAAGACCTTTCGGGACTCGAGAGAGAAGAAGACCTTCAGCTCTTCTATGAGAAGAAGACCTTCTGCTCTTCTGTGAAAAGAAGACCTTCTGCTCTTCTGTGAGAAGAAGACCTTCTGCTCTTCTGTGAGAAGAAGACCTTCTGCTCTTTTATGAGAAGAAGACCTTCTGCTCTTCTATGGGAAGAAGACCTTCTGCTCTTCTATGGGAAGAAGACCTTCTGCTCTTCTAAAAGAAAATCTTCTCGTCTTCTATGAAAAGACTTTCCCGCATATCATGAGAATACCAACCCGTCTTCTAATAGAAAACATTCTAGTCTTTCAAGAGAAGACTTTCTCGTCTTCTATGAGCAGACCTTCTCGTCTTCTTTGAGAAGACTTACTCGTCTCCTATGAGAAGACTATGCCGCCTATCTTATATAAGAAGACATTCTCGTCTTATTAGAAAAAAAACTTCTCGTCTTTTTTTGAGAAGAACTTTTCATCTGCCATGAGGAGGCCTTCCCGTCTTCTTTGGGAAGACCATCTCGTCATCCTTGAGAGGACCTTTTCGTCTACTCTGAGGAGACCTATTCGTCTCTTCGTTGTTGGTGGAGACCTCGGTTTTCTATAGAAAACTTGGTAGACTAAGATTTTTTACAGAAAATATGGTGGAGACCAAGATTTTCTATAGAAAACTTGGTGGAGACCAAGATTTTCTATAGAAAACTTGGTGGAGACCAAGATTTTCTATAGAAAACTTCGTGGGGACCTCGGTTTTCTACAGAAAACTTCGTGGGGACCTCGGTTTCTGTAGAAAACTTAGTGGAGAAAGATTTTCTATAGAAAACTCGGTGAAGACAAAAATTTTCAATAGGAAACAAAGTGGAGACAAAGTAAGTGGGGACAAATATTTTCTATGGAAAACTAAGTGGAGACCAAGATTTTCTATAGAAAACTTGGTGGAGACTAAGATTTTCTATAGAAAACTTGGTAGAGACTAAGATTTTCTATAGAAAACTTGGTGGAGACCACGGTTTTCTATAGAAAACTTGGTGGAGACCACGGTTTTCTATAGAAAACTTGGTGGAGACCACGGTTTTCTATAGAAAACTTGGTGGAGACCACGGTTTTCTATAGAAAACTTGGTGGAGACCACGGTTTTCTATAGAAAACTTGGTGGAGACCACGGTTTTCTATAGAAAACTTGGTGGAGACCACGGTTTTCTATAGAAAACTTGGTGGAGACCACGGTTTTCTATAGAAAACTTGGTGGAGACCACGGTTTTCTATAGAAAACTTGGTGGAGACCACGGTTTTCTATAGAAAACTTGGTGGAGACCACGGTTTTCTATAGACCACGGTTTTCTATAGAAAATTTGGTGGAGACCTCGGTTTTCTTTAGAAAACTTGGTGGAGACCACGGTTTTCTATAGAAAACTTGGTGGAGACCACGGTTTTCTATAGAAAACTTGGTGGAGACCACGGTTTTCTATAGAAAACTTGGTGGAGACCACGGTTTTCTATAGAAAACTTGGTGGAGACCACGGTTTTCTATAGAAAACTTGGTGGAGACCACGGTTTTCTATAGAAAACTTGGTGGAGACCACGGTTTTCTATAGAAAACTTGGTGGAGACCACGGTTTTCTATAGAAAACTTGGTGGAGACCACGGTTTTCTATAGAAAACTTGGTGGAGACCACGGTTTTCTATAGAAAACTTGGTGGAGACCACGGTTTTCTATAGAAAACTTGGTGGAGACCACGGTTTTCTATAGAAAACTTGGTGGAGACCACGGTTTTCTATAGAAAACTTGGTGGAGACCACGGTTTTCTATAGAAAACTTGGTGGAGACCACGGTTTTCTATAGAAAACTTGGTGGAGACCACGGTTTTCTATAGAAAACTTGGTGGAGACCACGGTTTTCTATAGAAAACTTGGTGGAGACCACGGTTTTCTATAGAAAACTTGGTGGAGACCACGGTTTTCTATAGAAAACTTGGTGGAGACCACGGTTTTCTATAGAAAACTTGGTGGAGACCTCGGTTTTCTTTAGAAAACTTGGTGGAGACCACGGTTTTCTATAGAAAACTTGGTGGAGACCACGGTTTTCTATAGAAAACTTGGTGGAGACCACGGTTTTCTATAGAAAACTTGGTGGAGACCACGGTTTTCTATAGAAAACTTGGTGTAGACCACGGTTTTCTATAGAAAACTTGGTGGAGACCACGTTTGGTGGAGACTAAGATTTTCTATAGAAAACTTGGTGGAGACTAAGATTTTCTATAGAAAACTTGGTGGAGACCAAGATTTTCTATAGAAAACTTGGTGGAGACCAAGATTTTCTATAGAAAACTTGGTGGAGACTAAGATGTTCTATAGAAAACTTGGTGGAGACTAAGATTTTCTATAGAAAACTTGGTGGAGACCACGGTTTTCTATAGAAAACTTGGTGGAGACCACGGTTTTCTATAGAAAACTTGGTGGAGACCTCGGTTTTCTATAGAAAACTTGGTGGAGACCACGGTTTTCTATAGAAAACTTGGTGGAGACCACGGTTTTCTATAGAAAACTTGGTGGAGACCACGGTTTTCTATAGAAAACTTGGTGGAGACCACGGTTTTCTATAGAAAACTTGGTGGAGACCACGGTTTTCTATAGAAAACTTGGTGGAGACCACGGTTTTCTATAGAAAACTTGGTGGAGACCACGGTTTTCTATAGAAAACTTGGTGGAGACCACGGTTTTCTATAGAAAACTTGGTGGAGACCACGGTTTTCTATAGAAAACTTGGTGGAGACCACGGTTTTCTATAGAAAACTTGGTGGAGACCACGGTTTTCTATAGAAAACTTGGTGGAGACCACGGTTTTCTATAGAAAACTTGGTGGAGACCACGGTTTTCTATAGAAAACTTGGTGGAGACCTCGGTTTTCTATAGAAAACTTGGTGTAGACCTCGGTTTTCTATAGAAAACTTGGTGGAGACCTCGGTTTTCTATAGAAAACTTGGTGGAGACCTCGGTTTTCTATAGAAAACTTGGTGGAGACCTCGGTTTTGTATATAAAAATTTATGGAGACGTCGGTTTTCTATAGAAAACTTGTTGGAGGCCTCGGTTTTGTATATAAAAATTTATGGAGACCTCGGTTTTCTATAGAAAACTTGGTGGAGGCCTCGGTGTTCTTAAGAAATCTTGGTGGAGAACTCGGTTTTCTAAAGAAAACTTGATGGAGGCCACTGTTTTCCATAGAGAATTTGATGGAGACCTCGGCTTTCTATAGAAAACTTGGTGGAGACTAAGATTTTCTATACAAAAGTTGGTAGAGATGACCTTCTGGACACCTTATAGGAAAAGACCTTCTGATCTTCTATGAGAAGATCTCCAACACCTCTTGTATCATTATAAGATCGTGAACAACTCTTCTACATATAATAAACCTTGGCCTGGCCTTCTGTAGAAAAGGTCGTCTTCTAGCAACAGAAACCTTCTAAAGTTCATCAACAGGTGATCGTCCCCCAAATCACGACCCAGTTTAATGTACAATAACACACACACAGCACCTATCATTGCATTCACATACCACTCGTTCTCTACATTGTTGTTGTCGTTGTTGCTGACGATTTCTTTCAATGCAATGGATGTGACGATGTAGCGCGCTGCGGTATACGAACACTCAAATATTTCATTCAACTCTTTCCCCTACATCATTGACATTGGACAAGTTCATTGCCAAGAGAATCGATTCAAAAAATCGCATAAAAATTAAAACTAAAACAAAACAAAAATGAAAACAAAAACAAAAACAGCAACGGCAAGTGAACGCGATGAAACACAAAACGCGCAAAAAAATCGAAACGAACCCAAAAGCCGCTACAACAACGTAACGTATGACAATAACAACATGAAATGCAAAATGCGTATCAGCAGCAACATAAAGCCGACAGACATGTGCTTGGCTGGTGGTGCTGGCACTGTCTAGCGGATGGATGGGTAGTGAGTGCCCTCTTCTACCGGTCTACTTCCCCAACTGCCGCAGAGAAGAAGAAGTGGAAGAAAAAAACAACGAAAAATCGAAAACAATACCAAAAGTGTTGGGCGCCATCCATCACCAGCCGTCGGATATACAAAGCGCACAATGTAAAGACAGTTTGTTGCTG
Organism: Musca domestica; assembly: GCF_030504385.1. NCBI lineage: Eukaryota > Metazoa > Arthropoda > Insecta > Diptera > Muscidae > Musca > Musca domestica. The sequence continues at coordinate 13,051,929 of NW_026712155.1, forward strand.
TTGTTGTTGCTGATGTTCTTCATTGTCGTTGTACCTGCCACTAATTTTAGCCGCTTCATCATCATCGTCAGCTGTATTTCAAAATGCGGAAGCGCATGACAACAGAAATAGCGCGATGGTGTAATGAATTGGTGGTTTATTTTTCTATAGGTTTTTAGAGGGTTTTCTGTGTGTGTTTTTTTTTTAACAAGTCACATTTTCTCAAGACCCACCGACTGCAGAGCTATTTTTAGAACTAAATAAACAAATAAATGATATACTGGCTCAAATGGTTTGAGAACCTGTCAAATTCTGGTATTTTGATTAGCTTGTTAGATTGTCACAACAATGGAACGGTAAAAACCAGATTTGGAATTGTTATTGTCGTTTGACGGGTTTGCATCTTAACGCTGACATTTAAGCGGAGATGACAAACGATTGTGTTTCGTGACAAAAATTATTTAATTGTCGATTATGTTAAACTTGTTAGAATTGAAAGACACTCTACCACCTCTTCAACATGTGCAGAGTATCAATGGAGACCAAGATTTCTTTTAATAGAAGACAAGAAGAGCAGAATATATTTGTAAAGAAAAGCGGAAATTCTACGCATAGAAGAGCTGGTTATTTTTTCATAGAAGAGAAATCAAGATTCCTATAGAAAACTGTTTTCTATAGAAAACCGTGGTCTCCACCAAGTTTTCTATAGAAAACCGCGGTCTCCACCAAGTTTTCTATAGAAAACCGCGGTCTCCACCAAGTTTTCTATAGAAAACCGCGGTCTCCACCAAGTTTTCTATAGAAAACCGCGGTCTCCACCAAGTTTTCTATAGAAAACCGTGGTCTCCACCAAGTTTTCTATAGAAAACCGAGGCCACCACCAAGTTTTCTATAGAAAACCGAGGCCACCACCAAGTTTTCTATAGAAAACCGAGGCCACCACCAAGTTTTCTATAGAAAACCGAGGCCACCACCAAGTTTTCTATAGAAAACCGAGGCCACCACCAAGTTTTCTATAGAAAACCGAGGCCACCACCAAGTTTTCTATAGAAAACCGAGGCCACCACCAAGTTTTCTATAGAAAACCGAGGCCACCACCAAGTTTTCTATAGAAAACCGAGGCCACCACCAAGTTTTCTATAGAAAACCGAGGCCACCACCAAGTTTTCTATAGAAAACCGAGGCCACCACCAAGTTTTCTATAGAAAACCGAGGCCACCACCAAGTTTTCTATAGAAAACCGAGGCCACCACCAAGTTTTCTATAGAAAACCGTGGTCTCCACCAAGTTTTCTATAGAAAACCGTCGTCTTCACTAAGTTTTCTATAGAAAACCGAGGTCTCCACCAAGTTTTCTATAGAAAACCGTGGTCTTCACTAAGTTTTCTATAGAAAACCGAGGTCTCCACCAAGTTTTCTATAGAAATCCGTGGTCTCCACAAGATTTTCTTTGGAAAATTTTGGTCTCCGCCAGATTTTCATTGGAAAATCTTGGTCTCCACCAAGAAAATCTTGGTCTAGACAAAGAAAATCTTGGTCTCCACCAAGAAAATCTTGGTCTCCACCAAGAAATTCTTGGTCTCCACCAAGAAAATCTTGGTCTCCACCAGGTTTTCTGTAGAAAATCTTGATTTCCACCATGTTTTCTTTGGAAAATCTTGTTCCCCACCAAGTTTTGTTGGGCAACGAGAGTTTCCACCAAGTTTTTTGGTCTTCTATAAAAATATATTTTCTATAAGAACTGTCTGAAAGACCTGTTACAGATCCTCTGTTTTGTTTACTACGTTCATTGCTAATCGGTTGTTGCCTTCTTTGTATTTGGGGGGGTTGGTCGTGACCACGATGCTGATGTTGCTGCTGTTTTGTTGTCTGACTGTCAGTTCGTTGATTGATCAAACATTGATAACGGTCGGTCGCTGACATCAACAAAGCGCCTCTCGCGACTTTGTTGTTTGAACGAGCGCTCAGTCATAATCGAAAAAGGAATTGAAAAGCCGTTGTGAATACATATATATTTTTTTGAAATATTTAAATTAAAATTATTATTCCGGCTTTTGAACTGTTTATTTTTGTTGTTGTTTATTGTGAGTTGTTGTTGTTGCTGTACGATTAATTGCGCGCCCGTGGGAGTTCATGTGCTTTTGACAAACTTGATTTCGTAGCGTCGTTTCAATGCGAATTGAATTTCCATGTGGACTGCCTGCATACATAGGTCTGTATGTATGTACATATCTGTTCATTGCCATGTATATATTCCTTTGCTCACAAATTAAAATGCAAATTATATATAAGTATTGAATCGAACTTTTGTCTAATGTTGGCAAAATAATGAAATATTTATTAGACTTTATATTTTGTAATATTATTATTTTTTTATTTTTGTTTTGTGGAAACCCAATCACTTTCTTTATTTTACCTGTCACTTGTCAGCCAGAACCGCAGCGTATCGAAACCCGGGGTTTGCGAATTTGAATATTGATTAGCCAGGCACATGCGAATTTGAACTTTCCTACCTTCACACCTATGTGAACAAAACGTGATATTGGGAAATTAGCATAATTGTTTTTTTTTTTTTGTTTCGTAGCAGCAGAGCATATTTAGCTTAGGTCAGTGTGGAATGCCCAGCTCGAGTTCTTCCGCTTTAGCCATAGAAATTATTATGCATTTGAGGAAGTGCGTTTAAAAATATATAACGTGGGCCACTAAAAATCGTGTCTTTGTTGGAAAACTCAAGTCATTTCAGCCTGGGATTTTACACGTGCAAATGTCTACCGATGCCATACATATAAATATACATATACGAAATTAAGAATCTTTCCCATCTCAGAATCTTTTGTTCTTTGTTCTGCCCATCCTCCCATTCCATACGGAAGATATAATTTTATGTGTTTATAATTTTTATTTGCCTCTGACGCATTCTTATCTTCTGCCGTCTTTGTTGTTGTTGTTGTTGTGAACGATTTACATACAAAACGAAAGAAAATAAAAAATTAGCTTTGTCAGCTGTAAAGTTGCAGGAGATTTCATTGTGGAATACACAATAACTTTGTTACACACTAACCCATATATTTTATTTTTGTTTTTTTTTTTAATTTTTATATATATCCGAATTTACATCTGAATCTTACTGACCTTAAAAAGCGAAGAGGAATATTTTTTAATGTTTCAATAAAAATAAGTTTTTTTTATTTTGTGCGCGAACGCAAATGAATGAATAAAAAGGTTATTTTGGGAGATTCTTTTTGGTGTTCCTTTTAAGAACTGGAAAAAAAGAGCTAATACAACTGATGTTGCTATGGGTTATATTTAGAGGAGCTTGAGACCTTCTGATATTCTTTTAGAGGACCCGGTATCTCTTTTTACAGAAGAAAAGTAGGTGGACTACTCATAGAAGTTCTAAGGTTTTCTCAGAGAATATCAAAAGGTCTTCTCATGGAAAAGCAGAAGGCTTTCTCAGAGAAGATGAGAAGCCCATCTCAGAGAAGGTCTTCTCAAAAAAGAGCAAAAGGTCTTCGCAGAAAATTGCAAAAGGTCTTCTCAGAGACGAGCAGAAGGTCTTCTCTCATAGAAGGGCAGAAGGTCTTCTCTCATATGAGAGCAGGTCTTCTCAGAGAAGAGCAAAAGGACTTTTAAGACAGGAACTGAAGGTCCACTCATAGAAGAGCAAAAGTGAGGTCTTCTCAGAGAAGAGTAGAAGGTCATCTCAAAAAAGAGCAGAAGGTCTTTTTTCATAGGAGAGCCGGTCTTCTCTCATTGAAGAGCAGAAGGTATTCCTTCATAGAAGAACAGAGGATATTCTCATAGAAGAGCAAAAGGTCTTCTCTCATAGGAGAGCAAGTCTTCTCCCAAAGAAAAGCAGAAGGTCTTCTTTCATATGAGAGCAGGTCTTCTCAGAGAAGAGCAGAATGACTTTTAAGAGAGGAACAGAAGGTCTTCTCTTAAAAGAGCAGACGGTCTTATCATAGTCGACCAGAAGGACTTCTCATAGATGACGAGAAGGTCTTCTCATAGACGACTGGAAGGACTTCTCATAGATGACGAGAAGGTCTTCTCAAAGATGACCTGAAGGTTTTTTCATAGGCGTCACAAGATCTCCTCATAGACGACCAGAAGGTTTTCTCACAAGTGACTACGAGATCTCCTCGTAGACGACCAGAAGGTCTTGCTATTGAAGACCAGAAGGTCTTCTCAAAGACGGCCAGAAGGTCCTCTCATAGACGGCCAGAAGAGCTCTCATAGACGTCCAGAAGGTCCTCTCATAGGCGGCCAGAAGGTCCTCTCATAGACGACAAGAGCTGTAACAGGTCTTCTGTCCGTAGAAGAGCTGTTACAGGTCTTCTGGCCGTAGAAGAGCTGTTACAGGTCTTCTGGCCGTAGAAGAGCTGTTACAGGTATTCTGCCCGAGAAGAGCTGTAGCAGGTCATCTGGCCCTAGAAGAGCTGTTGCAGGTCATCTAGCCCCAGAAGAACTGTTGCAGGTCATCTAGCCCCAGAAGAGCTGTAACAGGTCTTCTGGCTCTAGAATAGCTGTAACACGTCTTCTGTCTCTAAAAGAGCTGTAACAGGTCTTCTGGTCGTAGAAGAGCTGTTACAGGTCTTCTGGCCGTAGAAGAGCTGTTAGATGTCTTCAGGCACCAGAAGAGCTACAACAGGTCTTCAGACCCTGTTACAGCTCTTCTGGCTGTTGAAGAGCTGTAATAGGTCTTCTGGCCGTCGATGAGCTGCAATACGTCTTTTGGCCCTAGAAGAGCTGTTACAGGCCTTTGGCCGTAGATGAGCTGTTAAAGGTCTTCTGGCCGCAGAAGAGCTGTTAGAGTTCTTCTGGCCCTAGAAGAGCTGTTATAGTTCTTCTGGCCCTAGAAGAGCTGTTAGATGTCTTCAGGCACCAGAAGAGCTACAACAGGTCTTCAGACCCTGTTACAGCTCTTCTGGCTGTTGAAAAGCTGTAATAGGTCTTCTGGCCGTCGATGAGCTGCAATACGTCTTTTGGCCCTAGAAGAGCTGCTACAGGCCTTTGGCCGTAGATGAGTTGTTACATGTCTTTTGGCCGTAGATGAGCTGTTAAAGGTCTTCTGGCCGCAGAAGAGCTGTGATAGGTCTCCTAGAAGAGCTTTAATATGGCTTTTGACCATAAAATAGCTATAACATTCATATAAGAACTGCAAAAGGTCTTCTGGCCCATAATATGGGGTATTCGAGCCCCAGACCTACAAAGACTCTCGTATGCATGAAAGATGTGTAATAGGTCTCTTTATCGAAAGAACATACACAGAGAGATTTCTATCCATTGTAGATACCTAGAACATATGCAAATATCGATTAGAAATAGCACCAACATTTACTTTCTTTTCAATGTCAGCGGTTGTTACCTTCCGGCTAAGTAAATTGCACAGTCAAAACGTATAATTTATTGCCGCGACCCCTCCGCCATTTACGTAAAAAGTAACTTGACTCATTTGCATTCTTTCGAGAAGTTGTTGGAAATCTCAAAAATAAAGTCTACTATGGTCGAGCGTATTTGTGTGTGTGTGCATGCGTTTTTTATTTATTTATTTTGTGCCGATAAAACAAAATTAAATTTGTCTTCTTTGTTTGCCAATTAGATTGTCTGTCGATGTCATTTACAAGGTAACGCACCACAATTTCGTGAAATTCAATTTCAATTTATCTCTCTCAGTCATTCCCAAACTACCCACCTGACTGACTGCTGGCTGGTGGCATGCCTGCCAGTCTGGGCGTTACTTCCGCCCCAATCTATTGCGGGATATCAATTAAGCGAAAATTAATGTCACTTTTTTTTGTTTGTGTGTGTGTTTGAAGATACTGAAGATACTTCATTGAGAGGCAGAGGGAGAGGGAGAGAGAGATGATGAATTTGGCAAATTTTTTCGTTGAATTTTTTAAAAACACATAAATAAACAAACAGACAAACAAGAATTTTGATTTGCTTCAATTGAATGATTTCTTGGAAAATAATTACGAATATGAGTGTGAATGTATGTTTTTGGGAATTTCTGTCGATGGTCATTGGCTGAGAATATACTCTTTTCTTATATTTGTATTAAGTTTTAATGGTTGACAATTTAAAAATTAATGCCTGATTGACGAGAAATCACTTATTTTTCGATCCAAGGAAGACCATGATAAAATTCTTATGCTTACTTGATTCCATACATTTCCTTTTTTCTGCCCCTGGTTGAAAGTTCCTTAGAAGGCCTTCAAAGGGGCAAAAAAATTAAAACAAGTCAATTCGGAGGACCAATAGGCCAGTATAATTACAACGACAACAAAGAAAAGAATTTAATCAAAGAACCAAAAAAACAAAGCTCGAAAGACAAATCAAAATACATAAAAATTTAAAACGAAGGTCCAAAAGTAAAAATGCATCTAAATTCGACCAGGCTGAACTATTAATAGCCTTCACCATTTGGAAGGAACTGGAGAAAGTTCAATGACCTTTATACGGTGGGCTATACGAAGACGTGAACTTGCTTAAGTAATTTTTTTGTCATAGGCTGAAGTACCCATTACAAACTTCGAATACGAAATTTGAAACAATTCGGTAAAATCATCAAAATACCGAATAAAGGGAGATACCGTTAAATGGGGGGCTATACGAAGACGTGGACCTGCATTAATACTTTTTTTGTCATAGCCTGTAGTAACCATTAAGATCTTCGAATACGAAATTGGAAACAATTGGGTGAATATGTTGCTAAAATCATCAAAATACCGAACATCGGGAGGTACAGCTATATGGGGGCTATACGAAGACGTGGACCTGCATTAATAATTTTTTTCATAGGCTGAAGAACCCATTACAAACTTCGAATGCGAAATTTGAAACAATTTGAAACAGTAAGGATAGATTAAAAGTCGGGCTGGCCGACTTATGATACCCTACACCACTATGCGTGTTTAGAAGAAGAAATGATCTGAACCCTACCATCTTTATAACCGGTCTTGTGTTAATGGAAATATTGAGATGTGCCAAATCTGAATGGAATCGGAGTTTAATTTCGCGTTTTATCGGCTTCATGAATATTCAAAATATTGACCCCTTAGTGGGGGAGTTACCAGAATAGTGGACCGATATATCTTATTTTCACACCAGTCCTTGGGTTAATAAAAATATTGTGATGTGTGTAATTTGAAGAGAACTGAATGCTTATTTCGGATTCTATAATCGTTTTGGTTATTCAAAACTTGGACCCTTTGTGGGGGAGGTACCAGATAGAATGTTCTGATCTCTACCATCGTTATAACAGATCTTGTGTTGATGGAAATATTGAGATTTACCAAGTCTGATTGACGGATGTTAATTTCGCGCTTTTTTGAGCTTCATTGATATTCAAAATGTTGACCCTTTGTAAAGGAGGTTGCAGAAGGAGCGGACCGATATATTTCATTTTCACAGCAGGTCTTGTGTTAGTAGAAATAATGGGAATGCTTGTTACGGATTTTATGATCGTTTTTGTCATTCTAAACTTTGATCCTTTGTGGTGAAGGTACCAGAAGAAATGGTCCGATCTCTACAATCTTTATAACCGATCTTGTGTTGATGGAAATATTGAAACGTGCCAAATTTGAATGGAATCGGTTGTTAATTTCGCGTCTTAGGAGCTTCGTGGATATTCAATATTTTGACCCTTTGTGGGGGAGGTATCAGAAGGAGTGGACTGATATATTACATCTTCACACCAGACCTTGGTTTAATAAAAATATTGTGATGTGTGTAATTTGAAAAGAACCGAATGCTTATTTCGGATATTGCTATCGTTTTGGTCATTCAAAACATTGACCCTTTGTGTTGGTGGTGCCAGAGGGAATGGTCCGATCTCTACCATCTTTATAACCGATCTTGTGTTGATGGAAATATTCAGATGTGCCAAATCTGAATGGAATCGAATGTTAATTTCGTATTTAAGGGCTTCATGGGTAATCAAAATTTTGACCCTTGTGGGGGAGGTACAAGAAGAAGTGGACCGATATATCCCATTTTCACAGCAGATCTGTCGTTAGAAGAAATAATGGGATGTGTGAAATACGAGGAGACTTGAATGCTTATTTCGGATTTTATAATTCAAAACTTTGACCCTTTGTGGGGGTGGTGCCAGAAGGAATGGTCCGATCCCTACCATCTTTATAACCGATCTTGTGTTGATGGAAATATTGACATGTGCCAAGTATGAAATAAATCGGATGTTAATTTCGCGTTTTTTTTTTTTGAGCTTCATTGATATTCAAACTGTTGACCCCTTTGTGAAGGAGGTTGCAGATGGAGCAGTCCGATATGTTCCATTTTCACTCCAGATCTTGTGTTAGTAGAAATAATGGGATGTGTGAAATTTGAAAAGAACCGGATTTTATGATCGTTTTGGTTATTCACAACTTTGACCATTTTAGGGGAGGTAGAACAAGGAATGGTCCGATCTCTACCATCTTTATAACCCATCTTGTGTTGATAAAAATATTGAGATGTACCAAGTCTGATTGAAATCGGAGAATTATTTCGCGTTTTATGAGCTTCATGGATATTCAAAATGTTGACACTTTGTGGGGGTGGTACCAGAAGGAGTGGACCGATAGATTAAATCTTCACGCCAAACCTTGTGTTAATTAAAATATTCTGATGTGTGTAATTTGAAAACAATCGTCTCTTCCATCACATTTTATAAGAGTTTTAATTATTCAAAATGTTGACCCTTTGAGTGGGTGAGGTACTTGATGGAGATGGACCGATTATATTAATTTTCGCATCTGACCTAGCACTGATGTAAATATTAGGATTTGCAAAGTTGGAGCAAAATCGGATTATTCTTTCTCTTTCTGTGCAGTAAATTATTTTCTTTGAAAATTTTGATATTTTGTGCGGGAGGTACCAGAAGGAGTGGACTGATATTGTCCATCTCCGAACTCGATCTAGGTTTGATAATAATATTACGATATACCAAGATACTCCCTTTGAGAGTTATAGTGCGCACCAGCCAGATTAACAGACAGACGGAGGGGCGGACATCGCTAGATCGACTCCAAATGTCCTGAAACGGATTTGGTCAAAAGAGACCTTGGGTCTAAAACCTTTATTTCTATGAGGCACGTCTAGTCATGTGGCTGAGGGTATAAAAATATGATATTTTGTCTTTGAAATACCCTCTCTTCAAATTTTCGAGTGGGTTTTTTGGTGCCTAAAAACATCGATTTCACATTCCTTGGCCTTTAATAAAAATCTTTGATAGGTTCTCAAAAAAATTCACGACTGTGCCATTCTAGTTCATAGAATAAACAGCTTGAGTCTGTATTTCTTGATCCGACATTTGCTGCTTTCTTGGTCTCTTTTTCTTTATAATGGACTACACTAGCCTTCTTGGTATTGCAAAAAATCCGGTATAATGACTGACTTCGACAATGAACAAATTTATGATTGATACTTCTTGGTCCACTTCAAATTATAGTTCGTTAGGTCTTTGAAATAATCCAGATTGCGACTCAGTTGGTTCTTGAAACAAAATTTCCTAAAAAATTCAAGATTTTAAATTCAATTGTGTTTAGAAAAAAAAAATAATTTAAGGACTATGGTTCCCAAAAAACTCACCAATTATAGCTTTCATATATCCGACAAAATTCCTTTGGATTTTTACTTCAATTTAAATAATTTGAATACTCCAATACGGCATTGAGTACACTTAATGGCCTTAGTGGCAATACGATTAAAGCGGTTGTAACCCAAAGACCATAGAACTTGTTTTGCTCGAAGGACACATCCTATTATTTTATTGTCATTTCCAAGGCCACTCAAGGTCGTCGTTATTATTATAAATTCCGCTCATTCTTTCCTGAATGATTAATAATTACAAATAATTAAATGTTTTTACGTTACCAACTACAACTCCACCAACTCTGTGTATTGATTACCGGTTTCCTAGAGTCATTACTCCCGAAATTCCTTTTCCCGTTCATTCACATTTAAATACTCCCCCTACCCTTTTTTTGTAGCACCCCACATCAAATATTAAACCAAATTTATATTATCCGTTCTACGTCACATATTTACACATATGACATGATTACCCAGCAGCGAACTGCCTAACCAGCTGACGGTCAATGGCCTAAACCTTCCATTTGGGAAAAGGCCTTTTTTACAAATGTCTAGGAACTTTCCACAACAGGTGATGACATATTTTTATTAATTGCTCACCTGCCTGCACCTCCTTTACCCCACCATTTGTTGACATTCAAATTGTTGGTGTTGGGAAATTTCCTCCAACGTAAGCTAATGGCCGGGCGAGCAGGATAATTAATAATGAGGTAGAAAATGGTAGGTGATTAAATTTTCCGGACATTATGGAAATTGTTTAGGTTAGTGAATCCTTGAGAGGTCTTATAAAGAGTTGTTTAGGAGAGAAAATCAATGGAATGATATACTCAAGATTGGCCATGGAAATTTTCCTGATCAAGAGATCATGCATTCTAAAGAAATATTTTTAAAAATAAAAATATTTCAAAGGTTGGGGCTAACCGGAATTTTTTATACCCTCAGCCATATGGCTAGAAATGGAATATATCATTTACTACTACCAAAACGTGCCTTATCGAAATAAGTGTTTTAGATCATAGGTCTCTTTGGACCAAATCCGTTTCAGGACATTTGGAATCGATCTAGCGATGTCCGCCCGTCTGTCTGTGTGTGCGTCTATTGTGCACGATAGCTCTCGAAGGGAGTATTCGATTTGGTACATCGAAATATTATTATCAAACTTAGATCGAATTCGAAGATGGGCAACATCGGTTCACTCCTTCTGATACCTCCCACACAAAAAGTCAACAGTTTCCAAAAAAATATTTTACAGCACAGAGAAAGAAAGGACAATCCGATTTTGTTCCAACTTTGCAAATCCTAATATTTGCATCAGTTTTAGGTCAGATGCGAAAATGGACAATATCGGTAGACTCCGTCAAGTACCTCCCCCACAATGGTTAAAAATTTCGAATAATTTCAACTCTCATAAAATGTGATGTAAGAGTCCGATTGCCTTCAAATTACACACAGCTGGTGTGAAGATGGAACATATCGGTCCACTCTACCTCCACAAATAGTCAAAATTTTGAATACCCATGGAGCTCATAAAACGCGAAATTATCATCCTATTCCATTTAAACTTGGCACATCTCAATATTTCTATCAACACACGATCTGTTATAAAGATGATAGAGATCGGACCATTCCATTTGGTACCTCCCCCACAAAGGGTCAAAGTTTTGAATTAACAAAACAATCATAAAATCCGAATAAGCATCCAGTTCTCTTCAAATTGCACACATCACAATATTTTTATTAACCCAAGGACTGGTGTGAAGATGGCATATATCGGTCCACTCCTTCTGGTACCTCCCCCTGGCAAAGGGCCAACATTTTGAATACCCATAAAGCTCATATAACGCGAAAATAACATCCGATTGCATTCAGACTTGGTATATCTTAATATTTCCACCAACACAAGATCTGTTATAAAGATGGGAGGGGGGATCAGACCATTTCTTCAGCTACCTCCCCCACATAGGTTTCAAGATTTCGAAAAACTAAACGCTCAATGAAAGCGCAATTAGCATCCAACTGTCTTCGAATTTCACACATACGAACATTTTTTCTAACTAAAGATCTGTTGTGAAAATATATATATCTGCCAAACCTTTCTGGTACCTCACCCACACAGGGTCACAATTCCCAATACTTGGTATTGTAAAAATATAGTCCATCTTGTTCGTTTCATCCACATATATTTCCAAAAATATCCCTTCCTTGTCGGCAATTTTTTTAGAAATATTTCAAAAGATGGGACTTCTCGGGGATTTTATGAAAATTTAAAAAAATTTAAAACTGGATGTGATTGTGTTTTTTTTTTTTTTTTTTTTGAATAATTACCAAAAATAGAAACAGATATTTCCCCATTTGGATTTTGAGACATCTTTCAATACCTCAAAAAATCACATTTGATTTGACTTTACTACCCCACACAATTTTTTATGGAATTTTATAATGTTTATGGATTCTTATCGACTTCCCGTCAAACGCATTTGCAAAAAAGAATTCACAAAGAATTCCCCCAAACAGCACAGGTGGCCTGGCCAAAATACCGCCTCAAAATAATCGTTATATTTAGAAATTAAAAAGACATAATATTTATGGGGGGACGTTTATTGAAAAGAATGATCGCTCAAACGAAAACAAATAAAATTGATTCATACGTGTTCTTTTGCGCGAAGAAAACAAAAATATTTCTTTTTTTATATTAAAAAAAAATTGCTAAATTGCTTAGAAAAAAAATTGAGAAAAAAGTGAACAGCAACCAAAACAATTAACAAACAACACATCGTGTCTTTTATTCCGTTTCACAAACACGATAAACATACATAGAAACAAATTAGATTTTCTATTTAGCGTGTGGAGGCGGCAGGGGAGGGTTGGTGTTGAGGAGAGAGGTAGGTGCGGGCAAAAGATAGTGTTGAAACCGAAAATATAATAAATAACAATAACAAACGTAGGTTGCGTTGTTGCTGTTGCTTGTTGTTGTTGTTTCGCAAGCATTTTTATAGGGGCTTCCCTAACATGACCAGAACGAAAAAACATTAAGAGCCGGTTTGTTGGCGATGTTGCTGGTGTTGTGGTTGTTCTCAAACCAATTGTTATAACAAACAACGACAAACAAGTAATCAAAGTAATGGAGATGGAATGAAAAACGGACAGAGTCGACCATGTAATACACTACCTACACCAGAGGTACTATCTTCACAGCAGAACTTGGGTTAATAAAAATATTGTGATGTGTGTAATTTGAACAGAACCGGATGTTTATTTCGGATTTTATGATCGTTTTGGTTATTCAAAACTTTGACCCTTTGTGGGGGAGGTACCAGAAGGAATGGTCTGATCCCTCACCTTTTTAAAACAGATCTTGTGTTGATGCAAATATTGAGATGTACGAAGTCTGAATGTATTCGGATGTTAATTTCTTATTTTATCAGCTTTATGGATATTCAAAATTTTGACCCTTTGTGGGGGAGGTACCAGAAGGAGTGAACCGATATATTCCATTTTCACATCAGACCTTTGGTTAAAAAAATATTGTAATGTGTGTAATTTGAAGAGAACCTGATGCTTATTTCGGATTTTATAAACGTTTTGGTTATTCAAAACTTTGACCCTTTGTGGGGGATGTACCAGAAGGAATGGTCTGACCTCTACCGTTTTTTTAAAAGGTCCTGTGTTGATAGAAATATTCAGATATGCCAAGCCTAAATGGAATCCGATGTTAATTTCGCGTTTTATGAGCTTCGTGGTTATTCAAAATTTTGACCCTTTGTGGGGGAGGTACCAGAAGGAGTGGACCGATATATTCCATCTTAACACCAGATTTTGGTTTTATAAAAATATCGGGATGTAGGAAATTTTAAGACAATCGGATTCTTACATCACATTTTATTAGAGTTATTATTATTCAAAATAATGACCCCTTTGTATGGGACGTACTAGATGGGGTGGACCGGCATTGTTAATTTTCGCACCTGATATGAATATTAGGATTTGCAAAGTTGCAGCAAAATTGGATTATCATTTCACTTTATGTGCAGAATATATATTTTTTTTTGAAAATTTGGACATTTTGTGGGGGAGGTACCAGAAGGAGTCGATAACCCTCGAAAAAAATTCTTTAAAAAAGTCCACATTCATAGCTCGATAACCCTTGAAAAAAATTCTTTAAAAAAATTCACGTTCATGGCTCGATAACCCTTAAAAAAATCTTTAAAAAAAATCCACGTTCATGGCTCGATAACCCTTAAAAAAATCTTTAAAAAATCCACGATCATGGCCCAATAACCCTTGAAAAAATTCTTTAAAAAAATCCACGTTCATGGCCTGATAACCCTTGAAAAAATTTCTTTAAAAAAATCAAGGTTCATGGCTCGATAACCCTTGAAAAATTTTTTTTTTTAAATCCACGTTCATGGCTCGATAACCCTTGAAATTTTTTTTTTTTAAAAAATCCACGTTCATGGCCTGATAACCCTTGAAAAAATTTCTTTAAAAAAATCAAGGTTCATGGCTCGATAACCCTTGAAAATTTTTTTTTTTTAAATCCACGTTCATGGCTCGATAACCCTTGAAAATTTTTTTTTTAAAAAAATCCACGTTCATGGCCTGATAACCCTTGAAAAAATTCTTTAAAAAAATCCACGTTCATGGCCTGATAGCCCTTGAAAAAATTCTTTAAAAAATCCACGTTCATGGCCTGATAACCATTGAAAAAATTTCTTTAAAAAAATCCACGTTCAAGGCTCGATAACCCTTGAAAAAAATTCTTTAAAAAAATCCACGTTCATGGCTCGATAACCCTTGAAAAAAATTCTTTAAAAAAATCCACGTTCATGGCTCGATAACCCTTGAAAAAAATTCTTTAAAAAAGAAATCCAATTTCATGGCTCGATAACCCTTGAAAAAAAAATCTTTAAAAAAATCCAAGTTCATGGCTCGATAACCCTTGAAAAAAATTCTTTAAAAAAAATACACGTTTATGGCTCGATAACGCTTGAAAAAAAATCTTTAAAAATCCGCGTTTAAGGCTCTGGTAGGCTCTGGTTGTCGCTGAAAAAAAATTCTTTAAAAAATCCACGTTAATGGCTCTGATGGTCAATGAAAAAAAAAATTCTTTAGAAAATCCACGTTTATGGCTATGATGGTCGATAAAAAAAAATTCTTTAAAAAATCCACATTTATGGCTCTGATGGTCGTTGACAAAAAAAATTCTTTAAAAAATTCACGTTTATGGCTCTGATGGTCGTTGAAAAAAAATCTTAAAAAAAATCCACGTTTATGGCTCTGATGGTCGTTGAAAAAATTCTTAAAAATCCACGGTAATGTCTCTGATGGTTCGTGAAAAAAACTCTTTAAAAAATAGACGTTTCTGGCTCTGATGGTCGATGAAAAAAAATTCTTCAAAAAATTTCAAAATTCTAAAAGAAAATATTTGATGGAAAAAATTCTTTAAAAAATCCACGTTTATGGCTCTGATGGTCGGCGAAAAACATTGTTTAAAAATCCACGTTTATGGCTCTGATGGTCGGTGAAACAAATTTAAAAAAAAATTCGTAAAAATCCAGGTTTATATTTTCGATGACCTTTAGAAAAAAATCCTTTAAAAATCCTCTGATGATCTTTACAAAATATTTTGTAAAAATCCAGGTTTATAGTTCCGATAACCTTTGGAAAAAATACATATATAAGGCCTCGATGTTCCTTGAAAAAAAATCATTAAAATTCCACGTTTATAGATCTGATCTTTCTTTAAAAAAATATTTAAAAATCCAAGATTAATGCTCGGTTGGTAAACAAATTTTCCATGTTTATGGCTGAAATCGGCTTAAAAATCCCCGATTTTAACCTTATTGTTCCAAAAAAAATATATATTTTTTTAATTCATGAAAAAATCGCTTCTTCTGTTTTTTTTTTTATCAAAACACACCCCTCTACTAGTTTTCTCTAAATATTCCTTTACTTTAAACAAGAAATTATCACGCCACTATTATCTTAATTTGTTCAAATTTTGAATTCATTTGAATACAAAATTAACGAAAATCGGGGTGTATGTATGATTTGCTAATTTTATCGTGATAATTCTCAACATCTTCTAAATAACGTTCCAACAAACAAAGTGGGTTAGATTGTGACATTGGATTGAAAATTACCTTGAAATCGTTGGGCCTATACGATAATGAAAAAGAACTTTTAGGTCAGTCAATTGAATGAATTTCAAAACTTGTGGAATAAATTATTTTCTTGGCGAAAAATATTCCATATTTACTATTCCACATAAGGACGACCTTCCCAATTCTAAGTTCTAGCAGCAACAACAACTCTCAAATAACAAATAACAACAATACCATAAATGGCTAAAATTATTAATAAATAAAACATGTTTTGCCATTGTTGGTATCACCATGTAAACCCCAAACAAACAAAACAAGTACAAAACAGCTATGGAATACTTGCTGTTCTACGTTATGCTTGGGAAAAGTCTAAATCTAAACAACAACACCGAAAAAAAGTTAATAGCCCGTCTAACAACTATTTGACTGGATGGCTGGCTAACTGGCAATCACCTCAAATGTGTGGTATTTTGTAGTTATGACGTTGTCATAGTAGCTGCTGCTGCTGCCGCCGCCTAACTGCTACTATCATAGTTTGCCGTTGTTGTTATTGTGAAGCTCTTGCTCTCTGAATTGTTAGTCAGATGTCCGGAAGTATTAAAAATTCGTAAACCATATTCCGGTTGAAGTGAATGCAAACAGAAAAAACTAACAACAACAAAACACACTATTTAGTTGTCGTTCGTTCTGTTGCTCTTGCTGCACGTAGTTTGATTGATTATTATCATTATTTGTATTCTTGTTGTTGTTGCTTTTGTTATTATTATTATCATTTTGTTAACTATTTAATTGAAGACTATGCTTAAATACTTTGGAGGCATTATTTTTTTGCCTTGTTTTGTTTGTTTTAATGTCAAGCAGCAGTTCTTGCTATTAACATTTTGAAATCCAATTTCAAATAAATGTTTTTTTAGCCCATCACTATGAGACGAGGAGGGCATAATCAGTTTGTCATTGCGTTAATAAAAAGTAGAAATTTTTGTTTTGGAACTTAAAAAAAAAAATCAAATGGTCGTGGATTTTTACAAAAGTTGTTTTCAAAGTCTATCTCTACAAAAATCTTGGATATTTGGAAAATATTTTTTTCGAGGGCAGTCATAGCTATAGCCCTGGATTTTGAAAGGAGTATGTTCCAAAGACAGTGAGGGCTACAGGGTGAGATGAAAAACCTGCAACCAACTTCAGACTGCTGTCATTTCTAAGCCACTCGTCCGACAGCTGTTAAAATTACATTGTTTACAAACGTACAAAAGCATTTTGGTGAGAATTTTCCAGAAAAAAGTTATTCGTGATGGAATTCAAGCGTGATAGTGTGATTTCTTTATATTTGGCTGGAAAACCACAAGTGGCTATCCATCCAGCATTGAAATGCGAATAAATCTTTTGTGACTCACACCATTGCTCGTTACCGTGATACTGGTAGCGTAGCCCGACGTCAAGGAGGTGGACGGAAGAATACAGCAACATCAGCAGAAATGGTTCAAAAAATAAAGAAGCGACTTGATCGAAACCCGCGTCGTAGTGGCCCAAAAATGGCTCGTGAGCTGAACATATCGCAATATTCCATTCGGCAAATATAGAAATATAAGCTCGGGCCAAACCATTGAAATTCCAAAAAGTGCAAGAACTTACACCGCATCGCAAAGAAAATAGACTCAAAAGAGCTAAAGAGTTGCTTCGCTTGGCAGGAAGTGGGGAACTGCCGAATTTGGTTTTCTCCATCTCCGATAAGAAAACATTTGTTGTCCAGCAGTTTGTAAACAAACAAAATGATCGTGTTTACTTGTTAAAGAGGTCAGCTGAAGATGTGCACCTTCGGTTGGCCACCAGAACTCAAATGCCGGCCATGGTGATGTTGTGGGCCGCCATAATTAAACTCCTTCGGTAATTATTCCATGGGCAGAGAACCTTCTTCATGCCCTGTAATAGCAAAAGCGTTTAGAAAGTGCTCTCCGCTCGTATTAAGCGATCGTGGCATCAGAATAAATGCCGACTTTTATCGCTAAAATATTCTGGAGGGTGTATTAAAGACTTGGGCACGCAAACATTTGGACCGCATTCCAACAGGACTCAGCACCATCGCACTGAACACGCGCCACCAAAGAATGCTTACAAAATGAGGTTCATCGCTTCATTTCCAGCGCACAATGGCCACCAAAATATCCGGATACCAATCCATTAGACTATTGTGTCTGGAGTATTTTGGAAAGCAAGGTTGGCACTAAAAAATACCAAAATGTCGCCAAAGCGCCAAAATGTAGCGCTTCGCCAAAAATGCACCAAAATACCGACATTCGGATAGTTATTACGGTTTCATTGGTCATTTGAAGGCCATAATTCGTGCCAAAAGGTGACCAATTCGAACAAATCAAAACTTATTTTAAAATTTGATGCTATTTCCGACATTTTTTCCTTTCATTCAATAAAATTTAAAAAAAATTGTAAAAATTATGGCGTTTGACTTTGTTGCAGTTTTCTTTTTTCACCCTGTATATGGAAGAGATTCATTTAAAGATAAATCCATTCTACAGAATATCTACTTTTGAAATGGATTTTTTGCATTTTGAATTCTCCAATGGATAGATCGTTCTCTAAATTATACATTGATACCTTGTGAAGGGTTTCTAGAAGATGAATGAGCCTTTGATAGTTATAATGTCACTTTAGAATGTCTGTTACAGATGAAATATTTTCCTTTGCTTAATCAAATTGACAAATATTCATCAAAATATCCCCATGAAGACCAAGTTATCTTGTGAAAACCACAGTATGCACAAGAGCTGTTATCCTCTTTCACAGCTGATCTGACAGACAGGCGAAGCATAAATATTTGCTATCTTATGAATTAACGTTTCAATATTTGAACTACAGGGTGGCATTTCACAAAAATTTCGATAAATCCTATGATTCTTAACATCGCCTGGGATCACAACGGCTCTCGTCTTCATATAAATATGATCTTCGTTTGAAATTCCTACCCATAAATATGTTTCATAGCCGTTTTTAATGTTTAGATTCGGGATTAGTAGACGACTTTCTTAGACCTTTGATTTAGCAATTCATTTAGTGATAGAACATGATCTTTAGCTTCCATAACTTCTATGTTTTTATATGGATGAACTCCTTATATCTAGTTCTAGGCCATCAAATCAAATATATTTCATTGGCAATTTTCATCTATGGCATCAAAGTTAGTTTTGCAATTGAGAAAAATAGCTTTTGATTAAGAAGTTCATTGAATCTTAGATATTTTTCTTTAATTCCATTAGGTGTTTTACATTGAGTTCTCCTTTCAAAGTATTTTTCTACACAATTTCCTGTGATATTTTCCTACATTTCTTCCCTCTGCTGCCATAAGTATAATAATTTTTACATGATTGTAAAGGATCTGTAAAAAATCAGACATTAGTAACATGTTGAAAATAAAATTATTTTAGATTTAAAATATACCTCCTCTTGCATTTTGCAAAATCCACCACTTTAATTATCCGAAAAAATACCGGCAATTAGCTTATAATTTACGCATTTAATTTATCTTCCAGTACCTTGAGTTTGCATTGGCCAATAAAATCTATACAAAACTCCAAGTGACATTCAAATAGATTTGTTTGATTCGTTTTTTCAGTCTCATGAATAAGTTATCTTTTGCTGTAAATCTCAAGCCGGCAGACGCACACCGGTTATGTCTGTGTGGTTTCTTATTCTTTGCAAATTAACTAAAATAGCCGTAACACGATGAATAAATAAAAACCAATGTTTTATAAGCGTCATTAGCTGCTGGTGATGGTAAAATTTAAATTTGCTGTGGAATGGGTGAGAAAATGTTTTTTTTTTTCGCTAGTTTAAACATTATTGTTGTATTGTTTTTTTTTTTTCTGTTTCGCTTCGTAACTCCAATCTTAATCACCATTAAATTCTTTTGAGCATTTGATTCGAATGAAAAAAAAAAATAAATAAAAAATCAAAAGTGCCTCTTTAACCATTCTCAAGTATGTGTTTCAATATTTGGCGTTGACGTTTGTGCTCACCATTTGCTGAATTGCTAAGGTCAGTTTCTTGTAGCTGGTTAGCTTTGAACCCAATAAGAAGTGTTAGAAATACAACAAGCTCGCCAATGCTAGATGGCTAGCTAGCTAGCTGATTTTCTATGTTGACGGATTGGTGTTCGTTTTTACACACAAGGCAAATGGCCAGAAAGCCAGCCTGCAACATAGAATATACCACCACTACTTCAACAAAATAAAAATTTTAGTTCCACCTTGAAATAGTAATTTGGAACATGCTTAATAATAATTAGATAATACACAAAGCAGAAAGAAAAAACAAACGTACACAAAATGTATGGTCATTTATATGAATCTGAAATAGTCATTGCTGGCTGGCTTGCTATCTTACTTGCTATTCGTTTATGTAGGCTATGTAAATTGTATTCTTTTTTCTTTCAAGTCTCTGTGCGTTTGTTCTCAAAACTTATTTGTTTAAAGATGCCTGGCCGAATAATTATGTTAGCTCTGAATCTACACAGAATGTATGACAAAACGAAAAATCACGTCGTCTTCATGTTTGTTTCGTGTTCTTGGAGATTTAACTATTCATTGTTTGTTGATGGATGTATTGCTGCTTGCTGCTTGCTGCTGATGGCTGATTGTATGGATGAGAAAGAAGGTCAATATATACTCTGGTATTTATTGTTATTGTTCTTGTTGTATCTTTTCCTTATCTCACATTTTATTGATCGTCTTTATCTATATGGTATTACTCGGAATTCTGTTATTGATCAATTCGGAAATGACTTATAAATTTATATGGAAATTGTCCCATAGATGGGTTATTAAAAATTGCGGTTCGTTAACATGGAAGAGTTCAAAATTCGGTTTCGTAAAATAGATAGATTAATAAAAAAAACCCGGTTCGTTAACATGAAAGAGTTCAAAAATCTCTTTTGTAAAATCCGTTCAGGGCGAATGAATGCATATTTTATGGCTGGAATTTATTTTAAGGCAAAAGATCTGACAATTTTTCCAAAGATAAACCCTTTGATATGATATATAAAGATGTGGAAACGTCCATAAAGAAAACAAATGGAATTTAAAAAGATCGAAGTTCTTCTAAAGGTCTTAGGAAGGGTATCGCTGATGGATCAGCCCGAAATGGTTAAGGTACATTATTCTAATCGCTGATCACTTTATTTCATAGGGCCTTTCAAACACTTTTTAGTACTCTTGTTAAATACGCAAAATAGTGAATAGAATAATCTAAAAATATTTCAAATTTCTTCCAAAGGGCATTTAAAATGAGATCGTTGATGAACTATTACTAAGTAACTACCCTTCACCTATCACTTTCTTTAAAATTGTCTATTCAGTCATTATTCAGCACTCTTGTTAAAAATCAAAATATTGAATGAATGGCGTTTTTGGTCTTTTAAGATTTGTTTATTTAACTCCATAATTATCTAATGAGTAGGATACCAGTGGCATTCTAACAATTATAAGACGGTAAATATTTGACGATACTTTTTACTTGATTTGAAACTCCAATTAAAATTTGAATAGTACAACATAAAACATGACCTTTCATATCCACCGTTCATGTGACAAAGAAGAATTCAACGAAGACTTCAAGGAGAATATCTCAGATGAATATCTTCATTTTATAACGAAATGCAAATCGGATAATCAACAGCCCATATAGGGTTTTTGGTCGATTTTAAAGTAATTGATATGTTTTCGGATCTATTTTGATTACACTTCTCTTTAATTTCAAGGAAAACAGTTTTGTTATCTCAAAATGGAAGCTTTTAAAATCTTGGTCATTTTTCACGATGGTATGAGCTTGAATGGATTTCGTAGAATTCATAGTTCACAGGATTCAAAAATATGTTCCTATGCAACAGGGAAACAAAAAATATTAAAAACTGTCCTACAATTACAAAGAACGTGTATAAAATATATCAAAATACAATAAGAACTTTTACCATCAACGTTCCGAATGATTTCTAGAGTCACCGCCTAAAGACTGCCGCCTCTCGACCCATCTGGCTTCTTCAAAAACTGAGAAATTATCTTGATAGGCACCTCAAAATACCATTTATCTATTTATTTAGTATTAAAATAACTAGTAAACCACTATTAAACAATAATTTTCTAAAAAGGAATTGTTGATTCCACAAAACGAAGCTGCTTTGCGCCATAACTTCTGTCAAGTGACAAAACAGCTGATTTAACATTCCTACTCTCTATATCTCTCACATTCCCTCTCACCATTTGTTCACACAAAAAAAGGAGACTACACAAGCAATTTCAACAAAGTGCTGGAGAAATTTATTTTCTATCACCCCGAATTTCTTCAACACACAAATAAAACACCCAAAAATGTCGGCTTCAAATATTTAATAAGCTCCACTTTTTCCTTGAAACCACTGTGAGCATATTAAGTTCTCCGTGGATCATGTGTCAATCTGTCTCCTCAAATTTCGCAGTTAGCGACAAAAATTTAATGTGTCAGGCAGGTTGTTTATGAGCACATGAAGTGATCATTATTTTAAGACATAAAAAATGTAAAATGTAATTGTTCTATATAAAGCAAAACAAATCAAATTATTATCTCACAATTTCTGTTTTATCACCAGAAACATTTCGAAAACAAAATAATTGACAACGACAAAAACAAATAGGAATAAAAATAATTGATACCACGAAATATATTGATAAGACAACAGGCAATGGTTTGAGAAATGTCATTTAGACACACATGTCTAACAGATTTCTCGCCGTCCGCCCTCCCCTCCACGCCACTCCACTCTTCACAAGCAATCACAACAAAAACAAAATGTAACAAAATATAACACTTAAACAAAATAGAGATAGAAGACATCAAGACAACCAAGCAAAGCAATCAAATGTGAGTGGCCTAGCCTCCTCCTGTCTTTCATTTATCGATTAATCACAAAACAATAACAACAGCAACAAGAATAAGAACATTTTGACACATTGTGTTTGTTATTCTTAAGGCGAAAAAGAAAAAAAACCAAATGAGAACATTAAGATTGCCATGGCTGGCAGTTGGGGGTGGAATGTTAATAAAATATTTTGGACATAAAGGAACAATGTTCCATTGCTGGCTGAAACATTTTAAAAAATCAGAACGCATTTCCTGAATAATTATCATAAATACAATATTAAAAAAACAAATCCAGTCTCTTTGTCGACAGACGCTCATGCATATAACCATGAACGACGAATTCTGCTCGTCAAGAAAACATGTTGGAATGTAAGTGTATTGGGGGTATGGCTGGGGCAATGATTGGAGAACTTGGTTGGATGGACATTCTTTGTTTGCTTGCTCGCTTGCGTCGTTGTTCTTCTTCCCGCATAGCAAAAAGCAGAAGATTTAATGTTTTGGATTTTTTCTTATTTTTGTAAATAGCTTCTTTTCTTTGTGCACTCACCTTCAGCAGATTTAAATTATTGTCCCTGGCTGCATTACACACAATACATGCAAGATCCATGACAGTAGTTGTTCTGGAATATCTTTTTCTTGTTCTTTGCACCACTCCAATAAAGAAAACACTTAACGCGTCGTTGTCCGCCGCCTAGTTGCTTTTGGTTAAGTTATTTATGTTGTTTTCGTTCTTCCTATTCTTCACACTTCTTGTTTTTTTTTTTGTATTTTCAATTTTCAACTTGATTTTTTTGGAGAGAATCTGTCGTCTCGCGCGTGTCTGTCACTGTATTTTGTTTAAGAATACGTGTGTGTATAGAACTTACGTTTGTGTGTGTTTTACTTTAGTTGTGTTGGTTGTTGGTTCTGTGTGTTTTTGTAAATTTCCTTTGTTCTTTTGCAAAATTTTCATTTAAATTTTTTGTTTAAAGGTACAAATTGAAATGTTTATATTATTGCTTTTTGTTGTTGTTGTACGTTTTGCAATGTAAAATGTACCCAACCAGCCCACCGTTTCACTTAATTGTTGTTTTTCTTCGCGTTATGATTTTACAAAAATTCTTTCTGGCTTCTGCAGCAACACACAGCACAGACACACAATTGCACAATTTTCCCGAAATTTTTGCTCTGCTTCTTCTTTTTCTTGTTATTATTACTCTTTTTTATTTTTCGTGTTGCGTATTTCCTTTTGACCAGGGATTTTTTCTTTCTAATTCTTTCCTTCTTTTTTCAAGAAGAAACAGGAAGATCTTGTTGTTGTTTCTGTCGATTTTGCTCGAATACGTTTTGTTATGATTTCTTTTTGTGTTTGTATTCTGATTCGCTGCGACAGCTTAATGCGAGAAGTGGGAGGAATCACTAGCACTTGTTAAAAAAATCTTCTGTTATGGTTTTCACCGTAAGAACTCTTTTCCTTTTTTTCTTGTTATTCTTTTCTTCTTTCCTTGAGATTTGCATGCAAAGAGGCAAAGTGGTGAATCACGGAATCACAAACTTTTTCTTCTTCAACGTTGTATCTCATTCGGCCCTAGTCAATCAAATACTAAAATTAATTTTATTTTTTAATTTCAGCTAGCTGTCAAACAGACATCGGGGCTGAGATTTTCAGCAACAACGTCGTCATTATTAATTGGCCGTCTGTTGCTGTTATTGCCGTAAATGTCAATCAACGTAAAATGATAGCACAGTTTTTTTTCTGATTAGCATAAAACGATAACACGGCTTTCTGCTGTCACCGTTAAATAATAACGTTGATAAGTCTATAATACATTCATTACCTTTCACAAAATAGACAATTGAATGGATTTTTTAACGGAAGAGTGGCATGGAAAAGTAAAGCAGAATATTTATATATTTGTTCGAACAATGTGTACCAAATGATAGATGAAGAAAACACCCACAGTGAACAGAAAATCTGGAGATCTACGTATATACGATCTTCTGGAGGTATGCATGGGTAGATATCTTCCGGACATAATAGACCTTCTATAGCTATTCTGTGCATTTATACACCTCCTGGACATTAAATATCTTCAATGGATCGGCTTTCTACACATTGTTGATTACTTAAAACAATCGGATTTTCTCTAAAACACAAGGTATTTCTATATATTTTTAATCATTTACACTAAGCATAATGTAAAACTAAAATTATTTCCTAAAAAACATATATTCTATTCTTTAAAGATTTTCATTCTTTTTCACATATTCCATGGCCAATTGTTTCACACGTTGGACATTGGCATCGCTGCCAAAACGTTCTTCAAATTCTAAATATTTCTTAAAGATTGTACGCATTTTGCGTAGAGGTATCTTTTGCACTATAGCACGTTCCAGAATGTTTCTAAAAAGAAAAAAGCGTTCAAGTTCAAAATTCCCGACAAATTAACGAAAAATCTTACCTCGCAGAATCAATTAAATCAGCCTTCACCAACATATCGACATATTGTGACCAAACATCCACGCGTTTGGGATATGAGGTAACAACCTGGTCCAATAGTGTTTGGGCCATTTCATTTTCACCATGTTTGTGATTCAAATTGGCGAATATAACAATTGTGTTGACATCTGAAAGAAGAAAAGTACAATGTTAGAAAATTCCTGCGAATGTATAGTTCTCTCTCATAACTTACGATCTCTTTCGGGCAGACAGGCCAATGCCTTATGCAATAACTGTTGAGCTCGTTCTGTCATGCCCACACTGAAGTAGGCATTGGCAGCCACCTTCCACATTTCCTGTTCAGCTTTGAATTTTTTCGTTATAATGCCAATCATTTCTATCAGGTCCTGGGTCTTTTTGGAATCGGTAATTATTTCCACAGCCCTTAGGTAAATCTTTAATGGCTCATTATAGATTAAGGCCTCTTTGAGGATGTCATTGAAGGTCTCCTTGCTGCCATAACGTAATTCTAAATTCAACATTGCCACCCAAATATTGATTTGTTCTTCGGAATTTCTAAAGGTAATGGTTTTTAGAGCACGACGAGCCACTGCCCTGGCCTTATCGATTTCGGCAGCTTGCAAATGAAATACCATGTAATTGATCCAATGTTTGCTGTTATTCGGATCTGATAGCACCAACCTATCAAATTGATCTACGGAATCTGGTAATTGTGTGGGATCGGCATATTTCTCTTCAATGGCCCTGAGTCGGGCTTCTTCTTCGCGTTGCTGTTTGAATTTCTCAGCAGCGGTGAGTTTCTTTTTACTCTTGGCATCATTGGCAGTTTGATCAGCTTCATTCTCCTCTTCATCGGAGGAATCTTCTGTTTTTGAAATATCCTTTAAGTCAGTGGTCCAGAAGTTGCTCACACCAGCCAATGATTTGGGTGTGGGTTTGGGTGTATTGGTGACTTTGGGTTTATCTTCAGTTTTTGGTGTGACCACAATATCTACCACCTTGGCGGCTGCCTTTTTATCAGCACTTTTATCTTCATAGAATAGTATATCTGGTTGTTCCACTTTAGCTTTTTTTGAGGTCTCTTTTTTGGATTTCTTTACTTCTTCTTGTGTTTCCGAGGTTTTGCGTTTACGTTCCTCTGATTTGTTTTTAGCCGGACTCTCTGCAAGTTTCGCTTTCTTGGCTGATTGTTTTTCCTTATTCTCGTTTTCTAGCTTCCGTTTACGACTGATTTCTGTCCAAATTTTGTGGGTATCATCCAAAACAGCCAAAGGCATTTTATCATCTATGAAGCTCAGCTTACAGAAATCTCCTTCGCCTACCGAGTTACTGCAACTCTTTTCAAAATCATTGAAATGCAGCTGGGCTGGACAGTAAACCAATGGATGTTTACCCTTCTTGAGAGAGCAAACAAAAACACTTTCGTTTTTAAACAAAACCTTGGCATTAATGCCTCCCTTGCCCACCAAGTTTTGTGGTATCTCTTTGCCGGGTTGTATGTGATCTGTATCGCCGGATTTGTTGCTTAGGAAAAGTAAATTGTTGCTGTAGTCCACCCATAAAACAATGCATTCCTGTGTTGTTCCACTTGCTGGAGGTTTGGCTTTACCCACAATACTGGTTTTGACAATGCCTGTAACTTGGGTTTTTTCCACCACATATTCCCAGTCATTGGTGGCCTCATTAACACCTTGGAATTGGGCCTTCACTTTGTCGCCCACCGAGTAACGGGCAAGAGCATTGCCTTGCTTTTTCAGGCTCTTCTTAATGCTGTCAATTTCTTCAAGATATCTGAAAAAGGAAAATCAAAAATATAAATTATTTAAAAACCTCATTTGATATTCACTTCAAAACTCACTCTTTTAAGGCCTTGGCTGTGGTCGACAATTGACAGTCCCACACATCTATCAGCTTGGCTGATACCGATATTGTTTTGGTTAGATCTTCTTTGCCCAAAACTTTAACAAAAATAACCTGATCTTGGGCAATGGAAACCTTGGCTGCATTCTTGATATCCATCAGCATCATGTTCAAATGTAATTTCACGGTTTTAGTATAATTATTTATGGGCACATTCACCTCCACCACATCCTCGTTAACATCCTTGACGTGGGCCTTTAAAATATCCCCCACATTTACGGATTTCCAATTGGGTGTTAAATTTTGCGTAAAGTACTGGACATCTCGTACACTGAAGATGTTATTGTTGATGCATGCCGCCTGAGTTTGTTCACCAATTTGGTACATATGCAATTTGGCCAGCAGCAGATCATTGTAATTTGAAAAGAATCTAATGGGTATGAGACCCTTAAATTCAATTTCTTGACCCTCATCGTCATGATCTTCCTCTGGGGCATAGGCCACTTTTATTTCCAAGGCCGAATCCAATTTATGTACTATGGTTGCCGGACAAATTTCACCCAATTTAAAGGCATTCTCGACAACGCCCAATATTAGCTGGCCATCCTTCTTATCGGCCACACGAAATTGTAAAGTTTGTCCCTCTTCCAAGGTATCCAAATGTCCAACAGGGGCATTTTGCCGATAGAAAATACCCTTGACGTCGCCAAAGAATTTCACCAAAGCAAAGCTGTGTTCGCATTTCACAATCGTGCCCGTGTAATTGCCATTAATTCGAGCCTCATTGAAACTGCTCAAGAAATTACACGATTTTGATAGATATTCCTGGCGATTGGTTAGATAAACCATTTTCCTTTCAGGATTCACAGCAACAATGCGACATTTCAGTTTCGTATTGGGTTCCAAAATCTTTGAGGATGGGGCCAGGAATAATTTTTCAATAATTGCTGGAAGAAAGACAGAAAATTAATTTAATTTGTTTCCACAACAATTCAACAAAACTTACCCGATGCCATTCCCACCTGGACACTGTAGCCATGAATTTTCTCATTGAACTCCCTTACCTTGGCTGTAACAAAATCCCCCGGATGAAAGTCATCCAAGGCAAAGAATTTCTCTTGCACTGTGGCCGTATCATCGGTACACACATACAACGAGTCCATAATATCATAATCGAGAATACGAACTTTGTGGGTGCTATCCTTGGCATATTTAGCCAACAATTCATCCTGATCATAGTTTCCCTTGTAATTTGCTTTGATAGTCTTGTAAGACAAGATACCTTTATGTTGATCATTTAACACCAAGACCACGCCGCCGGTACCCAAATGATGGACCTTGGCATTCTCAATAATATCACCTCTTTTCAGGGAATTCACGCCGTCTTTATCTTCCTCCGCCTCCTCATCATCTTCCTCTGTTCTGTGTTCCTTTTTCATTTCATTATTTCTATGGATGTTCAATGTCAAATACACCAATTTTGTCAAGGGCATAACATAGAGAATTCTGGCCTCATATTTCTCATTGATTTCATAGTCGTCTGGCACCAGCAGGGCATTGCCCAAATGATGTTCATTGACATAGGCCGTGAATAGCTCATTCATTACGGTTCCCTTTAAACCATCCTTAAGGCGTTTGCTTACTTGGAAATTCACAATGGTTGTTGGTAGCAAATAATCCAGACTGGGATCTGTTTGATCCTTCACCTTCAACTTATCTTCTGTTACTTCACGACAAATGCAAGTACTCGCCGCTTGATCCAGTGTAATTTTGTCCACCTTCAAATAAATCATTTCACCAACACCATGCCCCTCTTTCGATTTTTCCAAAGGTAAAAAGCAACGCAAACCCTTGATGCCCGACTCAATAATGTAACCATGCTCCTGGACCTCCTCGACAGCACCATTGAACACAAATCCCTTGCGTATATTTGAATGATTCAGCTCAGCATGTACCTCGCTTGGCTTAAAAGTCATATCGATCAAAACATGACCCTTTTCATTTGACTTAATCTCCAACACACGCCCATAGACAGTTTGGCCCACACGATACAAGTCCTTCAGCGGTTTATAGCCTTCAGCTTGGGCAGAATTTTGTAAAAACTCCTTTGTATTTTTTGTGTAAGAATCGGATATTTCCAATGCTGATACTCTGGCCGTTAGACGTCCTGGCAGTGAGACACTAACATACAATTGATCCACTTTCTTAATGATACCCATGATTACCATGCCATCCTGTATTGTTTCATAGTTGAGGAGTTCTGCGGAAAACGATTCCAAGGTATCATTTTGTTGTTCATCATCACCAAAGGGCTTTTTCGACGACTTTGTTTTGGATTTTTTTATTTTCTTTTGAACAGCACCAAAGATCTGAAATGAGGCAAGAACCACAGAGGCATTAGAAATTGTAGTCTAAATTTACGAATGTTTCACTCACCTGTCCCTCTGTTTTTGTGGCCACTGCTTTTTCCTTTGAGGCTGGTATTCCACCACGAGGAAATGATTTTTCAATTATTACCATTTTTAATAGAAATTAACAATAATAATGTGTGGGAAAAAAAAAAACTAAAATCAAACTGAATGTCTTAGCACGTTGTTTTTAATGAATGTTGCCAGATTGTCATGTTTTTCCTCAACAGCTGTGAGAAAACTAAAGTAAGCGTAACACAGAAAATAGTGGCGATTAGTCAAAACGTATTGTCTATTGTTTTCACGGCTGTGCTTATTTATATTAAATGTCTTAAATTGAAGGCATTGTTTATTAACCTATTAGTAAACTGAAGTTATCATTAAATTTTCATAAAATATAAGTTTTTAGTTTATACGAAACGTGTTTAATTCAAAAAACATTAATGTCAATTAAAAAAACCAATATTAATAATAAACAAAATAGCGAAAAGCTCATTAGTTCTTCTAAAAAATAATGCCGTCTTTACACCGACACCTACATTTCTCGTTCTAAGAAAATGCATAATTTGTTTGACGTATTATCAAAGGAATTTGCAATCTAATTAACATTTTTTATAAAAAAAAAACATGTTCGGTGTAAATAAAGCTTTAGTCTAATCTCAAGTAAGTATATTTAGAGGCTGAATTCTTGTTCAATAAAATACCATCCATTTCCGTGTTTTGAAACAACAATTATATGGAGATTTGTAGGTAGAAAGTAGTATAAATGTCATCTGAAAAATTAAATAGGAGTGTACAAAATAACTAAAAAAAGTATAAACAATGGCATTGTTTATTAAAAAAGTATAAACATTTATTTTATGTTACTTTTGATATATGAATAAATTTTGATCAGAAAAGATCCTATTTTGCTCTTTTAATTTGAATCAATTTAATTGGCAATTTAAATTGTTTATAATAAAATTGACATATCTGGCGCTTTTAACCATGGTAGAAGAATACAGGTAGAGTCATCAACGTTAGCGAACATTGATATGTCAAAAATATTTAAAAATGTTGCAAAAAGAGACAGCATTAACCGCCTCAATATGTATTTTTTAGTACAAGACAACTCTGATTCAAGGAAAGTGGTTTGGTGTATAAGTGACATGATGTACAAAGCATGACAGAAGAATACTCAAAAATATCTACATCTGATATGTCAAAAATATCTACAGAAATTAATTGATTTCCAAATATTTTTTTAATACGGTTGTGTTTGTTAAGATATAAGTTTTTCAAAAAAATTACTAATTTAATACTTTTTCATTCAAAAATTTGAGTTCCAAAAATGTTTTGACGGTTCATTGTGTTGATACGGCAACCTGTATTATTTCATCATGGAACAAAGCTTATAAAAAATACACATTTTTCCCATTCCTAAATAAATTACTGGCCTTTTGAACTGATTATTTTTAATATATTTCCTATCAAACGCATTATTTCAAATTAAATCTTCTATTTTTGTAATATTTTCTCTTTACGAGCTCGAAGCACATGTTGTCGCACTGATTCTATAGTCAAAATACAACCCTGCCAGAGATTTGCCAATGCCTGTCACAAATTGTGCGATTTTTATCGCCGTCCACAGTTGGCAGCACTGTAAACCGGCATTTTTCGCCATTCTTTATAATACACACATAAAGCACATCCCGTCATTATTACTATACAACTACTCGCAAAAAGTCAGTGAAAAAGTGCCGAAAAGAATCGACGCCGCAATCACATTATAGCTGGGGACGAGCCTTTGTTTTTTTTTGCTTTCTGTGCAACACGCAATTTCAAGAAATATCCAGATAAATAAATAAATAATGTCCAGCTTACCGAAGCGCGCAAAATTGGATGAGGCCAACTCCGGTGGTGCGCCCAATGAAGCTGTATCTGAGGCGCTGGAATTAATCGATGCGTGTCAAAACGACATCGATGCCCTCAACGAAAAAGCCAGCGAGGAAATACTCAAAGTTGAGCAGAAATACAATAAACTCAGGAAGCCCTGCTATGAGAAGCGTAGTGAATTGGTCAAACGTATTCCGAACTTCTGGGTGACAGCGGTAAGTCTATCTAACATTGGAGTGGTATGCCATTGAAAGACGAGGCAAGGATGATCAGTCGTTAGAAGCAGCAGGATAGGATAGGAAGCATAGAAAAAGATGTATGTAATATGATGAGTTAGTTTCTATTGTGTATGTAACCATTTAACGTGTAGATACAGTGTGCTCCGCATTTGTTCTTTTTTTGTGTTGGTTTCTTCTTTCCTTTGGAAGAAGAGACAAATTCCCGGGATCATTTGTAAGAAGTCTGTTGTGCTATTCACACTCGTTAAGGTATAAATGCCTTTTAGAAAAGGGGCGAAGGTTTTTACATGAGTTTTTTTTTTGTTCCTGTTGTTGATGCTCTTGTTTTTTGTTTTTGCCAATATACAAAAGAATACTCTGTTGATGTGAGTATGTGTATGTGTGAGTGTGATGTGTAAATTATTGGCTGTTGTGCTCAGTCATCATATTTTTGTCGCTGGCGGGTTAAATTTTTGTTGTGTACACAGCTTTGTAGGGTTGCCAATCTTTGTGAAATAGAATACCAACAATGTGCTTGGAATTAGTTAAGAATATAGAAGAGTGGATTCTCTTGACCGGATATTTTGTTATAATTATCCCGAGAAAAAGTACAGTGTCACATATTTGATGCAGGGGTTTACATTTCTTTACCTTGATTAGGTTTGACTGTACCAAGGTGTTCTGTAGATGGCATATGGCGCGAAAAATCTGCTATTTACAGAAGATCTTCAGTGGGTTCCCAAATGTTCTAAAATCACCTTAGAATAAAACAGATTGGCTAGAAGAACTCGAGATCTTTTTTAATTCATAAATGATCACAAGAAGGTCTATTGGCTACAGGTCAAGGTCTTCCATTTATAGAATACATCCTGAAGATTGTTATGTGGTTGTTTGAAGGTGCTCTCTGTATAAAGTCCTTTAGAAGGTTGTTCTGCTACAAATTATAACTATCAAGTCTTAACATAGAAGACCCTAAGAGTTCTACACTGAGAAGGACGTCCTTGTATATAGAATTGAAGGTCTTCTGGGTTTTTGGATATATGTCCTCAAGAAGGTCTTTTATTGAACATCCAAAGATGTCGGTTTGATATAGAAGACCTAGAAAAGTTCTGTGCACAGAAAAGCTGAAGTAGGTTTTCTTTTGTGGAAATATCGTGACATTCTTCTTTTTATAGAAGACTTGAGGTCTTATTTATATATAAGAGACTCCGAGAGAATTTTTTTTTTTGTATAGAAGACAACTGCTATTTATAGAAAACATTTTCTATTATAGAAGACCTCTAGAGGATCTTTTGTGTTGGAGATCTCATACAGATGTAAGAACGGTTCAAAATTCTCAGTGTAGTCAATTGAGCACCTTAAAAAGTCTTCCTCAAACAATTTAGAACCACAATTTATTTTTAACTTATTCCCTCGAATTAAACATTATTCCTCTATTTTTTTTTTGCAGTTTATAAATCATCCACAAGTATCAGCCATATTGGATGAAGAAGAAGAGGAATGTTTGCATGCCTTAAGTAAATTGGAAGTAGAAGAATTTGAAGACATCAAATCTGGATACCGTATCCATTTCCATTTTGACGAGAATCCCTACTTCGAAAATAAAGTGCTGACAAAAGAATTTCACTTGGGCACAGGATGTAAGTTGAAATGCAATCAAAACGTAAAACATTTCTCATTCATTTCTCTTCCTCTTATCCTTTAAATAGCTGATGAAAATAGCGATTGCCCCTCCTCGACCAGTACGGCCATACAATGGAAAGAAGGCAAAAATCTTTTAAAACAATTGCTCTCAAAACCCTTTACCAATAAAAAGAAACGAAATTCCGAATATAAAACATTCTTCGATTGGTTCACCGACAACAGTGATCCGGT
Source organism: Musca domestica (assembly GCF_030504385.1). Classification (NCBI taxonomy): domain Eukaryota; kingdom Metazoa; phylum Arthropoda; class Insecta; order Diptera; family Muscidae; genus Musca; species Musca domestica. The sequence continues at coordinate 13,085,187 of NW_026712155.1, forward strand.
CAATGATGAAATTGCTGAATTAATTAAAGACGATTTGTGGCTGAATCCTCTGCAGTATTATCTGGTACCTGATGTAGAGGTGGAACCAGAAGACGATGACGAAGATAATGAAGACAATGAAGAGGAAGTATTTGACGATGAAGATGGCGAGGGTGAAGAAGATGATGATGATGGTAAGTCACTTTGATGAATGTTCCCTAAAACTAGACGAACTATAATTGTTTTTTTTTTTTTACTTTTTTGCAGATGACAAGTAGACTTGGGTGTATTAAGGATGAAAAAGTAAAAAAAAAACAACAAACATATTGATATATAATATCCGTAACAAATTGATTCCATACTATGCGATATACATATATACGGAGGAATAATAATCTAAACAAACAAGAAGAATAACAAAATTTCGTATTTTAGAATTTAACAACAAGAACAGCAACCACAAAAACGAAAGTTTCATTTTCAAATAAAAAAAAAACTCTTGAAAAAGGCCAAAAAGACAAAAAGCATTGAAAATTTCGTTTTTTCTCAAGGTTTTGAAATTAGAGATATTTATGATGTATATATTCAATATTGTATCGTGAACGTATTATACCCTCCACAAGATAGAAATACTGAACTTATGCGCTGACGTGCCGGGATCTGTAGCGTGCCCACGATCAATTTTCAACGTGGTTCCCTTGTGATTAGCTCTCGGGAGCACACCATTCCTGCTACTAGAACATTAAAAATGCAGTTAATGGCGCTAAATGGTTACATTGGGGTTTTACGATACCTACTAAAATCAAATTGCAATTTTCGGTCAAATGGGAACTAGAATGAAAATTTGAGATCTTAGCCATTTCCATTGAACAAAATTGTAGTATCTGACTGATATTTCAAGGTTTTTGAAATGAAATGAAAATTCCAAACGAAAACTCACAAAATTAGCAAAATAGCAAGCGATTTATTGTTTAAATTTTGGAAGTTTTTTGTTTCATCACGAATTTTAACGGTATCCGGATTTGTACGGTACACACATGTAGTTTTGTTGCAGCTCTGTTGCTTTTACATTTGTACTGTACAAACAAATTAAACAAGTGTTGCCAATATCGATTGAAAAGTTTAATTGAAATAGTTACAGGGATTGGGAGTCGCAAATTAAAACATGGAAAATACGTCACATAGAAATCGCTACCGCGGTACGATTGTCTTCTAAATGTTAGTTTGCCATTGCTTATATGAAAAATGAACTAAAAACCTATATTCGTAAAACCAGTTGTTTAGCTTAACAATTTCCTTAAAAAATAAAAAAACGAATCTTCGAAATAACGGGTAATTTAGGATTAAGGGTTTCTTTTGGCTCCTGTCGATCACCTTCATGAGGAGGCGAAGTTCTTTCCCGCTCGAACATACAATAAAATTATTTCGATGGAATATTTTGTTTTTAGTTCTAATCACCTCGCCAACCATTGGATAGCAAACTCCGCCCAGGCGCCAGAATCTTGTTCAAGGCATGTTCATAAAGACTTTAACGATAGAGAGAGAAATCTTAGTTTACCTTGTCAATTTTCACTGCATACAAAACAGGCGACCGTTGAGGCTTTATCAAATGATTTTCTGTTTTTGAAAAATTTGAATCATGCCTTTGTCCCTTTAAGGTGTGGTGGGTACATAAGCAGCTGGAAGTCTTCGCATGCCATTTTTTGTAACATATCATTAAGGGATGCCAGGGCCGCACTCGAATCCTGCTGTCGTTCTCCCTTATAATTTGGCAAGAAGAGACTTAGGGTGGAAATACATAAAGCGCATATTTGGCTGGCTTCGTAGATGAACAAAGGAGTTTTATGTTGACTTAGTTCGATTTTGGCTCTAGGCTCCTTTGTTCATTTCCGGAGAAGCCAGCAAGATAAGCGCTTTGTTTTTTTTGCAGGGATTCCGTCTGTTTGCTTTCCAAAGTTTTCTTGCAAAAAAGAAGCTGCTGGACAACTCCTGCAGGAAAAGTTACTAAAAACCCACTACTTTAGCCACTTTTGTACATTTTTTCCGAGACCCCGTTTCCGTACGTCAAAAAGGTACAAACTGTTCACTTGTCTGAAAACGTTGCATGTTCTCATTAGAAACTTAAAATCGAAAACCTGTCAAACAGCGAATTTGACTCTTCATCAATTCAATTCCGCGTGGTCTCTGATGTTTCTAATAAAATAAAATGTAACATTTTTTTAAGTATTTATAATTTTTTTATTGAGATTCATAAACAAAATCTGTAAACACACGAATCTTTCAACATTGTTATTTTACTTTCCTCAGAACAGCTTCATTATTTTTGACATGATTTTGAAGTTTTTACTCAGTTTTGCTACTTTTCCGCACTGTTCCACTATTTTTTCCTGAGAGAGTGCATTGGCAACAATTTCACCGGTGCGCTCTTTGCTACTTTTACTATTACACAAGTACGAGAAGGAGGCATGTGATTTATAATTATTAATTAAACGTTAAAGGAAACTAAATAGATCAATTATCATCGTAAATACCACAATTGTAAACCTAACCTTAGTTATGATTGTTGTCTACGCTATGCAGCACTTCAAAACACGTTTAACAAAAATTGACGTTTTTTCATAGACGCCATATTGGCATTACTGTTACTCGCCGCTGTCAAACTATCTGACATAATTTTTTGACAGCCGTCTCAGCGCACTTTGCAAGCTTATTCGTGAATTTTTCTGCGATATTCTCCAAGGCAAAAAATACGATGGCCGCCGTCAATAAATTATCCATGTTGGTAAGAAATCCTTAAAAAGAGTGTTAAATAAACATTTGCATCCATGTAAACCAACAAATGGACTGTGTTTTGGAATAACGTGATACTTTGTCGGGTTATCTGGAAAAATTACCCAACAGTTTTTTTTTGTTGGTTATGTAATGTAACAAAACCACGAAGGAAAATATTTTCTCGGTGTCTGGAAAAATATAATGTGATTTCGTTTTTGTTTTGTAAATGAGAAATCAATTACATAGAGCTCTTTGGTAGTTAACTAAATTGTCTTGTTTCTTTGCAGAGCCGTGCTATGAGCACTGGTGCTCAAATGGTCAAACCCCCCGTACAAGTATTCGGTTTGGAAGGCCGTTATGCCACTGCCTTGTACTCGGCCGCCACCAAATTGAAGCAATTGGATCAAGTTGAAAAGGATTTGCTTGCCTTCCAAGCTACCCTTAAGCAAGACAAGAAATTGCGCGAGTCCGTTGTCAGCCCCATTGTCAACAAGAAAGTCATGGGTGTTGCCTTGAAGGAGAGTGCCGATAAATTGCGCTGGTCTGCTGCCACCGGTAATTTGTTGGCCCTTTTGGCCGACAATGGCCGTTTGAGCCAATTGGATGGTGTTATCAATGCCTTCAACATCATCATGGCTGCCCATCGTGGTGAGGTTGTGTGCGAAGTTGTCTCAGCCAAACCCTTGGATTCTTCACAAAGCAAGCAATTGGAGGGTGCTTTGAAGGTAACGGATTTCAAGAAGATTTTGCAATGAAAACATATGTTTATATTTTTGTTTTGTATTTCCAGTCCTTCTTGAAGAGCAACCAAAGCTTGAAGATTACCTCCCGTGTGGATCCCAGCATCATTGGTGGTCTCATTGTCTCCATTGGTGATAAATATGTTGACATGAGCATTGCCAGCAAGGTCAAGATGTACACCGATGTCATCTCCTCTGCCGCTTAAATTGTAAATCTGAAATCTTGGATTTAAAATCTATGATTTTCGTTAAGGCCTTTTAAGTTTCTTTAATTTGTAATTTAATTATCAATTTTCCTCCGAATCAATATAGTAATGTGTTCTTAACTGAATACGTCTCCAGCCCTCACACAAAAAAGAAGTGTTGCAAAATAATTTACTCTTGGATGAAATATTTGCCGAAACAAAAACATCAGGCAAATTGAAATAAACAAAACAATAAAATGATGGATGTTAAAAAAATACGAATTTCATTGTAAACCCTGTTTGGTATTCAAAAGGCTTTTTCCCATTATGTGACCTAGTTTAATGAAAAATGTGTTGTTTCTGCACATCAGGGTTGGCGTCCGGAATCATGGTACATCATCATCATCTACCATGATACAAAGTTAAATATATATTTTTGAGGTACATTTGTTAAATTATAACACCATATCGTTAGTTACAGGTCAATGCATTTCGAGCTAGAAGACACAACAATGCGAATTTAACCAGAATTTTATTTGACACACATAAATTGGTGCGAATACCACGCAGGCGTGTGGGTGTTAACTAATGTGGGAACAGTGATGATCATTTGTTAAGGGAAAAGTCACAAGGGCAAAGAAAAAATTTGCAAATAAGGTCGTTTAGTTAATTTAATTTTCTTGACTTGTTGAAGATTTTATATTTGGAAAGGAATGGAGATGGTCCTCTGTGCACAGAAGACCTGTAGATATTCTAATATTTATAATTATCAGTGGATATGTTATAGAAGATGTGTAGAAGGCCTTTATTGTATACAAGACCTTTAAAAGCCTGTCTGCCCTTGTGTCTATAGAAGACCTGTAGAAGGAACGGCCTGTTGAAGGTCTCCTATGCATAGAAGACATCAAGAAGGTCTTCTGAGTATAGAAAATCTTTACAAGGTACTCTAACTATAGAAAGCCTGAAGAAGGTCTTCTATATATAGAAGACATGAGGAAGGTCTATAATATGGAAGGCCTGTCGAAGGTCTTCTATGTATAAAGAACTGTAGGAAGTATTTTATATATAGAAAGCCTGTAGAAGGTATTCTATGTATCGACGACCTATAGAAGGTCTTCTATATAAAGAAGGCCTGTATAACGTCTTCTATGTCTAGACAGCCTGTAGAAGGTCTTTTATGTATCAACGGCCTGTAAAGGGTCTTTTTATATATTGAAGACCTGTAATAATCCATTGTATAGAACGTCATGCATAGAGGACCTTTGGAAATGTTTTTATGCAGACCTGTTGTCTATCTATCTATAGAAGATATATAGAAAGTCATTTATGCATAAAGTCTTCTATAGGTCATTTCAGTATTCTGTCCACTGCTCTTACTAAAATTTGCAACAGTATACAACCAACATTTCACGCTCAATGTAAAAAGGGTGATGGTGTTTTTGATGATGATGACGACGAAGATGATGGCGATGGTGTTGGCTGTGGTATCAAACCAGACACACATATTATGCAATAAAATTAATGATAGATTCGGCCTTTTTTGGAAAAACTACAACTGGAAGTTCCAGCAACAACAATAGCGGTTTGCAAAAATGGTTTATTTTCCATGACAAAAAAGACCTCTGCAAAAACATTTAACCAAATTTGCTTATGGCGGATTTTATTTGAATTTGAAATGATAAGTTTGGATGCCACGGCATTGCAGGGCTTAGTAGAGAATTTCTAACTAAAGCAATAACATCGTGAAACGGTCTAACTAAACGAAAGGAAAAACTCAATTCCATTATTTATTAAAAAAGTTAAGTGAAGTGAAGTGACAAATGTTTTAAAGGCCATGGATTTACGGCGCATAATTTTCCTTTTTATAACCTGCATTTTGAGCTGTTGTAATTCACAAACCTATAGCCAAGGATATCGTTATCCTGTCCAAAGGCGAGCGGGTTATAGTTATACACCAACATCATATAATCGTGGGGCAGTTTCGGTGTCCAATAATCGCAATGCTTACTCGTCGGCCGCCAAACCATATTATCGCCAATCTTCAAGTGGTTATCGTTATCCTGATGGACAAAATTCCAATGTAGCTGTAAAAGGATATAGTTCAACAGCCAAGGATACACGTTATCCTGGTACCTATTCAACGGCATATTCATCACGGGGAACTACATCGTCGAGCACTCCCGTGAGGTGGTATGCCTCATCGGAGGATTACAAGCGTAACAATTACATTACATCTCCATCAACCATATCGCAAGCTTCCAATAACGAGGATAACAAAGAGGCATCACAAGACACCAAGGATTATTTGACAAATTCTTACAATGAAAACAACTCAAAATTGTCAGGGGATAAAAGCCGTTACCAATCAAGTCAAATTGATAAAACAGACACGGAAAATTCCAAATTTGCCGGAGCTGATAATCAGGAACAAGAGGATGAATCATCTCCACGCACAGCTTTGCAAATTAAGCGACGCAAATTGTTGAGACGACGTTTGGCAGCTGCAGCTGCTGCAAGAAATCGTTGCCTGGCCTATGGTCGTGATGCGGCGGCTAACAAAAATATTACACCCCCACCCAGGGAGCAAGGACGTTTTCTATTCGATGTGAATGTCTACAAGGTGTATCCCCAGGCTCCGGTGGGAGCTCCCCTGGGTTGTGGTGGTGGTTTTGGCGGTGGAGGTTTCGGTGGCGGTCTCTTTGGTGATGATTTAGGAGGCTATGGTGGAGGTCTTGGCGGTGGCCTAGGGGCCGGTGCTGGTTTAGCTGATCCCCTATTGGATCCGCTTTACCCTCCACCCTTAAATCAATTTTTAGGCTTATTTGCTCCTGGCATACTCAAC
>NW_026712155.1:13096704-13126227 GCF_030504385.1 Musca domestica
ACCAAAGAAACCGCCACCACTGCTGCCACCATAGTAACCGGATTCATGGTATTTGTTGTAACCGCCATAATAATTGCTGCCACCATAACCACCATGACCATAACCTCCTGGATAGCCACCATGTCCATATCCGCCAGGATAACCACCATGGCCAAAGCCGCCGCCATAACCACCATGACCATAGCCGCCGCCATAACCACCATGACCATAACCGCCGCCATAACCACCATGACCATAGCCGCCTCCATAGCCACCATGGCCATAACCGGGATAACCATAACCACCACCATATCCTCCGGGTCTGTAACCTCCACCATAACCGCCATAAATGCCCTTATTTATTCCAACCCCAGCCGAGAAACCAATTCCAATGCCACCACCCAAAAATCCCAAGGTGCGGCCCTCGGCCTTAACGGGCACCGGTTCTGGAGCAGGGGCTGCCAGGGAACAGCATATCAGGCACAAGACCACAATTGATTTAATCTACAACAGAATAACACATGTCAAGTTATTTATATTTTTCTGCAAAATATCTTCAACTTACAATACGTTGCATGATGGATCCAATTGCTCCCACACTCTAGGCTTCCTTTTGCTTCTGTCAAAATTCTGGTTTCAACTAACGACCATTCCTTTGTTCTACTCTAATTTATATGGAGTAAAAAATGGAGAAGTGAAGAGAGAGACAGAGAGCGACATACGTCAACTACTGCTATATTGTTTTTTTGGCTAAAAGGAGAACTGAGCAAGAACCCTGGGAGAGCAAAATCTCCACAGAGTAACGGAATAGAGTAACTCTGAAAAAGAGTTATGATCTGCTCTGACTTAACTGAGCTTGTGATGTGCGTGTCTTGTACGAATTCGGCAAAAAAAAAAAAAAAAAAAAAAAAAACAGAACAATTGCTTGTCAGCTACACATAATCGCACATGCCGGCCACCCGGCACACACACATACAGTTAAACCTCTTACAATGGAATTAGTTTTGCATATCAAGGTTAAGGTCTTGGGAGTTGATTTTGATTTAATTGATGTTTTTTGGATAATTGATTTGAAAATTGAAATTGTAAAAAATATTTTTTGTTTTGGTTCACATGCTGCTTGTAACGAATTGGGTAAGCTTCGCCAATGTTACACGAGCGATTTGATGCTTGACAGTTAACAACTTAATTTGAAATTGATTGGAACATAATACGATTTTAATGGTACTCGAGGAGCATTTTGTGAATTAAAATGTGTCGAAGAGATTGACATACAATTTTTACAATTGAAAGAAGAATTGAGAAAGACATAGGGGATCCCTGAACTTCTTTTTCTAGGGTTAGAAGATCTTTTAAAGCTAGAAGAGCATCTCGAACCCTTCTATAGCTAGAAAAGGGTCTAATGCACTTCTGTAGCTGCTAAAAATCTTCTACAGCTAAAAAATGTTCGAAAGCTCTTCTATAGCTAGAGAGCAGTTTAAACTCTTCTAAGGCTTTTTATTGTTAAAGGAGCTTTTAAAGCTTTTTTTTATAGCTAGAAGAATTTCAAAGGTCTTTTATAGCTAAGAGATCTTCTAAATCTTGCCAATAGTTAGAAGAGCTTCTAAAGCTCTTCTATAACTAAAACAGTTTTTTAAGTTATTCTATATCTAGGAGAGCTTTTAAAGCTCTTTTATAGTTTCTAAAGCTTTTCTATAATTACAAGAGTTTCTAAAGCTATTTTCTAGCTTGAAGAACTTCTAAAGCTCATATAGTTAAAAGAGCGTTTGCAGCCTACCTATAGCTTGAAGAGTGTCTAAAGCTCCTTGATACCTAGGAGAGTGTCCAATTATTTTCTATGCCTAGAAGAGATTCTAAAGCTCTTCTATAGTTAAAAGAGCTTCTAGATATCTTTTATATCCAGAAGAGCATCTAAAGCCCTTTCATAGCCATAAGAGCTTCTAAAGCTCGTTTATAGTTAGAATCTTCTAAAGCACTTCTATAGCTAAAAGAGCCTCTTACAATCTTCTATAGCAAGGGGGGCATCTAAAGCTCTTCTATAGCTAGAAGAGATTCTATAGCTAGAGAAGCTTCTAAATCTCTTCTATATATAGTGGAACTTATAAAGCTCTTTTACATATAGTAGAGCTTTTCTATAGCTTAAAAACCATCAAAAGATCTTCTATAGCTAGAAGAGCATCTAAAGGTCTTTTATAGCTGAAATATCGTTAAAAGTTTGTCTATAGTTTCTAAAGCTCTTCTGCACCTAAATCTTCTAAATGTTCTATCTTCTAAAGCACTTCCATAGCTAGAAGGGCTTCTACAGAGCTTCTAAAGGTCTTTTATAGCTAAAATAGCGTTTGGAGCTTGTCTGTAACAAAAATAATTACCAAAGCTTTTTTTATCAAGAAGAGCTTCCGGAGCTTTTCTAAAGCGAAATGCCCTGGTAAAGCTTTTATTTAGCTGGTGGATCTTCTTAAGCTTTTCTGGAAGAGCTACTAAAGCTTTTCTAGAGGTGGGAGAGGTACTGAAGCTTTTCTATACCTGCAAGAGCTTCTAAAGTCAGATAACACTCTGTAGTTGTTCTATATTCGAATAGTCTTTTGAAACTGTTTCACAGTCAGAAGGAGACTTGAAGCTTTTCAATATCTAGTAGGCTTTTTCAACATCTTTAAGACAATATCTACTGAAGCTTTTCTAGAGGTGGAAGAAGTACTGAAGCGTTTCTATGCCTGTAAGAGCTTCTGAGCTGTAAAGCTCTTCTAAAGTCAGTTTAAAGGTTTTCCATAGCCGAATAGTCTTCTGAAGCTGGTCCACAGTCTGAAGGCCACCTGAAGATTTTCAATATCTAGTAAGCTTTCTGTAACTCTTCTATTGCTAGGAAACCTTCCGAATGTCTTTCATGCCTTGAAGGCCATCTAAAGCTATTCTATAGACAAAAGACGCTCTGAAGCTCTTTTATGGCTATTGTCGGTTTTCTATTGATAAAATATATTCTTAGGGCCTACCCATGGATATGATTGTCTTCTATGGAAGATGGTTTCATGAAGGTCCTCATGATGGTCTCCTATTGATTTAAGCTCTTCTGAAGATCTCCTATAGTTAGAGATAAAATACCTTTTATAGGTCTGCTGTACATAGAAGAACTTCTATAGGTCTTCTTTACAGAAATTATGTTCTGAAAAACTTCTAGAGACAGTCCTTCCAGAGAGCTCTTATTTGAAAAAGACCTCCAATTACAAAAAACAAAAAAACTATTGAAAGATTCCACAGATTAGTTTTATGAATAATATTAAATAACCGATTCATACACATTATTCCAGACCCATCTGTTGCCATGCATTAATTCTGTAAATATGAAGAGCGCAGCTTCAAAAATATTCTTCACCACAATTGACGACGACAAGTTGATGACGAAATCAAGACAAATTGTTTTTTCATTTGGGGAACTCCCAGATTTCGGAAATGACCATCAAAACGAGAACACTAATTGGAAAAAATTTCACAGGGCCTCCAACTCAAAAGAATATTTTTTGCCAGAACAAAGCCACAAAAAGACAATTCACATACGAGTTGTTTACTTAGCCAGGTGAATTAAGACACAAACAATTTGACAACAACATCAACAACTACTACAACAACACCTACCTCGGTAAAATACCAAGCTGCCAGTGCGCATGTTTAAACGTTCTGCTCAACATCCAACTAAAGTCGATTAAGATACAATAAAGAAGTGAAGAATACCGTACGTGTTCGGCATAGCATCCATCCACCTTCTTGCAGTGGCCGGTGCCGGTGCTAGGGGTGGGGTTGTTTGTACAATGAGTAAGCCATTAGATGTTGATGGGAATTTCAATTTAATCCAATGGGTAATGTACCACGACACACCGTCGTACCGCGGCAGTGAGAGAAGATCTATTTAAACGATATCAGATACCTGGAATACTTTGATGGGTGGAATAACCTCTCTGCAAATGATGGTAAATCCGATATGTCTGTCTGTCCGTCTGTCGGAGATATTAACAACAATTTAAATAATATTTTCGTTTTTTATTAACATGATTAATATTTCAAATAAATGTTTGAATAAGCTATTTTTGGAAGGGAGGGACTTTACTTCCGCCATAAAATAAAAAAAAATCTGACATTGTTACAGGTTTCAATTAAATCTCTTTTGGGAGTGTTTGAAAATTAACGAAGTAGTTGGGAATATGAGTGAAATTTATAATACATAGACAAACAACACTCTGATAGCTTCCTGGAAATTCTGAAGGACGATCAAACCTTAAATGCAGATTTTTTAACGAATGTTTTTTTAAAGACCACCAGGGCAGTGAATCTTGATTTTTTAAAGAATATTTTTGGATGGATTTAAAAAAAAAACTTAAGACGGTCCTCCATCCAAGTTTTATATTTATGGGAGACCTTCAGTTGGTTCTCTATTTATGGAGGACCTACAAAGAGTCTTCTCCAAAAATCCATATGAGATTTTCATAAAGTCTTCTATCTGTAGAATCCTTCAGAAGATCCTATTTCCAAAGGAGAATCGTGGACGGTCTTTTATTTATAGAAGAAGAAGGTGCTATACCCAGTGGAAACATTTAGAAGGACTGTTATATACATGATACTTTCGGAAGGTCTTCACGGATCCTACACAATTTTATTTTTAGAAGACCAAAAGGTCTTTTATCTATAGGAGATTTAAAAAGTAGAGAAGGTACCCTTCGAATGGACATATAGCCATAGAACCCCTTCCGAATATGTGAGATCGGCGGAAGGTCTTTAATTTTTAGAAGGCCTTCTGAAATTCTTTTATCTATAGGAGGCCGCCAGAAGGTCTTTTATCTCTGGTATAGAATGGCGTCTGTTTTCAACAACAATTTCTGTAAAAAATCTTGCTATAGTTTTTACATTTTTACATTCGGGAACAGACCAAATATTTTCTGCAGAAGATATTGTTATCGACACTATTTTTTATAGAAATTTGTGTAATGTCGGTTATCGACCATATTTTCTGAAGATAATTCTGTAATCGACAATATTTTCTATAGATAATTCACACATTTAAAATTGACTCCTGTTATCGGCAATATTTCTTACAGATAATCCTGTTATCGACAAAATTTTTTGTGCAAAATCCTGTTACTGACAATATTTTCTATTGAAAATCCTGTTATCGACAATATTTTCTATAGGAAATTCTTTTATCGACAATATTTTCTATAGGAAATCCTTCTAACGACAATATATTATGTAGAAAATCCTATCATCGATATTGTTTTTACATTATCGTCATTATTATCGATATTATTTTTTATAGATACTCCTATTATCGATAGATATATATTATAGATAATCCTTTTATCGCCAGTATTTTTATCGACAATATTTTCAATAAAAAACTCCTCTTATCGACAATATTTTCTATAGAAAAATCTTGTTATTGACAATATTTTCTATGGAAAATCTTGTTATCGACAATATTTTCTATGCAAAATTTTGTTATCGATAATAGTTTCTTTAGAAAACCTTGTTATCGATAATATTTTCTATAGAAAATCTTGTTATCGATAATATTTTCTATAGAAAATTCTGTTATCGACAATATTTTTTATCAAAAATGTTGTCGATAACAGTTTATGTAGATAATCTTGTTATCGAAAATATTTTCTATAGAAAATCTTTTTATCGACTATTTTCTATAGAAAATCTTGTTATCGACAATATTTTCTATAGAAAATCTTGTTATCGACAATATTTTCTATAGAAAATCTTGTTATCGACAATATTTTCTACAGAAAATCCTGTTATCGACAATATTTTCTACAGAAAATCCTGTTATCGACAATATTTTCTACAGAAAATCCTGTTATCGACAATATTTTCTATAGAAAATCCTGTTATCGACAATATTTTCTATAGAAAATCCTGTTATCGACAATATTTTCTATAGAAAATCCTGTTATCGACAATATTTTCTATAGAAAATCCTGTTATCGACAATATTTTCTATAGAAAATCCTGTTATCGACAATATTTTCTATAGAAAATCCTGTTATCGACAATATTTTCTATAGAAAATCCTGTTATCGACAATATTTTCTATAGAATATCTTTTTTCTTTTAGAAAATCTTGTTATCGATAATATTTTCTATAGAAAATCCTGTTATCGACAATATTTTCTTTAGAAAATTTTGTTACCGATAATATTTCCTTTAGAAAATTTTGTTATCGATAATATTTTCTTTAGAAAATCTTGTTTTCTATGGAATATAGAATCCTGTTATCGACAAAATTTTTTATAGAAAGTCTTGTTATCGACAATATTTCCCATGGATAATTCTGTTATCAACATTGGTTTCCATAGAAAATCCTGTTATCGATTATATAGCAAATCTTGTTATCGACAATATTTTCTACAGCAAATCTTGTTATCGAACAATACTTTCTTTAGAAAATCTTTTTATCGACAAAAATTTATTTAGAAAATCTTGTTATCGACAATGTTTTCTATACAAAATCCTTATATCGACATTGTTTTCTGTAGAATATCATGTTATCAACAATATTTTTTATAGAAAATCATGTTACCGATTATATTTTTAGGGAATATCCTGTTATCGATTTTTTATAGAAATTAATGTTATTGTCGATATTATTTTTTCCATAAAAAATCTTCTTATCTTTGGTCTGTTCCAGAATCTGAGAGAATCTACTAGTTTTGCAAATTTCTCCGATATCATAAAGGAAAAATCGGTTATCGTGGTAAAAACTTTTACATTCTTGCAGTTCTGGAATAGATCACATGATATCACAATATTTTTTGTAGAACTTATTGCTATCGATAATATTTGGCAGAAGTCCTATTGAAGATCTTCTACTTATAGGAGGCTGTCAAATGCAAACCGACTATAATAGACCTTCCACTTAGAAGGTCTTCTACAGATACCCTATTTTTAGAAAATCTCGTTGAAGTATTTATATTGTTCTGGGAATTCCCCATGTGTCACACGTCACAGAGTTTATAAAACTCTACTCGAATTTAAGATTTTTCCCATTTTTTTGCTTTTGTTGTTGTTGTCTGTTTATTTGACATAAAAGTTAGTCAAGTGTGGGATACTTAATGATCATTTCATGTTTTCTTTACTTTTATTTTCATCGGTTGTTTGTTTGTTTATTTGTCGTCACTCTTTCGTAGAAGACAATGAACGTTTTCAATGTTAAGTTCACGATTAACTGAAAAAACAAAAACAAAAGCAAAAAATGGGACATTATTAAAGTTGGTCTTAATTTTTTAAAGACATGCGATGTTCAAAAAGAGAAAAAAATTCCATGTGATTTTGGGGAGTCGCTATGAAAAGTTGACATACAGGTGGTACTCTATAAAGGGGATATAGTAGGGTTGGACGTAATTTGTACCCAAAAGAGAAGTGTTTTTTCCTCTAAGGGCGATTTTGAAGGTTAATGGGGTGTTATCGATTCCCAAAAATTTGATTTTAAAAAAGAAGTATGCCTTCTATGGAGGTCCCACTGTACCATGTATTAAATCATTAGTGCAAATATGATTAAATCTCCAGCGATATTAAAATGAAAATTTTCAAATTATAGAATATGCTATGAATTAGGTCAGTAACCCAGGTTCGTAAAATACGCCATGCCATCCATGGTGGCAATGGGACTTTTTCAACATTGTGTGAAGTTCGTTTATTCAGTGATGAATGAATTGCTGCATGCCGGAAAATTTTGAGAATATTTCCGCTCTATTGTTGTTGAAAAAAAATATGAAAAAATGACTAAAATAAAGTAGGGTGATTAGATGATCTGCCACATAATGAAAAGGTGAGAGATTTGTTTGCCAAGCAAATAGTACAAATTGTTTACCCGGGAAATATGCTAGACTAGAAGATTTCTTATAAAATAGCTGGAGATAAAGAAGACGTCAAGCAGTGGACAAACAGCCATTGATCTAAAGTGTTCGACAATTCTAAAACAACTATGGCAGCAAAGGTGAGAATCCTTTCTTAGATTCTTAAAATATTTTATTCTAAATTTTCTGTTTCCAGATTATCATTGTATGTGTGGCCTTGGCCGTAATTTCCCAACTCAGCCGGGCTCAACAGCAACCGAAGGCGGAGGGACGCAGTTTTGGTTTGGGTGGAGCGCCTGTATTTGCTCCCCCATTAATTGGTGGAGGAGGACGGGGTTATTATGGCTCCTATGGCCAGAGCAATTCGTTTAGCAGCAGTTCCAGTTCGAATGCCTATGGACAGTTTGGTAGCGCATATCCCGGTTTTGGTGCCTATCCTGGTCCCGTAGGTTATGGTGGTTATCCTGGTTATGGCGGTTATGGTGGTGGTTATGGACTGGCAGGTTATGGCGGTTACAATGGCTACAATGCCTACAACAGTTACAGTGGCTATAATGGTTATGGCGGTGGCTCTGCGTACGGTGGCTATCCCGGTTATGGTGGCCTTTATGGTGGCGGTGCTTTCGGTAAACGTTAATGAAACTAAAGTGTTGTTAAATATTTAATTTAAAGAAGAAGAAGAAAAAATAATTGAATAAATATTGTTAAGTTTTTTGTAGAAAATTATTTGACCCTGAGGTGGCGTTTGAAATTGGGTTGGGAGATTTGTGGTAAAAATGTTGAGAAATAATCAGGCATGTCACAGAATGTAAAATCGTTCAAGAGTGAAAACGAAAACGGTTTTAGCTTCTCTAAAAAACGGAAAACGCAAAAATTTTGCGTTTTGATATCACTTTCAAAAAGCAGGGTGAAATTGAAATGTTTAGTGATTTTAACGTAAAAAATAAAAAAAAATAAATATTCCCTACAAATGTTATGTAAAGCACAGCTAACATTTATAATTTTTATTGTTTTCTTTGGTGTATAAACAAGAATTCCTTGCAAACACCTAAAACGGCTTTTAAGTACACCAATTGTACGTTCAATTATGTTACGCGCTAGGGTATGTTTTTTGTTAAATTTGTGCTCCTTTGTTCCTACACTAACATCCCTATATGGGGTCATTAGGAATGGTTCCAATCCATAACCAGAATCCCCCAATAACCAAGAATTTCTGTCACCATCTTCATATTGATTTTAAAAAAATTGTCTTGCCCCACTTAAATTCCTATTCCGTAACATCTTACCCCATCATGGTATTTTCATAAGCTTTCAATCGATACCCATATTGTCTATATCGGGTAAGTGGGTCCGGGTCCAGGCGGAGTCTTGATCCCGGACTTTCGGGTCAAAAATCTGGGGTCCCGGGTCCGTCCCCCAAGAAAAAAATAGTTTCCCGGGATCAGGTAAAAATACCTACCTCTGGAAAAAATTTCGAAAAAATCTAAGAGTTTTTACTAAACTAGAGTTGTTCCAATTTTTTCCAAAACTAAAACAAAAGCTTCTTTATTTAGCCGATAATAAGTTATAAATCTGTAGAAATAAATTATTATTAAAATAAATTTGAAAATAACTCATTGCTGGTGGATCCTTACTCTGCATTTGAGTGAGATAAAGGATCTGATGCGTTCCTCAATGTCCGGCGACGAATTTTTTCAGTAGACCGCTGATTTATTTCTTCATCCATTACAGCAAGTATTGAAGCCCCTGGCATTTTTACTTTTGGTGTTTATATTATAAAAAACAATTTAAACTCCTTTTTTAATTGTCAATAATTTGTTTACGATTGTTTTTTTCATGGAGTTACCATATTTTTATTTCAAAAATGTGAAATGATTTTTTTTCCGGATTAGTCAAAACGTACGAGTGCTGAAGAAGCAAAAGCAAATCGTAACGATTTGGAAAAGGTGAAATAAATCGATTTCGTAAAACTTTTGTGACATGCCTGAATGTTAAAAAAAGTTTTTACCGTCGGCAATATTTTCCACAGAAAGTATTGTAATCGAAAAAATTTTCTCAAGAAAATGATGTTATCGATTATATTATTTATAGGAAATGCTGTTATCGATAATGATATCTATAGAAAATACGGCTATTGAAAACATTTTTATAGAAAATTTTGTTATCGAGAATATTTTCTACAGAAAATATGGTTATCGACAATATTTTCCATAGAAAATATGGTTATCGGTATTATTTTCCATAGAAAAAAGTGTTATCGACAGTATTTTCTGTAGAAAATATGGCTTTCGTCAATATTTTCTATAGAAAATATGGTTATCGACAAAATTTTCTATAGAAAGTATGGTTATCGACAATATCTTTTACAGAAAATATGGTTATCGACAATATTTTCTATAGAAAATATGGTTATCGGTACTATTTTCCATAGAAAAGTTTGCTATTGACAGTATTTTCTATAGAAAAAATTGTTATCGGTAGTATTTTCTATAGAAAAAATTGTTATCGGTAGTATTTTCTATAGAAAATATTGTTATCGACTGTACTTTCAATAGAAAATCATGTTATCGATAGTATTTTCCAAAAAAAAATTTGTTATCGACAATATTTTTATAGAAAATATTGTTATCGACACAATTTTCCATAGTAAATCCTGTTATCGACTTTATTTTCTATAGAAAATCCTGTTATCGACAATATTTTCTAAAGGAAATCTTGTTATCGACAATATTTTCTAAAGGAAATCTTGTAATCGACTGTATTTTCTATAGAAAATCTTGTTATCGACAACATATTCTATAGAAAATCCTGTTATCGAAAATAATTCTTATAGAATATCCTGCTATCGACAATATTTTATAAAGAAAATCTTGTTATCGACTATATTTTCTATAGAAGGTCTTGTTATCGACTATATTTTCTATAGAAGGTCTTTTTATCGGCATTATTTTTATAGAAAATCCTGTTATCGACAATATTTTCTATTAAAAATCCTGTTATCGACATTATTTTCAAGAGAAAATCCTGTTATCGACATTATTTTCTATAGAATATCCTGTTATCGACAATATTTTCTATAGAAAATCCTATTATCGACAATTTTTTTCCGAGAAAATATATATTTATTCATATTCCAACCCAAAAACTCCCTACAAACAAACCTGTAGCACGATAACAGTTACTCCAAATACTGCAACAGTTACTACGACAAAAACAGGTCAAAAGGTAAAATAAAAAAACTATTAAAATTCATATTCCAAATATGGCCGGCTAATGCTATTTTTTGGAGGTCAATAATCTTTAATAAGAAATGCCCTAATCCGCATAAATAAAACCACCATCGATGCTGATTCATCATCGTTGATCTGGAAAACACCAAGTCCATCGTGATTGCTGCTGCAAATCATTTTTTGAATTCAAATCAATAATGTATTCCAGTTTGTCAGCTATTTTTTGAATCTATTTCACGTGCATTTTTGTCTGCTAACTCGCCACCAATGATTTTTAAGTTTTAATTGATAAAATTGGTTGAAGTTTTTTCTTTTTGGCAAAATTTTATGGACGCACAGCATCTAACTCTCCCTCGCTGTATATCTGTCTGTCTGTGTCACACTCTTGGACTGTGTCGCCAAAAAAAGAAAACCGGATTTTTTCAGGGGCACACAACACAAACTGGACGACGGCAAAGAAAATAAGAAAAAACAATGTAAACAAAAATACCTCGGACTTCCATAATGTAAACCGCTTCATTTGAGCCATTAAATTCGACAAACAACAACAACAAACAACGACAACAGACAAAAACTAAACCTACTTATCGGATTTTTCGATTTTTGTTCGTGGTTACGGTGCTTGTGTGTTTGATGGAATATTGGAGAGTTTAATGAATGATTGCTCGTTAGGGTTGTCATGGAAGGAAGGAGGAAATGGAAAAAATATCCAAAAATAATGCCAGAAATTAATTATAATTAATTTCTACAGAAAATCTTGTTATCGACACTTTTTCTATAGAAAGTATTGTTATTAAACAATATTTTCTATAGATAATGTTGTTATCGACAATATTTTCTATAGATAATCTTGTTATCGACAATATTTTCTATATATAATCTTGTTATCGACAATATTTTCTATGGAGAATTTTGTTATCGACATTATTTTATAAAGCAAACATTGTTATCGATAATACTTTCTTCAAAAAATCTTGTTATCGGTAATAATCTTTTTATAGAAAATCTTGTTATCAACAATATTTTCTATAGAAAATCTCGTTATCGACAATAGTTTCTATAGAAAATCTCGTTATCGACAATATTTTCTATAGAAAATCTTGTTATCGCCACTGTTTTCAACAGAAAATCTTGTTATCGACAATATTTTCTATAGAAAATCTTGTTATCGACAACATTTTTTTTAGAAAATCTTGTTATCGACAACATTTTCTTTAGAAAATCTTGTTATTGACAATTTTTTCTATAGAAAATCTTGTTATCGAAAATATTTTTTTAGAAAATCTAGTTATCGAAAATGTTTTCTTTAGAAAATTTTGTTATCGACAATATTTCCTTTAGAAAATCTGGTTATCGAAAATATTTTCTTTAGAAAACCTTGTTATCGAAAATATTTTCTTTAGAAAACCTTGTTATCGACAATATTTTCTTTCGAAAATCTTGTTATCGTCAATATTTTCTATGGAAAATCTTGTTATTGACAATGTTTTCTATGGAAAATTTTGTTATCGACATAGAAAATGTCGCTATCGATAATATTTTTTATAGAATCCCCTGTTATCGACAATATTTTCTATTAAAAATCTTGTTATCACCAATGTTTTCTATAGGAAACCGTGTTATCGATAATATTTTATGTGGAAAATCTTGTTATTGACAATATTTTCTATAAAAAATCTTGTTATCAATAGTAAATTCTACAGAAAATCTTGTTATCGAAAATATATTCTGCAGAAAAATTTTGCTATCGTTAATATTTTTTATGGAATTTTTTTAAAGTCTTGTTATCGTTAATAATTTTTTATGGAAAATCATGTTATCAGTAATATTTTACCCCCGAAAAACATTAGTCGCTTTCTAGAACTGGCATCCCTATAATGGTACGCATGCACTAAAGTAATTCGACTAACCTTTTGATCAGCATCCACTTATTTTAATGTCAACATATCCCATCAGCATGGAGGGCTCATCAATGGAAGGAAAAGACATAAAAGTACATGGCAATATGGAAGCAGGTTTAGTTTTTTTCCAGATCGCCATAACGAAGGTTTCAACCCAAAAAAAAAAAGAAACGTAAAATTATTTAAAAATTTAGCAAATTGCAATAGTAAAGTGTTAAACCTACAAAAAAAAGTTATAAATAAAAATAATTAAAAAACAATGAATCTAATAGTGAGTAACAAATGAAGTGATAATTAAAAGGAATTATAAAAACAAAATTATTTTTCGAAAATTTCCTTAGAAATGCTGTCTTGGTGTGTTACTTGTGTTGTTGGGCTGCCTTTCCGTGTCCTGTGGCAAATTAAAACTGGTGGCCTTTAAGGGACCCCATGGCGGATTTTTGGGAGTGAAATACCGCAAACCTAAGCTGTTGGGTTTCAAACATCACGGCTTTGGCGGTGGTTTTGGTCATGGCTTGGGACATGGCTTCGGCCATGGATTTGGTCATGGACTTGGCGGTTTCGGCGGTGGTTATCACACATCGTTCCATAGCTCTGGTGGATTTGGCGGTTGGCTGGGAAGATGAATTGACTCCGAATTTAATTTTATTGTTTATTTAATTATTTTGTCTTCGTTGATTTTAGTTATATTTATTTGAAAGTACAATATTTTATAGTTTTAGTGTTCATATTTTCATTAAATGCAGAGAACAGTCGATTGTAATGGTGTAGAGAATGTTGAAAA
The DNA here is from genome assembly GCF_030504385.1 of Musca domestica. NCBI lineage: Eukaryota > Metazoa > Arthropoda > Insecta > Diptera > Muscidae > Musca > Musca domestica. The sequence goes on from NW_026712155.1 coordinate 13,110,446, forward strand.
TTATTCTATTTAAAATAATTTTAATATAAAGGACATCTTTATCATCGACTGTATTCGGGTCTAGATCCATTGTTAAATTATACATATCAAGTTTAAATAAAGTAAATAATTAATTCAAAATTAATAAAAATAACTTTTAATAATTAAGGAAAATTTTCACAAAAAATGTGGAACGCTTCACGATTTTGCGTGTCATCCTTGCGCAGGGGCCATGCTAATCTTCTCTGTATCGTTCCAATTTTAGTATATGTTCTGCCGAAGCAAGAACGAAGTTCGGTGTTTTAAGAAACTATTTGTACGTACGTTTAAACGAAAGCGCATATGAGAATTATAAAATGCCTCTTAGTCGTCTAGTGTTGGCTTATCACACATTGGAAACGTTGAACTCAAGCATTTTCAAGGGTTGTTTTCTTCAGGTAGCAATGGTAAGGGGATCTACACAGGGCAGATGTGTGTGTGTGTGTTTATTTTTGTGGACATGTATTAAACGTTTACGTATTTTATGTAAAAATCTTACATCGTACGAATAGCTATTTTGGCAGCAACGTCTACAACGGGGATGTAGCTCAGATGGTAGAGCGCTCGCTTAGCATGTGAGAGGTACGGGGATCGATGCCCCGCATCTCCAGAAGGTAATTTTTTTCTAAGATTTAGCGTAAAAACGAAGACTACCAGTCTTCTGTTATTGTTTTTATTAAATTATTTTATTTTCAATTTTTATTTCACATTGAAAAAAAAAAACAGAAAAACATATTGAAACAACACAAAAAGGTCAACGGGCTCAACCGGGATTTGAACCCGGGACCTCTCGCACCCAAAGCGAGAATCATACCCCTAGACCATTGAGCCTCATAACGGTACTTTGTCCGTTCACATACAGCAGCAATGTGGTCGGCGTGCATAAACAAATCACATTTCCATTCACAATAACAGAAACAAAATAGATGGCAATAATGTGAGTCACAATAACTTCAATGAGAAAAATTAGTTCACTAGGTGGGTTCACAATCACAAATTAATTGGCGTACAAAATTGTCATGACACATCAATGAACCCATAGAATGAAGCAGTATTTTATTGGTATCTTCCAATTTTCAATGTTTAAAATGAAAATTTCGAATTGTAGAACAGAGAAAAAATAATTTTACTTTTAACCATAAAGTGACCTGGGACTCAATTCATCTATATCTATAAAAGAGGCAAATGTTTCTTTGTTTATAATTAATAGACTCGAAAACCGCTGAACATATTTTCCTGCGAATTTCCAAGTATACTACAACATCGCCTGAAAGTAACATAGGCTATGTAAATTTTCGTAATTCCAGTTGAAACTGAAGATGTAGCATCAAAATCGGTGGTACCTCCCAAAAATTTAGATTTTATATACACATATCTATTGACCGATTGCAGTCCCCAAATTTGGAATGTGTAACGGAATTTGAAACAAAAATAAATTTGCCAAATTATATTGAAATCAGTTCAGATTTGGATATAGCTCCCACATAGATTTTCAGCCGATTTCGTGTATTTGTTACACCAAACACGCTATTTATATTCGATTCCAATAAAATTCGGCATGAGTGACTAAATTGGGTACAAAAATATATTTGTCAAAGTATATTCGAATCGGTTCAGATTTAGATATAGCTCCCATATATATTTTCGACCGATTTTGTTTATTTGATGCACCAAACACGATATGTATGTTCTTTTTTAATGAAATTTGAAATGAATGGCGGGATTTGATCAGAAAATAAATGTGCCAAATTATATTAAAATCGGTTAAGGTTTGGGTTAGCTCCCATATACATATATATTTCGGCCGATTTTATGGATGTTATGTTCCAAACACGATATGTTTGTTCGATTCCAATGAAATTCAGAATCTGTGGAGGAATTTGTTTACAATAATAAATTTGGAAAATTAATTAGAAATCGATTAAGATTTGGATGTAGCTCCCATATATATTCACGGCCGATTTCACATATTTCACTCACCAAACACGGTCTTTTCTTTATCAAACAATTTCGGTGAATATTGTACCTAAAATTGCAAAATTACCGAATATAGGGAGGTACTGATATATGGTTTCTGTACTAAGACCTGGACCTGCATAGACCTTGACAATTTCATAGACTGTAGTTCCCATTACGAACTCTAAATACGAAAATTGAAACAATTCCGGTGAATAATGTCGCTAAAACCATCAAAATACAGAATATAGGGAGGTACTGATATAAGGTTTCTATACGAAGACCTGGACCTGCATAGACCTTGACAATTTCATAGATTTTAGTTCCCATTACGAACTCTAAATACGAAATTTGAAACAACTCCGGTGAATAATGTCGCTAAAATCATCAAATACCGAAAATTGGGAGGTACCGTTAGATTGAGGCTAAACGAAGACATGGGCCTGCATAAGCAATTTTTTGACATAGGCTGTAGTCCTTACTACGAACTCTAAATACGAAGTTTGAAACAACTCCCGTGAATAATGTCCCTAAAATCATCAAAATACCGAATATCGGTAGGTACCGTTATATAGGGGATATACGACATCGTGGACCTGTATAGACAATACTCTTCCAGGAGGTAAACTACTCAGAATGAACTCCTTATATGGATTTTCAGACAATTTCATTGAAAAATTTGGCTACAATAATCAAATTACCTAATATCGGGGGTACCCTTATATGGGGCTAAGCGATATCTTGGACCGATATAATCCATCTTCGAACTTGACCTGCCTGCAGGCAAAAGACTGATCTGTGCAAAATTTAAGCTTCCTAACTTTATTCGTTTTGACTCTAGCGTAATTGCAAAAGACGGACGGACAGGGCTACATCCTCTTAAAATCTTACGCTGATTAAAAATATATACACTTTGTTATGCCTAAAAATTATTATTTCGATGCAAAAAAGCAAAAAAAAAAAAAACAAAAAGAAAAGTGACCCACACTACAAACATTTCTGACCTCGGCTACAGAATAGCTTGCAAAAAATCAGCTTATAAAAGTCTTTTATTACTTTTACTACTTAAAGTAACAATTTTTAACTCTTCAATTAAACCCAAATGTCAAAAATTATGCCTCAACTGCTGTGCCCATTGAAGAAAATTAACAAAACAAAAAAAAATGAAAGATGTCATGCCAAATCACCCATTCCTGTTTAACATCTTAAACGGCTCTCTCGCTCTCGTTCTGTTAAGCCATTAAATTAATTAAAACTAAATAAATGCTAGGTTACGTCTAGAGAGAGCAATCCCATGAAGTTTCGTTCAAATGTCTTATCTTTATGTCTATCGACAAAGAGAAACAGTTACGTTTTCATATGAGTGTAAAACAATCGAAAAATGTTGCCTTACAACACTTCACGTTTACGTTTGATTAACTGCAATACCATGTGTTCTAAAAACGCTTGTTTTCAATTTGGCGATTTTTGACCACAAAACAGTTGAAACATTGTGTTATTTGATTTGTCTCTTGAGTTGTTGTAGTGTGTAGTAGTGAACTCTCGCATGAGGCTCAATGGTCTAGGGGTATGATTCTCGCTTTGGGTGCGAGAGGTCCCGGGTTCAAATCCCGGTTGAGCCCAGCTTTTTAAATTTTTTTTTAAAGAAAAATATCCTTCTTAAATTTTTAAATTATATTAAAATTTAAAATTAATTACTAGGGATGTCATGGGAATTTATTTTGATTCTCCCTAAATGTAAGTGGATAATTTAATGCTGCTCGATATACATGTGAATGTGCACATGAAAGTATTCGTAGACTATGGATGTCTATTAACTTACATTCCGTGACCACCAGCCTGTGGTTCCTTGCGATAACTTCATTTAAACCTGTTAAGTGATTCTGTGTTGTTGTGTTGGGGAGATGGTCATTCGGATTCTCCCTTTCGAAACAGCTTCATGCCAAGAATATCTTCTTCACATGTCCAATGAAGATATGTAGTTCAGCATGTGTTTTTTGTTTATCATCTTGTGTGTGCATGAATAAGTTTGTGTATGTGCTTGATATGTCCATCCATCCATTATCCTCCGGGATATGTTTATTTTGTATAGTCTCAGTGGAAGTTGTACAAACGTTTGTTATTCTATGAACTACATTCAAGTAGATGATATAGCTCATGGGGGAAGAGGGATGGATACTCTTGGGTGTTTACCAGACGTCCACACTTGAGAATATGTGTGTGTGTGGTAGCGAATGATTGTTGTGGCTGTTGCTTTTGCAAGGAAATGGCATTGCTGATGTTTGTTGGTGTGTTGTTTGGTTGCTTGTTGTTTTGAGTGGAGGGGGAATACCATGTTATTTTGTTTATTCTCAGTTATGATGAAATCAAAACATTTACATATTCCACAAATGAATCTTGAAGAATAATTCATCATCACTTTTCACAAAAATATATGTACTTAGAGGAGATGGCTGACAGCTGTGTTTATTAACTTAGCACTGTCTATAAAAAAACTGAAATGGAATTGCAAAAATGGCGTCTTTCCGCTCTTTTGCTATCTATTACATTTACACACGCATTGATCTTAATCTACTCAGTAGGTTCATCACACAGTTGTATTTTTTTGGCAGTGATGTCAACTTAACAATTCTACTACAAAATTATTTATTGAATAACAAAAAACGTTATTGTGGACTTTATAAGAATATAATCTTGTTGGCAGACTTTTGGAATAAAAAACAAGTTAAAAAGTATCAATCGATTTTGCCGACAGATGTATACCCTCAATCAATGTTCGATTATCTAAATCTATTATGACTACTGTTTTGATTATTCAAATTGTTGACCCTCTATGGAGTAAGTTCCGAAAGAATGGGCCAATATTGTCCATTTCGTATTGGATGTAAATAAATATGATATAAATATTGCAACTTGCCAGATTTGGACTATATTGGCTATTTCCTTCACTTTTTATGAGATATGTGATAATTTATAGAAAATGTTAAAATATATGGTCTGTTCCAGAACTGCAAGAATGTAAAAGTTTTTACTACGATAACCGATTATGTTATCGAAACGAATTGCAAAACTAGTAGATTCTTGCAGGTTCTGGAACAGAGCAATAGTCGATAGAATCATTCTATTTTCATACTTCATCTAATACAGACAAAAATATTGGTATGGGCAAAATTACAAGAATATCGAACATTTATGTCCAATTCCAATTCCATATTCATCTGAGGTTTCTGGTTGAGAGAAATATGTAGAAATAGCTACTTGTAAAAAATCGCGGACAGAAAAAAGGTATTGAAAATTGTGACCCTTTGTGGGTGAGATATCAGAAGGGGGTCGCAGATATATATCATCTTCACAACAGATCTTGTGTTAGAAAAAATGTTTGTATGTGTAAAATTTGAAGAGAATTGGATGCTTATTTCGCATTCTTTGAGCGTTTTGTTTTTAAAAAACTTGAACCCTATGTGGGGTAGGTAGCAGAATAAATGGTCCGATTTCTACCATATTTATAAAAGATCTTGTGTTGATGGACATTTTGAGGTATACCAAGTCTGAAAGGAATCGGATGTTAATTTCGCGTTTTATGAGCTCCATGGATATTCAAAATTTTGACCCTTTGTGAAGGAGGTGCCAGAAGGAGTTGACCGATATATCCCAACTTCACAGCAGATTTTTTTTCAGTAGAAATAGTGGGAAGTTTGAAACTTGGAGAGAAGCGAATGCTTATTTCGGATTTTATAATCCTTTTGGTTATTCAAAACTTGGACCCTTTGTGGGGGAGGTACCAGAAGGAATAGTTCGACCGGTACTACCTATAACAGATTTTGTGTTGATGGAAATTTTGAGATATACCAAGTCTGAAAGGAATCGGATGTTAATTTCGTGTTTTATGAGCTTCATGGATATTCAAAATATTTACCCATTTGTGGGGGAGGTACCAGAAGGAGTGGACCGATGTATCCTATCTTCACAGCAGATCTTGTGTTAGTAGAAATAATGGGATGTGTGAAATATGAAGAGAATCGGATCCTTATTTCGGATTTTATAATCCTTTTGGTTATTCAAAACTTTGAACCTTTGTGGGGGAGGTACCAGAAGGAATAGTTCGACCTCTACCATCTTTATAGAAGAACTAGTGTTGAAAGAAATACTGAGATGTGCCGAGTATGAATGGAATCGGATACTAATTTTGCGTTTTATGGGCTTCATGAATATTCAAAATTTTGACCTATTTGTGGGGGAGGTACCAGAAGGAGTGGACCGATATATTCCATCTTCATACCAGGTCATGGGTTAATAAAAATATTATGATGAGAGTAATTTGAAGACAGTCGGACTCTTACCATACATTTTATAACAGTTATACCTATTCAAAATATGACCCTTTGAGGGAGAGGTACTTGATGGAGTGAACCGATCTTGTCCATTTTCGCACCTGACCTAGCACTGATGCAAATATTAGGATTTGCAAAGTTGGAGCAAAATCGGATTATCCTTTCTCGTTCTGTGCAGTAAATTATTTTATTTGAAAATGTTGACATTTTGTGTGGGAGGTACCAAAGGAGTGAACCGATATATTCCATTTTCATACCAGACCTTGGGTTCATAAAATATTGTGATGTTTGTAATTTGAAGACAGTCGGACTCTTACATCACATTTTATAACAGTTATACCTATTCAAAAATGTGACCCTTTGGGGAGAGGTACTTGATGGAATGAACCGATATTGTCCATTTTCGTACCTGACCTAGCACTGATGCAAATATTAGGATTTGTAAAGTTGGAGCAAAATCGGATTATCCTTTCACGTTCTGTGCAGTAAATTATTTTATTTGAAAATGTTGTCATTTTGTGTGGGAGGTACCAGAAGGAGTGAACCGATATAATCCATTTTCATATCAGACCTTGGGTTCATAAAAATATTGTGATGTTTGTAATTTGAAGACAGTCGGACTCTTAAATCACATTTTATATGAGTTATAATTATTCAAAATGTAGACCCTTTGTGGGACCTAGCACTGATGTAAATATTAGGATTTGCAAAGTTGGAGATAAATCGCTTTATCCCTTTTCTTTCTGTGCAATAAAATATTTTTTTTTTTTGAAATTCGACCTTTTGTGGGGGAGATACCAGAGGGAGCGGACCGATATTGCCCATATCCGAACTAAATCTAAGTTTGATAATAATATTATGATGCACCAAGCTTGGACAAAATCGGATACTCCCTTCAAGAGTTATCGTGCCCACCAACCAGATAGACAGACGGACTGACGGTCTAAAGAGACCTAGGGTCTAGGCCGTATCAAATGATATATACCCTCTAGCCATATGGCTGAGGGTACAGATATTTTTTCAACCAGAAAAAAAAACAACAATTTCAATCAAATTATATTTTTCGGAAAAAATAAGGCTCAAAATAGTACGTATGTACTTTACCTATGTGTATTAAAACTTAAAATGCCGGCCATGTATCACACGATATGTACAATTTCTATATATGGAAAATTGGTAACATGGTAGAAGAATATAGGTAGACGCATCGACACAGCTGCTGTGATAATGAACTGTCAAACCAATTTTGGAATTGAAAATGTTTAATGAAAAATTATTTAAATTTGTAAAAATTGTTGAAAAAACGCGAAATATAATAACCTCCGAATGACGTCGTATAAGAAAACATATAAAAATCTACTTATATTTGAAAGAAAATTTAAAATTTTTTTGACATATCAATGTTCCCCATGCGTTGATGCATCTACCTGTATTCTTCTACCATGATTACTTATGTTAAAAACATTTCGTCTGATAGAGCCTTTAATCTACTCAGTAATTTCATCACACACTTGTATTTCTTTTACAGTGATACCAACTACTACAATAATTATTTTAGCAGTAACAAAAAACGTTATTTTGGTTATTAGAAGAATATAATTTTTTAAATAGAAAATTACTTCCTTAAAAGTTGCTGTTACTTTCTTAAACTCTAAGGACTCATATAAGGCATTAGAGAAGTATAGCTCTCTGAAAGTCTCCTTCATCATCTTCTAATGCAGTTAAATTTACTATTTCTATCGATTCACTGAAGTTTAATGAGGGGTTTTTCTTCAAGCTTTCATTACCCCTCCTTATAACTTATTAGAGTGAAAAATTCCTACCGAAAATTTGCTATTTTTATGCCCTCTAATGTCCCCCTACTAGTCTGCCCTGATAATAATATTGTAACTGCTATATTTCCCACTGATAAACGTGGTCATCTCTGGCCATGCAGAGAAAAACTTGTGAAACTAATGATAACAAATATACACATGTTGTGGGACTGGTCATCAATTGGTTCACAACCTCTCCCACACGAATGGTAAAGAGAGAGAGAAAACTCTACCTCTCTATTATTTTCCAGGGTTCTGTTATTGCTTTTTGTCGACGTATTTGGATAATGTTGTGTTGTTGTTTTTTGTGTCTCTTCACCAATTGTTGTTGTTTTTTTTTTCGTTCTCTTCCATTTTTCTCTCAAATATTTTCAATTAAAAATGAATTGTTTTCTTATTGTCTTGGCCATAATGGATGGATGGCCGGTGTTTATTTAGGTCCAAGTGTAAAAATAATAATGAAGATGATGCTCCTCCTGCTGCTGATGTGAGGATGATGCTGCCGATGACTAAAGGAGCATAACGAACTTTGCACAGAAAATAATTTGCAATATCTACAAACAATCCTAATATTAATGTATACTCGTCTGACCAAGAATTTAAAAAAAAAGTTTGAGCCTTCATTCAAATTTCTAAATAATTTCTTATCTCCAAAAAAACTTTCTTTTTGTGATTGTAAAATTAAAACAATGACAATTTCTTGTTAAAAATTTCTTGCAAAGTTTCTAATTTATACAGTAGGGAAAATATGACAGCTTTTGGAAAGTTTGTCTCTGTCCATTTACATATCCTGCTGATATGATAATTCACATGAAGTCTTCTCCTTCTCATCCCATTGAAATGAAGTCAAAAAGTATATCGGGCTCAACCGGGATTTGAACCCGGGACCTCTCGCACCCAAAGCGAGAATCATACCCTAGACCATTGAGCCGCATGGCAACTCTGGCCGGGTACTTACTTTTAAAATATATTGTAGATTTTATTTAATTTGTATAGGTACTTCTCCATATATCCCCCTTATTCCCTGAACTCTTTGTCGGAGACTCTCGATTCGCCTCAGTCAGTTTGTTGGTGTTCATTTTCTGCGTGCTCTACAATTCTCAGATATATCCATAACCAAACGGGAAAATTTATGAGCCATTGAAAGCTTTGTTGATATGAGTTGTGGTTTCGTAAGAATTTTAACTGTGCCCAGCATGGACTTCCTGCTTAACTTATTTTCGAATCTCCGAAAAATTCGCTAGAATTCGAGTAAAGAGTGAAATTCGTTCGAAATAGAGCGGTGACACTCTTGGGAGTACAAAGAACGAGTAAATTTTATACCCTCCACCATACGATGGAGGGTATATTAACTTTGTCATTCCATTTGTAACTTCTCGAAATACTCATGTCAGACCCAATACGGTATATATATTTTTGATTAGGGTAAAATTCTAAGTCGATTCAGCGATGTCCGTCTTTCTGTCTCTCTGTTGTAATCACGCTATCTTTCGAACGAACTGAGATAGAACGCTAAAATTTTGCACACATGTTTATTTTGTCAGTGGCAGGTTAAGTTCGCCATGTAGGTTCACGTTTTCATATAGCCCCCATATAACTGTACCTCCCGATATTCGATATTTTGATGATTTTAGCGCATTATTAACCGGAATTGATTCAAATTACATATTTAGAGTTTGTAATGGGAACTACAGTCTGTGACAGAAAATTGTCTATCCAGGTACGAGTCTTCGTATAGGCCCCGTATATCAGTACCTCGCTATATTCGGTATTTTGACGATTTTAGGTACAATACCCACCGAAATTTTTTGAGATGTCGTATTTGAAGTTCGTAATGGATGCTACAGCCTGTGACAGAAATTTGTCGTTGCTGGTCCAGGTCTTCGCACAGCTCCGATATAACGGTACCTCTCTATATACCATATTTTGATGATTTTAGCTACATTATTCACCGGTTATTTCAAATTTCGAATTTAAATATGGTAATAGCTTATGACAAACAATGCCTATGTAGGTCCACGTCGTATAGACCCCAATATAACGGCTATATTCGGTATTTTTAAAATTTTAATAGAATTTTTAATAGATTTTATTTTTTGAAAATTTCCAAATTTGTTTCAAATGGTGGAGGGTATTCAAGTTCGGCCTGGCTGAACTTACTGCGTTTTAGCTTGTTTTTACTTTATTTAGACTTAGAGCAAAATCTAACACTATATATTATCGAGTAATTCAGCTGCTACTCTAATTTTTAAAAAGGAGAAACTCGGGAGCTTTCCCACACAAGGCAAAAAAGTGAAGAGTAATCGACGTATAAAATTTCCACGGTTCGAGCAATACCGCTCGCGACCAAGTTTCACTCCCGAGTGGAAATGAGCAAATCTGTGATTTGCATATTTCTGATAAAAGAATGAATATCTGCCAGAATATTGGTCATTAAATCGGATCGCCTTCGCTTTTCTTTTTATCAGAAATAATGAACCTTAAAATCGAGTTGTTTAAACAAACAAAGTTACAATCTTCTCCTTCGTTTTATGAAACTCTCGCAAGGAGCGGCAAGAGCAGAATCTGATCTTGGAGCAAAATCTCACTCTATATAGAGTAATTAGGTTGCCACTCTAATTTTTAAAAATGAAAGACTCGGGAGCGATCCCGCACAAAACAAAAAAGTGAAGGGTAACCTCCGTATAAAACTCCCACGCTTCGAGCTATACCGCTCGCGACCAAGTTTCACTCCCGAGTGGAAACGAGCAAATCTGTGCTCTGCATATTTCTGAAAAAATAATGAATATCTGCCAGAGTTATAGGTCATTGAATCTGATCGTCTTCCCTTTATTTTTTATAAGAAATTATTAACGTTAAAATCTAATTGTTTGTTTCAGAACTAATTTATACTCGCGAGTGAAACATGGTCGGGAGAGTTTTGAGTTTCAAACGAAGTGTGCTATTTTCTCTTTCGTTTTATGAATCTCCCGTAAGATCGATCGATAGATTTCAATCAAATTTTACTTTTCATCCAAAACGCGAAAATTCTCTCGCTCTCATTTAGGGGGAATAGAATATACTCGTTTTTTTTACTCGAATGACTACTCTCACACGACTTCGAGCAACAGTGGAGTTGTAAGCAATGGCCTCAGCAGTCCCACTTTATAACTACCCCTTGGTTCTCGCAAATTACCTTAACACAAAACAGAAAATGAGAGTGATATGAGAGACATTACTTCTCATATGCTCCCCTCATAATGTATGTTAGGATTCCGACCCCGATTTTTGGAATTTGGATTAGACGAATTCTTGGAAAAAAGACGTCGGTCATGACACTAGTCGGAGTATTATATGGGTAATTTAAAAAAAAAGTTTAGTCTTATGTTTAGTAGTAGAAATTACTGACCTTTACCATGAGTCCCCTATGTGTTATGACGTTGTACATTTCCTTGGGCGAATAAATAAAATTATAAAAAGGGAGGGCTCAACCGGGATTTGAACCCGGGACCTCTCGCACCCAAAGCGAGAATCATACCCCTAGACCATTGAGCCGCATGGCAACCCTATTTGAGAGTTTTCTGAAAAATACTCTCTCTCTCTCTCTCACTCTCTGAAAAGAAAAATTGGGGGATTTTTAAATTGGCAAGACCTTCAAGAGCTATTAAATTCCTCTATTTGAAGTTCAGAATCTAAAACTATGTTTACATTGGAGCACTTTGCTTTTCCACATATTTTACGTTAAATTATAATCTAAATAAATACATTTTTTTATTTGCATTTCTTAAACAAATATTCGTATCTACCACATCTAATTGTCTATACCAGTTTTCATCTTCTTCATTATTTTTAAAACTATTTAAAATTCAAAACTCAAAACTAACTTTCAATTGTTTCGAATTGTATTGTTTGCTTTTCCGAATTTTTAAGGTCACACTAAATTCCGAAGTAATCATTAAGCATTGCATTATTTCTCATTAGTATTCAATACCAATCGTGTTGATTGACCCAAAGAAACTACGGTTTCACCCTTTTGCTGGAAATTCAGAAAAATACATGGTAACCCTTTTCGCATATGGGGATGTAGCTCAGATGGTAGAGCGCTCGCTTAGCATGTGAGAGGTACGGGGATCGATGCCCCGCATCTCCAATCTGATTTTTTTATTTTATGATTTGTTATTTGTTTAATAATATAAAATGTGTTTAATAATATATTACAACAACTCTACATTTATTGTTACCTTAACTCTAGCCATATATCCTCATATATGTAGGGAGTAGATAATAGAAGACTTTCTTAAGGTATTGTAAATATGTATATATGGCTGTATTATAGATTTTCAGTTGAAATTATACTTTTTGGAGAGCGGCTTTATATAGAACTCCTTCTACATGAATATCTTCTAAATGTCCTCCATACATAGAATACACCAAAAATACCTTGAATTTATAAAAATTGTACGCACGGGGTTTGTCATTCATAGATAAATGTGCCAAGACACGAATTTTCATAAAACCCAAGTTTAAATCTGCTACATATCCAACCCAATCCTATCTCACTCAATTTTTAATTCAATTTCTTGTTTATTTACCTGAACAAATAAATCAAATTAATGTTAAATAGGTATTCCGTTGATTGCATTGGCGTAGCTTTAATTTTTATACATTTGTGCATTTGTTTGTAACACGGAGAAGGAAGCGAGATAGACCCATAGGGGTCTAGGATCGTCATAGAATAACTTTCTGAGTCGATCTATGCATTTCAGTCCGTCCGTCCGTCCGGGTGTCCATTTATTCTTGTGAACAAAATGCAAGTCGCATTTATTATCCGATTGATATGAAATTTTCCAAATAATATTTGATTGGCCTAATAACGAACCTTATTGAAATTGGTGATAATCGGATCATATTTAGATATAGCTGCCATATATCTTCAACCGATTTCGGGTTAATTGTGCACCAAATGGCTAATATAAGTCCAAATGGCCTGGATTATGATACATCCCACCGAATTCAGTCTAGAAGTAAGCAAATCAAATTTGGAAAAAAATCGGTTCAGATATAGCTATATCTCCCACATATATGTTTCATCCGATTTGGGGTTTAAATTCCCTCACATGCGTAATATGCACTACAGGAATAATGATATTTGGTACCAGCTATCAGATACAGCTCTGAAATAGTGAATCAATTTTTGTCAAGATCGGTTCAGATTGTATATAGCTCCCATATATATTTCTCAACCGATTTCGGGTTAATTGTGCACCAAATGGCTAAAATCAGTACAACCGAATTCAGTCTAGAATCAAGTACATCGAATTCGGTTCGATATACCTAAAGCTCCCATTTATATGTTTCATTTCATTGGGTGTTTAAGTCTCTCACATTCGTAATATGCCTTCGACAACAATAATATTTGGTACCAGGTATCAGGATGCAGTCCAGAAATATCTCTGCCAAATTTTATCAGGATCGGTTCAAATGTGGATATAACTCCTTCAACCGATTTCGGGTTAATTTGCACCAAATGGCCAATATCAGTCCAAAAGACCTGAATTTTGGTACATCCGACCAAGTACATAAATTTGGTGAAATCGGTTCAGCTATAGCTATAGCTCCCGTATATATGTTTCATCCGATTTAGTGTTTAAGTCGCTCACATTCGTAATATGCCTTCGACAACAATGATTTTTGGCCAAATTTTATCAAGATCGGCTAAGGTTTATTGTGCAAATAATTGCTAATACCAGGCCAATGGAGTGAATTTCGGGACGTTCGCTTCCATTTTTTGGAACTCGGCTCCAATATATATTTGTTTAATATAACCATTTTCGATATCAAGCATTCCTCGGAAACTAAATTATACTGCTCTAAAGCCAAATGTTGTTCTTCTACTAAGCAAACTGTAGTTTCATTCTGGCACTGATGCTTCTTATTATAATACTGATTTGATACTGATACTCTCCAATTCAGTTTTCTTTGAAAGTTTACAACTCCCTCTCTGTTTTGTGGGTGTTGTTTTCTAGCTCTATTCATATTTATGCTAGTGATCACGAAACAAACTAACAAAGAGGGCGAAGAATAAAAGTAACAGTGCTTATGTGGGGTCTGTTCAGTAAGTGATAAACAGTGATGCTTCTATAGCGTTTTTCACATAAACCGCAGGGTTAAGCTTAATTACGAGAATTTATTTTAAGTAATTTGCTATTTAAATGAATTTGAAAATTAAATTCACGGAAAATACTAAATTCAATACAATGTAAACGTACTATAAGTCTTTAATTTACTTATTTAACAGACTAAATCCCTTCGAAAACTTTCAAGCAATCAGCTGATTTATAAACAAAACAACTTGTCCGCTACATCGCAAAATTTGTGTATTTTATTAAAATGAGCTAAGCATGTCCGATTTTGCAACTTTGTTGTCAAAATAATTACAATCATAATAATGACAAATAAATAATAATATAACAATAATATAATAATAATAATAATAATAATAATAATAATAATAATAATAATAAAATAATAATAATAATAATAATAATATAATAATAATATAAAATAATAAAAACAAAATAATAATCACAATAATAATAATAATAATAATATAATAATAATAATAATAATAATAATAATAATAATAATAATTATAATAATAATAATAATAATATAATAATATATTAATAATAATAATAAAAATAATAATAATAATAATAATATAATAATAATTAAATAATAATAATAATAATAATATAATAATAATAATATATAATAATAATAATAATAATAATAATAAATAATAATAATAATAATAAAATAATAATAATAATAATAATATAATAATAATAATAATAATAAATAATAATAATAATAAAATATAATAATCTAATACTAATAATAATAATAATAATAATAATCATAATAATAATACTAATAATAATAATAATAATATATAATAATAATAATAATATAATAATAAATATAATAATAATAATATAATAATAATAATAATAATAATAATAATAATACATAATAATACTCAATATAATAATAATAATAATAATAATAATAATAAATAATAATAATAATAATAATAAATAATAATAATAATAATAATAATAATAATAATAATAATACTAATAATAATAATAAATAATAATAATAATAATAATATAATATAATAATAATAATAATAATAATAATAATAATAATAATAATAAAAATAATAATAATAAAAATAAAACTAATATTAATAATTGGAATTCCGAATTCTAAAAAAATAATGTTTTAAACTTGCTTCCTTATGCGGCTTCCTCTGAAACTGAGCAAATCATTATTTCACAAAGTTCTAAAATTACCCCATTTCATCTCCTCACCACTCCTAAAAAAACTGTGGAATCTACGACCCTGATTGCCTTTCCAATATCATAATATATGCAAAAACGTTCATTATGGCAATCTGTGCCACACGAATTTATGATGGTCTGCCCTTTGTTTAAGCTACCAATCATTTTTCAAGATTTCCAAAAATTCCACAACAGCAGCCAAAGGCGGCACCTAGCCTAACTGCACTCTGCATAAATACCGCCATGATAAGTTCATATGCGGGGTCATATCGTCCGGTAGACGCATGATGCCACCCATTATTATCATGTGACACTTTGCGTACGTTTTTTGGAAA
>NW_026712155.1:13306695-13454073 GCF_030504385.1 Musca domestica
AAATAAAAAAAAAAAAATAAAAACGACAATAATCATAATTTAAGAAATGGATTAACTCATGATAATAATCGAAAAATAGGGCGGCTTTAACTTTTAAATTAAAATTAAAAAATTAAAAATTAAAAATTAATAAAAAAATTAAAAATAAATAAAATTTTGAAATAAAAAATCGGAATTCGAAAATAATGTGACTTGAACTTTTCCTTTGAATCCAAAAAAATAAATAAAAATTAAAAAAAAAAAATGAGACTAACTTTAAGTCGATAAATTAAAAAAGGAAATTTAAATTCGTGACTGTAGTTTTTTAAGCTAAAAAATTAAAAAAAAAAAAAACAATTTGGAATCCAAAGCAATGTGACTTTAAATTTCGTGTCGAAATAAAAAATAATAATCTAAGGCTGATATTCCCCAAAAGAAAAGAAATCTAAAAGTGATGTTAATTTAAGTCTGGCAATAAAATTGCCTTAAAAATTCTTGGAATTTCGTAATTTATTTTTTTGAACAACACCCCACACTGACTTTTCGATCTAAGATCACTAAGTGTTTTGAACAAACAATTTTTTAAATTAAAAGCAAATTGAATGTAATAAGTTAAGACCTGTGATAGTTCTACTTATGGAATGATATCGTTTTGAGAGTGATATAAAACATTTTTGAAAACTCTGAACTTTTTTTAATTTTGTGAATAATAAATGAATACCACTTCCAAGATATAATTCACGAAGGTAAGATTTATGAAAGATGATGAAAAATGTCAAAAATCGTTCTCTTAAAAAAAAAATAAAAAAGAGTTGAGTTGATTTTATGAAAATTCCCTTTATACTATTCATACATAGGATGGAAGGTTTATTAAGTTTTCCCCCACCCCACCCCACAAAGTATATATTCTTGAGAAGTATAACATTCTACGACGATTTTACGATGTCCGTCCGTCTGTGAAAATTACTCTAGCTTCTGAACGAAATGAAGTAGGTTGATCAAATGTTCCTCAGATGTGTTTTAGGTCTGCAGGACTTTTGGTATTTAAAATGGACCAAGAAAGTCCCTATTTTGATATAGCCCCCATATAACAGAACCACCAGATTAAAATTTTTTGTGATGTTTTAGTCAGACTTTCAAATCTGTAATTGCTTCCTGTAAATTATTAGTATGTGTTCCTGTATTTAGGCAACATTCTTGCAGAGAACTCCATATAGCCAAGTTTTGGTATAATCCCCATAATCTCCAGATCTTCGATATTCTGATGATTTGAGACACACTTTTCACCGAAATCGTTTAATTTTGGTATTGTAGTTCATACTGGGTACTATCTCCTATGACAGAAAATTATTTATAAAAGCCCAATTCTCGTATAGCCGCCATATAACGGTATCTCCTAAAATTCGATATTTTGAGTATTTTAGCTGCATTTTCAACCGAGGTTAACAACAACATTTTTCAATTTTATGTGAAATTTTGTATTTGGAGTTCGTAATAGGTAGCACCTCCTCGAGGATATTGAAAGTTCGGCAGAACTTAACTGCTTTTTTATTCTTTAAAATTTTTCTTATTTTTTTTTTATTTTAAACTTTTTGATTTTGTAATATGTCCTCAACCAATGTTCATTTGTTTAATATATTTTGACATGCATTTTGGTTATTCAAATTGTTATCCTTTATGGGGGAGGTTTCGAAGCAGTGGTCAAATTTTATCCCGTTGTCATCTGAACTAAGTCTAATATAAATATTTCTATAAAATATAAATATTACTATTAATTTATATGAGATACGTGATATTTTTTTTTGAAAAAAAAAAAAAAAATATTGGACCTAGGTATGCCACTTCATCCAATGCTGATAAAAATCTTGGCATGTGCAAAATTTGAAAAAAGTCAGACATTTATAACAAATTTTTTGGGAATATTTGTTAATCCAAATATTAGTTAATACAGAAGGGATCGGCCGGTACCTATCATCTTTACACCAAATCATATATGATAGAAATAGGATATGCCATATTTGGAAAAAATTAGATGCTTATTTCGGGTTTTATCAGTGTTTTGGCTATTCAAAATGTTAACCCCATTGTGTGTGGAGGTACCTGAAGGAGAAGACCAATATATAACCATTTAGAAGATTTATAATAATTAAAATTTTTGACCATGTTTAAGTGCAAATTTTTTAAATATTATTTTCGAAAACATTCCGTAATTGTGAAAAATCAAAAGAATATGTTTTGGAAGACCTATTTTATATTTCGGGCTCCAAAAAATTCTCTATGATGACAACAAAAATATTGTTTAGAAAAATCCACGACAATGGCACTCAAACTCCTTGAAAATAGTGCATAGAACCCCCAACATATTTTTATTACAGGACGTATCTTTTTTATTTTTATAAGAGGGAAACAAAATTGTCCTCCAAAATCAAAATTAAAATGTATTTCTAAAATATTTTTTTAGGAAAGTCCAAATTAAAAGCACATTGTTACGTATTTTTTCAAAATGTTAAATTAAACATTTAACCTTTTTTTTAAGAATTCAAGAAGTCTACAAAATTTTTCGAAGCCACATTTAAATATTTTTTTTTTTCAATTTATCCTTTTTGTTTGAAGTTTACCTCAATGTATTTCCAAAATAGAGCAGTGCTGGCGTTTTTTTTTTTGGGATACCGTAGTTTTTTTCCTTTTTTTTTTTTTTTTTTTTTTTTTTTGCAAAAAGGTTAGATTATAGCTCGTTTATCCGAATTAACCCACATTATCAGGTTTTATAGCTTAATCCGGATTCGAAATAAAATCAGGACCTTAATGTCTCCGCTTTCTATAAAGATCTTAAAGTTTCCTTATATCTACAGAAAATCCAGGGCTGGATTTTTGTTGTATGGAAATATGAAATGAAAAATGTTGCCTTTTCTTTTTATAAATTCATAAAACAAGAATTGAGCCCCTTAAGGTCTCATATCGCCCATAGAAGCTTCTCGTGACTCTTGTGGTCCATAGAACTCCTTAAGATTCATAAAATCTTAAGGTCTCCTGTTATTATTTAAAAACTCAATATTTTAGTCTACGATATTGGTCCCGAAACAAATATTTCACGATTAGTATAAGTTCTAAAGTTCTTAGTTTTTTTTTTAGATTCAATTCCTAACCTGGAAGTCTTTTTTGTATAACTTTACTGGCCTATGAAAATAGAAGAGATGTCCTTGACATCTTCATCAACAATGACAGTGAAAGTCCTTACGAGATAGTTAAAAAAAATATTCCTTGAAGAGCTTTTTTCATAATTTCTTCAGATTATATAATTTCTTTCTTATATTCCCGTACTCCCAAAATTCGTCGCTTAATCCTCTTAAAAAGACAATCATAATATCTTTGCAATTAAAAAAAAATAGTCAACGAAGTGCTTGTGTGTGAATCAAAAATTTTAATTTAATTAGAAAAAAAATTGGTAATGGTTCCTCACCCTCTGTCCTGCTGCCACCCCAAGCAGAGAACAAAAATCAAATTTCCATATCCCCTAAAAATAAGGGAGGGAGGACCATCTTCATATCTGTGCTGCTAGAATGCCAAACAATTTTCACGTTTGCATTTTCTCACTGCCAATGTTACCTCAGCCCAAAATCCAGAAGCAAAAGAATGAAAGAGAAAAAAACGCAACACAAACGCCGGATGGCCCTCGTCAATTGTTTTGGCAATTGTCATTTGGTGCTGTACTTAATATTTGTCAATTTATGACAACAGAATTTCCATTTTTCATTATCGGAAAGATGCGATGGCATTATGCGACAGCTTAAGAAAAAAATTGAGAAAAAAAAATAAATAAAACGGAAAACAGACATCTCACATTTGGCCTAGGAGGAACACTTCAAGGACTGGCAGTTAGAGCGCCATGGCAGTGTATTCCCCAGCTCTTGCCATTTTGCTTATCTTCATCACCATTTCTTCTTCCCATCTTCCAGGAGCTCAAAAAATAATATTGATACAATAATAAATAATAAGGATAAATAGGTAGCGTGTAGGTGTCGAGAATATAGCGACTAATTTCTCTTGGCACCAGAAATGTCTTGGAAGGGATAAGAGATTTCCTTCCCCCTCACCCTGGGCCACAATAATAATAAAATAATAAAGTATTATCCTTCATTTTGTCTGGCCTATCATAACTTTCTGGCTCGAGGAAGGTAAAAAGGAGGATGAAGAGAAGGAAAACTCCCATTCGAAGGATTTTGGTATTGTCTTAAAACTTTAAAAACAAAAATTCCCCCTCATCATTGCTCAGCCATCTGCCATGACATGGGAGCTGCTGCCAATGAAGTTCTCAGGACACCAAACAGCAGCAGCAAAAAAACTGTCCTGAAAAGTAATTTTACGTCTGACTAAACATATGTGCCAAGATGTTATTGTTTGCTGGCACAACAACAACACAAAAAAGAGGAAAACAGCAACAACATCTCAATACCACCAATGAATTTCTGAACAAATAGGTCTTGATTATGCTGGGGGTTCTGCTTCACGTTCTTTTTTATGCTGAACTTGGAATTTCCATTCTCTTCGTCGAATTTGATGTGGCGTGGTATGGAAGGAGAGGGGAAATTTCGAAGGAATATTTTATTATCCAGACCAATCAATGCAATATCTAAACAGTATTAAATATTATCCACTTTATTGAAGTTGGGAGAGGGGTAGGTGGGTGGGGACACATCGAAGGTTTTTTTTTCAAGGAAAATACTTTAAAATATTTATAAAACATTGGATTTTTTTCAGAGCAAAAGAGACCTCCTCTTGTCCTACAGACAATGTCTTCCCGAAAAATATAGGAAACCTCAAGATTTTCTAAAAAAAGCGAACCGCAAAGACCTTAAGGTCACATATGGATTATAGAAGACCCTAAGGTCACCTATGAACTATAGAAGACCTCGTGACCTCGAGGTCTATAGAAGACCTTAAGGTCTCCTATTCTCCTAGAAGACCTTAAGGTCGCCTATTCTCCATAGAAGAACTTAAGGTCTCATATGGTCAATAGAAGACCTTCAGGTCTCCTATGGACTATAGAAGGCCTGAAAGTCTCCCCTGGTCTATATAAAACCTTAAGATCTCCTATGTCCTAAAGAGGATGTTAGAAGACTTTAAGGTGTCCTATCGTCTATAGAAAACCTTAAGATCTCCTATTGTTCATAAAAGACTTTAAGATCTCTTATTGTCCATAGAAGACCTTTAGGTCTCCCATGAGCTATAGAACGCCTTAACGTCTTATATAGACTATAGTAGATTTTAAGGTTTTCTATTGTCTACAGAAGACCTTACTGTTTTGTCTTGTCTACAGAAGACCTTACTGTCTCCTCTGTTCTGTTAAAGATCGTAAGGTCTCCTCTGGTCTATAGGAGATCTTAAGGTCTCCTCTCCTCTGATTTATAGAAGACCTTAAGGTCTCCCCTGATCTATAGGAGACCTTAAGGTCTTCTCTGGTCTATAGGAGACCTTAAGGCTCCTCTGGTCTATAGGAGACCTTAAGGTCTCCTCTGGTCTATAGGAGACCTTAAGGTCTCCTCTGGTCTATAGGAGACCTTAAGGTCTCCTCTGGTCTATAGGAGACCTTAAGGTCTCCTCTGGTCTATAGCAGACCTTAAGGTCTCCTTTGGTCTATAGGAGACCTTAAGGTCTCCTCTGGTCTATAGGAGACCTTAAGGTCTCCTCTGGTCTATAGCAGACCTTAAGGTCTCCTTTGGTCTATAGGAGACCTTAAGGTCTCCTCTGGTCTATAGGAGACCTTAAGGTCTCCTCTGGTCTATAGGAGACCTTAAGGTCTCCTCTGGTCTATATTAGACCTTAAGGTCTCTTCTGGTCTATAGGAGAACTTAAGGTATCCTCTGGTCTATAGGAGAACTTAAGGTCTCCTCCGGTCTATAGGAGATCTTAAGGTCTCCTCCGGTCTATAGGAGATCTTAAGGTCTCCTCTGGTCTATAGAAGACCTTAAGGTCTCCTCTGGTCTATAGAAGACCTTAAGGTCTCCTCTGGTCTATAGAAGACCTTAAGGTCTCCTATGAACTATAGAAGACCCTAAGGTCTCCTATTGTCCATAGAAGACCCTAAGGTCTCCTCTGGTCTATAGAAGACCTTAAGATACCCTCTGGTCTATAAAAGACCTTATGGCCTCCTCTGGTCTATAGAAGACCTTATGGTCTCCTCTGGTCTGTAGAAGACCTTAAGGTCTATAGAAGATTTTAATGTCTCCTCTGGTCTATAGAAGACCTTTAGGTCTCATCTTGTCTAAAGAAGACCTTAAGGTCTCCTCTGGTCTAAGGTATCCTCTGGCCTGTAGAAGACCTTAAGGTCTCCCTTTGGCTATAGAAGACCTTAAGGTCTCCCCTTGGCTATAGAAGACCTTAAGGTCTCCTCTGGCCTGTAGAAGACCTTAAGGTCTCCTCTGGCCTGTAGAAGACCTTAAGGTCTCCTCTGGCCTGTAGAAGACCTTAAGGTCTCCTCTGGTCTGTAGAAAACCTTAAGGTCTCCTCTGGTCTGTAGAAAACCTTATGGTCTCCTCAGGCCTATAGAAGACCTTAAAGTCTCCTCTGGTCAATAGAAGACCTTAAGGTCTCCTCTGGTCTATGGAAGACCTTAAGGTCTCCTCTGGTCTATGGAAGACCTTAAGGTCTCCTCTGGTCTATGGAAGACCTTAAGGTCTCCTCTGACCTGTAGAAGACCTTAAGGTCTCCTCTGGCCTGTAGAAAAGCTTAAGGTCTCCTCTGGTCAGTAGAAGACCTTAAGGTCTCCTCTGGCCTGTAGAAAACCTTAAGGTCTCCCCTTGGCTATAGAAGACCTTAAGGTCTCCTCTGGTCTACAGAAGACCTCAAGGTTTCCTCTGGTCTATATAAGACCTTAAGGTCTCCTCTGGTCTAAGGTATCCTCTGGCCTGTAGAAGACCTTAAGGTCTCCCCTTGGTTATAGAAGACCTTAAGGTCTCCCCTTGGCTATAGAAGACCTTAAGGTCTCCTCTGGCCTGTAGAAGACCTTAAGGTCTCCTCTGGCCTGTAGAAAACCTTAAGGTCCTTCTATATGGTCTCCTCTGGTCTGTAGAAGACCTTAAGGTCTATAGAAGATTTTAATGTCTCCTCTGGTCTATAGAAGACCTTAGGTCTCATCTTGTCTAAAGAAGACCTTAAGGTCTCCTCTGGTCTAAGATATCCTCTGGCCTGTAGAAGACCTTAAGGTCTCCCTTTGGCTATAGAAGACCTTAAGGTCTCCCTTTGGCTATAGAAGACCTTAAGGTCTCCCCTTGGCTATAGAAGACCTTAAGGTCTCCTCTGGCCTGTAGAAGACCTTAAGGTCTCCTCTGCCTGTAGAAGACCTTAAGGTCTCCTCTAGCCTGTAGAAGACCTTAAGGTCTCCTCTGGTCTGGTGGAAAACCTTAAGGTCTCCTCTGGTCTGTAGAAAACCTTATGGTCTCCTCAGGCCTATAGAAGACCTTAAAGTCTCCTCTGGTCAATAGAAGACCTTAAGGTCTCCTCTGGTCTATGGAAGACCTTAAGGTTTCCTCTGGTCTAAAGAAGACCTTAAGGTCTCCTCTGGTCTATGGAAGACCTTAAGGTCTCCTCTGACCTGTAGAAGACCTTAAGGTCTCCTCTGGCCTGTAGAAGACCTTAAGGTCTCCTCTGGCCTGTAGAAGACCTTAAGGTCTCCTCTAGCCTGTAGAAGACCTTAAGGTCTCCTCTGGTCTGTAGAAAACCTTAAGGTCTCCTCTGGTCTATAGAAGACCTTAAGGTCTCCTCTGGTCTATAGAAAACCTTAAGGTCTCCTCTGGTCTATAGAAGACCTCAAGGTCTCCTCTGGTCTATAAAAGACTTTAAGGTCACCTCTGGTCTGTAGAAAACCTTAAGGTCTCCTCTGGTTTATAGAAGACCTTGAGGTCTCCTCTGGTCTATAAAAGACTTTAAGGTCACCTCTGGTCTGTAGAAAACCTAAAGGTCTCCTCTTGTCTATAGAAGACCTTAAGGTCTTCTATGGTCTATAAAAGACCTTAAGCTCCCCTCTGGTCTATAGAAAACCTTAAGGTCTCCTCTGGTCTATGGAAGACCTTTTTTTAGTCCATAAAAGACTCTAAGGTCTCCTTTTCAAACACTTTGTAAAAAAGGCAAATTTTAAAATTCCAAGAAAATGTATGGGAGATGTGGAAGAAAGAAGTGATTAATCCGCGAATTCTCAGTTTTTCAATAAAGTTCCGGTTCAGTAAAGTTCTTGCCATTTTCTGCTTAAAAAGCGACACATCAATCTCATGAATATTTATAATTGACAATATGCCTAAGAATGAGGGCTAAACAGGTTGTATAAAATCTGCTTAACATATTTCTGCAAGTTCGTAACTTTTGGCTCATCTCAGATCTACTTAAGAACATGCGATCTCCACATCTTCCACTCTCGAAAAAAAGAAGTAAAATTCCTTGGATTGTCACATTAAAAAACAAATTGCCAACCATCAACTTGGAAAAGGGGTAAAAAGTATCAGTTTGATTATTTAAATTAAAACGCACACACACACACATCCTTAACTCATTTCCAACATATCCTCCAAACAAGGAAACAAACATATATCTGTTGTATCCTTTACATCCCTGTGTTTTGAGACATTAATCAGCACAATATGCCAATGCTTAAACGGTGAACTCCTTCATTGTTGCCAATACACACACACATGTCTGCATGTGTATGTGTGTGTGTAATTGTTTACCGCTACTGTTAACAATTAAAACACCCCCAAGGATAAAAGGACGCGACGAGTATTTTGTTTGACAAAACAAGCTATATTTTTGCTGTTTATCCCTGGTATGGCGACATGGACAAGGACAAGTACCATCCATCCACCATCGATTCATCCATCCGACATTGTTGAGCATTGTTTAATCCCTTGATATGGTTAAAAGTTTAACGCGATGGCAGGGCATGTATGATACTCTACATGATACATGATGTGTTGCTAGTTATGACGAGACTTTTCTCCCTCTCACTTGCACTCCCACTCCCACTCTCTCTCTCTCTCTCTCACTCCACACATTTCGCGAGAGTGGTTGACTGGTTTGTTTTGCCTTTTGTTTTTAATAATTTGCTAAGTGAACATGGAAGTTTGAAGTTGTGGCATTGAGTTGGGAAGTTTTAACTAACGAATAGTTATCTTAGAATACTCTGAGACCGGGAAACGAAGTTACAAACCCAGAACCCATAGCCGCAAGAAAAACAAGGTTTTCCTTAAATGAAAACAATTTTAAATATTTTTCTAGCATTTCAAGGCTTACAAAAAAAATCTGGTGCATTTCGGAAAAAAATCAGAAATACTATATTACCATGAAAAGTGAATGTATGTGTTTAAACACCTAAGGCGTATGATGAATATTTACTGTTCTCAGCTATTTTTTATTGATCATACGCCTGCTACAGCCTGTGTTAGTCATACGTCATCATGTACGCGTAATATTATTTTTATTTTTATACCCTCCACCATAATATGGAGGGTATATTCAATTTGACATTCCGTTTGTAACACCTCGAAATATACATTTTAGACCCCATAAAGTATATATATATATATATATTCCTGATCAGCATAAAATTCTATGGCGATTCAGCGATGTCCGTCCTTCTGTCCGTCCATGGAAATCACGCTAGCTTCCGAACGAAATGAAGTAGGTTGATAAAATTTTACTCAAATGTGTTTTAAGTCTACAGCACCTTGGTATTGAAAATAGGCCATGTAGGTCCACTTTTCGATATAGCCCCCATATAAAGGCACATCCCGATATTCGGTATTTTGATGATTTTAGCGACATTATTCACCGGAATTGTTTCAAATTTGGTATTAGCAAATCGTAATGGATACTACAGTCTATGACAGAAAATTGTCTGTGCAGGTCCACGTCTTCGTATAGCCCTCAATTAATGGTACCTCCCTATATTCGGTATTTTGATGATATTAGAGACATTATCCACCGTAATTGCTCCAAAATTGGTATTTGGAGTTTGTAATGGGTACTACAGCCTATGACAGAAAATTCCCTGTGCAGGTCTACGTCTTCGTATAGCCCCCACATAACAGTACCTCCCGATATTCGGTATTTTGATGATTTTAGCGACATTATTCACCGGAATTATTTCAAATTCGGTATTTGAAATTCCAAATGGATGCTACAGTCTAAGACAGAAAATTGTGTGTGCAGGTCTACGTCTTCGTATAGCCCTCATATAAAGCTACTTCCCGATATTGCGTATTTGATGATTCTAGCGACATTATTCACCGGAATTGCTTCAAATTTGGTATTTGAAGTTTGTAATGGGTACTACAGCCTATGGCAGAAAATTCCCTGTGCAGGTCTACGTCTTCGTATAGCCCCCATATAACAGCACCTCCCGATATTGGGTATTTTGATGATATTGGAGACATTATTCACCGGAATTGCTTCAAACTTAGTATTTGAAGTTCGTAATGGGTACTTCAACCTATGACGGAAAATTGTCTATGCAGTTCCAAGTCTTAGTATAGTCCCCATACAATAGTACCTCCCGATATTCGGTATTTTGATGATATTAGAGACATTATTCACTGGAATTGTTTCAAATTTGGTATTTGAAGTTCGTAATGAATACTACTTCCTATGACAGAAAATTGTCTGTGCAGGTCTACGTCTTCGTATAGTCCTCATATAACGGTACCTCCCGATATTCGGTATTTTGATGATTTTAGCAACATTATTCACCGGAAGTGTTACAATTTTGGTATTTGAAGTTCGTAATGGATACTACAGCCTATGACAGAAAATTCCCTGTGCAGGTCCACGTAATGGTACCTCCCTATATTCGGCATTTTTTATGATTTTAGCTACATTATTTACCGATTTCTTTTTTTAAGTTTCGTATTTGAATATTGTAGTGGCTTCTGACATAAGTTGCCAATGCTGCAGGTCCTCGTCATCGTATAGACCATAATATAATGGCTACATTCGATATTTTTAAGGTTTTAATAGAATTTTTATCGAATTTTAATTTTTTTTTTTTTTTTTTTTTTTTTTTTTTTGAAAATTGCCAAATTCTTTCCATATGGTGGTGGGTATTAAAATTTCGGACCGGCCGAACTTACTGCTTTTTTACTTGTTTTCTATATTTTCAATCCCTTTGTTTTTAGCGTTCTCTTTATGGCACCATATGTTGTTTTGTTTCCATTCGAAACTTTAAAAACCAAACAAAATTTATGAGCGAATTACAACTGGTATTGTTGCTGCTTTCAATATTGAAAGGTGCGCTATTCAATATCAGCAATAGGACACCTCTCGGTCTTATATATGCAATAGAAAACCTCAAGGCTTTCCATAAGCCAAAAGAGACATGAAGGCCATCTGTAAGCAATCGAGAACCTGAAGTTGTTTTATATGAAAGAGAAGTCCCCCAAGGTCTTACACAGGAAAGAGGAGATATTATCGTCTCCTAGAGGAAACAAAACACCTCAACCTCTTCTATGGGAAATAAAAGGTATTCCATAGCGTACAGAAGATCACAAGGTCTTCTAAATTAAATAGAAGAACTCAAGGTCTTCTAAATAAAATAAAAGAAGGTCTCAATGTTGTCTATAGCACCGAAAAGACTTCGAGGTATTCTACGCTGAATATAAGATTTCTACAAGTGGAAGACGCCTTGAAGAGCTTCTGTAAAAACACCTGAAAATATTATTAATTTTTTCAATCGTTTTTTTTTTTACTTTTTAAGATATTCTCATATTTTTGTTTTAATTGTTGAAGAATTTCTACATTTTAGCAAATTTAATAAGCATTCCTCTCTCTTCCCTCACCCCACCAGATATCATTCTACAAAGGTGTTTAATAAGACACATTTTTTTTTTTCTTAAAAATTTCAGCCTTTTCCCCCAAAACCACTCCCTTGCAACAATCTCTGGTGCTCTAATAAAGATTGGATGTCACGTAGTTCCCCTTTTTTTCTTGGAGACTTTTTTAATTGAGTGGCTTCTTTGCCATTGATGTCATTCTAGGAGGATTTGGCAGGATGTAAGAGAAAAAAGGTTATTTGTTTGTCGTATTGCGGAATGGTCCTCCTTGGAAAAAAAGTATAGTTCATTAGAGAGATTTCTCAAAACTTTTCTTTTTTATTTTCGTTGGTGAAATATTTAAATAAAATTCATGCATGTTTGAATTTATTATTGTTGTCATTCCGGCGTCATGGTCCTGCTCATCATCATCAACATCATTCGTAGCAACACTAATGTTGACTTTTTAACACTTTGTTGGCAAATCTTACGTGATTTCACTCGATAAGGAGAACACATACGTAACGTGTCAACGGAAAATGGGAGCTTTTGGATTCTTTTTTTTTTCTTTTGGTAATGCTTAAGTTGTGGCAAAAAGTTCCTCTGCTAAATGTTGCGTATTACGGAAACCCCCTATCTATCTTTCAACTTTTTTTCAAGGCACTCTTGTTTTTAATAAAGGACTATTTTGAAGGTGTTGTTTTGAATATTAATTTTTTTGTGGAGGGAAAAATTTTGTACCTTAAAGAGCACTTTTTTGTTATTTTTATTTATTTTTGATGTCTTCGGAACATATCTTCTTCTCATATCTTTAAGAAAATAATATTGGAGATAATCAATCTGAAAAATTGAATTTTTCTTGGCATAATTTTAGGAGAGATATTATTTTTATTATTTCCTAAAAAAAATTATTGACATATAAGGCGTATGATATGTATCATAAATAATATTTATATTAATCATACGCCTCAAAAAATTTGAAATTGTTAACAATTATACGCCCCACGCAAGCATATTGTATTTTGACGTACAATGAGTCAATTATTCGCTCCTGGAGGTGAATAAAACAATTAAAAAAGCAACTAAATTCAACCGGTCCGAATTTTTAATACCCTTCACCATTTTGAAGAGACTGGAAAACTTAAAAAATGCGTCGAAAAATAGGGACCTGCATAGACAATTTTTTGCGTTAGGCTGTTGTAACCATTAGAACCTTCAGATATGAATTTTAAATCATTCCGTTTAATAATGTCGCTAAAGTCATCAAAATACCGAAAAAAGGGAGGTACGATTATGTGGTGGCTATACCGGTATACGTTATTTTTGTCACAGGCTGTAGCAACCATTACTAACTTTAAATACAAAACTTGAAACAATTCCGGTAGTTTATGTCGCTAAAATCAACCAAATACCGAAAAAAGAGAGGTACCGTGGGGTATGTGTAGACTGTAGTACCCATTAGAACCTTCAAATACGAAATTTGAAACAATTCCGATCACTGACGTCGCTAATATCATTAAAATACCGAATATCGCTGCGTATGATTATGTGATGGCTATACGAAGACGTGGACCTGCATACGCTATTTTTGTCACAGGCTGTAGTACCTATTATGACCTTTCAGTACAAAATTTAAACCAATTCCGTTGAATAATGTCGCTAATATCACCAAAATGCCGAATATCGGGAGGTACCGTTATATGTGGGGTATACGGAGACGTGGGCCTGCATAGTAAATTTTCTGTCATAGGTTGAAGTATCCACTAAGATCTTCCAATACGAAATTTGAAACAATTCCGGTCAATAACGTCGCTAATATCATCAACATACCGAATATCGAGAGGTATGATTATGTGGTGGCTATACGAAGACGTGGACCTGCATACGCAATTATTTGTCATAGGTTAAAGTATCCATTATGAGCTCCAAATACGAAATTTAAAACAATTCCGCTGAATAATGTCGCTAATAGCACCAAAATACCGAATATAGGGAGGTACCGTTATATGGGGGCTATACGAAAACGTGGACCTGCATACACAATTATTTGTCATAGGTTAAAGTATACATTAAGAACTTCAAATACGAAATTGGAAACAATTCCGGTCTAGGATGTAGCTGAAATCATCAAAATACCGAATATCAGGAGGTATGGTTATATGGGGCTTAACGAAAACGTGAACTCGCTTACATAATTTTCTGTTATAGGTTGACATGTCTATTACGAACTTCAAATACGAAATTTGAAACAATTCCGATGAATGACATCGCTAAAATCATCAAAAATCAATGCTATAACGAAAACGTGGACCTGCATAGACAATTTTCTGTCATAGGCTGTAGCACTTATTAGGACCTTTAAATACAAAATTTAAAACAATTCCGTTGAATAATGTCGCTAATAACGCCAAAATACCGAATATCGGGAATATCGAACCGTTATATGTGGGGTATACGAAGACGTGGAGCTGCATAAACAATTTTTTGTCATAGGTTGATGTATCCATTACGAACTTCAAATACGAAATTTGAAACAATTCCGGTCTACAATGTCGGGAGGTACCGTTTTATGGGGGCTATACGAAAACGTGGACCGACACGGCCCATTTACGAATTTAACCTGCCTACTGGCAAAATACACATGTATGCAAACATTTTAGCCTTCTATCTCAATTTGTTCGAAAGATAGCTTGATTAAAACAGACGGGAGGACAGACAGACGGACAGGCAGACAGAGAAACAAAGGACATTGCTAAATCGACTTAGAATTTAATGCTGATCAAGAATATATAAACTTTGTTGGGTCTGCCAAGAGTATTTCGAGGAGTTACAAACAGAATGACAAAACTAATATACCCTCCATAGTATAATGGAGGTCCGATGATGAAGTGCCTTATAAAAATTCAGATATAAAGTTATTTTGGCAAGTTTCCATTTCAAATATAATATTCTATCTAATCTAGACGTAAGGTATCCTAAAAGTATTTTAAAACTTGTATTCCTCTTTATTTCAAATGTCAAGGGAGCTTCTTTTTGTTTTTTATTTATTCTCATTTGTCTCCAGTCTATTTTTACGGTACTCCATCCCTGTACCCCTTCTATTGATATTTCTTAACATTATTGGTTGCTTAAATACCCATGTCTTACCTGATACTTAACAAGGATTCTTCGCTTTCATTCATACTTATGTTTCTTGTAGGTGATGTCTTGGCTTTGAATTTATATATTTCTCCCACTCTCTCTCTCTCTCTCCCTCCAGTTATTTTTCTCGACAACACCACTTACACTTGTTTTGCTTTCAAGTTGACATTAATTTGTTGTATCATTTGTTTTTATTGCTCTCATAAATAGTGTGTGTGTGTGTTTGATACCGTTGCTTAACTCTTTACCTTTCTCTCTCTCACCACCACCACAACCACTGTTCTCAGCATAACCACTAAAACAAAATCAACTACCTTTAAACGACAAAAACCACGTCGAGGGATATGAAGGAACATCTTGTTGTAATGCCAACAATTAAACAGTTGTTCGTGGTAAAATGTTTTTTATTCTTTACAAAAAAAGAGGACATTTGTGTTTCAAATTAAACAAAAATTAAAGAGAGAACAATACTTAATTGTTGCTCAGATATAGTAATGTGATGTGTAAAGGAGTGGGAGAATAGGAGTGTAAAATGTATTTTAAAAATATCGTTTTTGAGTTGCCTCTGTATTCAGTTTGGTAAAGGCTGGAGCATCCAGTGACTCCTTTTTTGTAACTATGGTTTGACATATTGAAAGTTATTGCCAAGATATCAAATATAGAGAAAATTTATGTTTTGATAATGGGTTGCAATTGAAAAAATATTGAATCGTTCAAAGGCTCAATTACTTATGGTAATTTTATGTTTAGAATACTTACGAGAATCTCTTCCCGAAAATTACTGTCAATATTTTGAGGAGTATTTATTTTTATTGTAAATAGGTAATTTCTAAATTTTTTAGGAAGTAGGTACTTAACTGTTTGGTGGTATCGAACTCAATCATAAAGCGCTTGTTTCAAAAATCAACATTTATATGGACCGTCTTTAGAGCTATATAGACCTTTTCCGAGGCTCGATGAGAGCCGATATTTGTATGTCTATACATCTAGGATTACCATCTGCGGCTGCCCCTTAAGTTCTCGATCATCCCTTTTAAGATTCGGAGAATGTATTTTTCTCTATATGTTCCATATAAAAAATTGTATACCTAATTTTATAACCCTCTAACATTTCCCTTTAACAAACACACATCCATACATTTCTACAATGAATTGCTTGTCGTTCGCATTGTTGATATCTGTTGTAATTAAATGTAATTGTCAGTTGTTGTTGTTCTTCTTCTTTACAAATTAAAAAGTTTAATGTGCAACAGCTTGTGGTATTTATATAGCCTTTAAGTTTACACAAAGGGAAGAGGAAGGGGGAGGAGAAAATAGGTATAAAATGGAGCAGATTAATTTTATAATTAAATATTTTCAATTGGGACCTATTTCCCACCGCCTTCAATCTGAAGAACACAGATTTTCCATGAGAAGACCTTTCGATCATCCAGGAGGAGTATTTCCAGCCTGCTTTTAGAAGACCTTCTAGATTTCTAAGGGGGTGCCTTCTTTCCTTTTATAGGAAGACCTTTTGGTTTTTTATTGGAAAACCTCCAGGGCTTCTATGAAGAATACCTTCTGGCCTTCTATGGAGAAGACCTAATGGCCTTCTATGGAGAAGACCTAATGGCCTTCTATGGAGAAGACCTAATGGCCTTCTATGGAGAAGACCTTCTGGCCTTCTATGGAGAAGACCTTCTGGCCTTCTATGGAGAAGACCTAATGGCCTCCTATGAGAAGACCTTCTGGCCTTCTATGGAGAAGACCTTCTGGCCTTCTGTGGAGGAGACCTTCTGGCCTTCTATGGAGAATACCTTCTGGTCTTCTATGGAGAATACCTTCTGGCTTTTTTTGGGGTATACCTTCTGGCCTTCTATGGAGAAAACCTTCAGGCCTTCAATGAGAGACCTTTCGGCCTTCTGTGAAAAAGACCTTCTGGACTTCTATGAGAAGAACTTCTAGCCTTTTATGAAGAACACCTTCTGGCCATCTATGAAGAAGACCTTTCGACTTTTTTTGAAGAAGACCTTCTATGAAAAAGGCCTTTTGGCCTTCTATGAAGAATACCTTCTGGCCTCTATGTCGAGGACCTTATGGCCTTCTATGAAGAAGACCTTCTGATCTTCTATGATCTTCTTGCCTTCTATGAGAAGGCCATCCGGCCTTCTATGAGAAGACTATCCGGCCTCCTATGAAAAGACCTTCTTGCTCTTCTATTAGAAGACTTCCTGGCCTTAATACGTGTGTATAAGAATACGTGTGATCTTCTATAAAAAGACCTCTGGACTTGTAGAAGAATAACTGTGGCCTTCTTTAGGAAGTCCTGTCTCCTTCTGTGAAAAGACCTTCTGGCCTTCTACGGAAAAGACCTACTGGCCTTCTATGAAAAAGGCTTTTTGGCCTTCCATGAAGAAGACCTTCTGGTCGTCGTTTCTTCTAGGAGAATATCTTCTATGATAGATCTTTCTGATCTTCTGTGAGAATACCTCCTCGTCTTCCTGCAGACCTTCTGGCCTGCAATGAGAAAACATTTGAGCTTTTTATAAGAGACCTTCTGGTCTTCTATGGCAAAAACCTTCATGATCTTCAAAGAGAAGATCTTCGGGAAGACCTTCTGGTCTTATATGAAGGATACCTGCTGGCCTTATAAGAAGGATACGTTCCAGTATTCCATGAGGAAGGCCTTCTGGTCTTCCATGATAAAATGTTCGTTCCTTCTAGAAGAATGTCTTCTATGATAGATCTTTCTGATCTTCTGTGAGAAGACATTCTGGCCTTTTATGAGAGACCTTCTATCCTCCTCCTATGACGAAGACCTTCATGATCTTCCAATAGAAGATATTCGAGCTGTTTTATGAGAATACCTTTTGCCTCTTTGACATTCAGCCCTTCTATGGTGAAGAACTTTAGTTCTTCTGTGACGAAGACTCTTCTATGGAGAAGGCCTTCTGTGAGAAGCTTTTCGGTACTTCTCGTCTTCTATGAAGAAGGCCTTCTAGCCTCTTTTAAAGACCTTTTTGTCTATTTTGAAAATAAATATTTGGTGGTTTTAAAAAGATTTTTTATTCTGCTCAAGACTTCAATATTCTATTAGAATTGCTGTCGTCTGCTTCGTTCTCCTCAAGCACACTCTCCCTTTTTATAGCTTTCTGGCTTCTTTGAGACCATTTTTTTTTTTTTTTTTTGTTTCTCCATCTCTTCAAAAAGTGTCGATATTTCCTCAAATGATTCAAAATATTATTTTCAAAAAATGTCTTTATTATTATCTACCAACTAGAGCACCATAGACTCTGGAGCTGCTCCTCAGCTCATTCACAACTAATTAATGAAAATTCATTTCATATTCAAAAATATCCACTTCAATTAATCACCTGTGCCGTCTTTGTATGTTCGTTTGTTCTTTTTGGAATAAAACTTTGATTTATGTTTGCTTTGAGTCGTTCTTTTTCCTGGCAAATTACTGTCACGCTTATCAAAGCAACCACTTGAACGAGGACATAATTACAATTCGAACGTGATTTATATATTTTCTGCCCAAACATTTTCCATTTTTAATTTTTATGGAAAACTTGGGAAAAGAGCAGCAGCAAGACCTCAACTTTCACAGGTGATAAAGTGAAGGAATGAGAGAGTCTCTTACTTGCCATCTGATGACCTCTACCAAAAACCTTCCTTACAAAGCTTAGGGGGAAGAGCGAAAAAAAAACTCATTAACAATCATGATTAGAAGTGGAGAACCATTGTTTCTGGCCTGAAGTTTTTGTTTTAATTTTCGAATTTGTTCTCCTCTTCTCTTGGCTGGCTACACGAATAATTAATGCAATCAAAGAACGTGCCAAGAGGTCGCAACAACAAATCCTTAAAACATATTTTAAGATTTTTGTTTCCAAAAACAATAAAGAAATTTTCACGTAGCCTTTGCAGCTGGAAGATGTTAAACTTTTTGTTTATGGTCGGATTTTTTTCTCTCTTATTTATTTTTTTTTTTTGGAGAATAATTTAGCCCAGATTTAAAATTTATAACCACAATAAAGAAGTAGCCTCAAGTCAAATGTAATCTAAACGTCTTTGGGAGTTTCGGATTTAGCAGGCGTAGTTTTTGTGTGTGAAGGGAGACTTTATGGAAAATGTGTTTGATTTAATTATTATTATTTTTAGCTACAAGAAAGGGGATTGGTTTGAAGTTGAAATGGTGAAGGAGGACTCTTTTTACTTCATAATTTCCAAACCCTAACAAAAATAAACACTAAATTTGGAAATCATATCGAATTTGCACAGCGAAAAAAACTATTTTTTCAAACAATAGATAATAAATTAAGCAAATCTGTCCCCTGGCTCTCTCCTAGGTCACATTGGTCATGGAGGCTCATGTTCTCTCCGAGAAAAAAATCCTCCGAAAACCCCCTTGAGATATCTCTAACCTTCTGGGAGAATATATGGTAATTGTGTAGCCCCAAAGTATACTACATTTTATATACCATTTCCAGCTCATTATTGAGTTCAATGACCTGAGAATGGAGATGAAAGTGTAGCATACTTTAAGGGCTATACAATCCTTTCAGATTTCCTGAAAAGATTATAAGAAGAAGGATTAAGGATATTATTTTCTTAAGAGAAGAGGGAACTCCAATATCAACATTGCTAAGAACATGTCTTGGGACAAGCGAACTTATTATTTTTTTAAGTTTGTTATTAAATTATTAATGTAATTATTATTTAAATCTATTATTCTATAAATTTTCTGAAATTTCTTCCGTATTCTAATTTCGACCTCATTTTTCTTCTCTACTTTTAGACGACGCAACAATACCAACAACACGTACCGGAAAAATAGCTGCAGTCCAAGTTTTGTGAAAAACTTTGTAAGTATTATACACAGACCAGAAGTGGTCCTCATAGAAACCCAAAGAAACTTTCAAAGAAGGCCACAAGGTATATCCATTGATGTCTTGAAGGTTTCCCAAAAGAGGAATAGAAAAATTTTCCATAGAAGTCCAAGAGGTCTTCTCACAAAAGGCCAGAAAATCTTATCAAAGAAGAGGTAAAAAACTTCTTCTGAAACACCAGAAAGTCTTCTTCCAGAGAAGCAGAAGGTCTTCCCTCAGAGAAGATCTTTTTCTAGAAGAGCTGAAGATCTTTTTCAAATAAGGCCGAAAAATCTACTCATAGAAGGCAAAAAGTATTCTCATAGAAGTCCGGAAGATCTACTCAAAGAAGAGCGAAAGATCTTCTCAATGAAAGCCAGAAGTACTTCTCCTGGAAGACCAGAATGTCGACTTCATAGAATACCAGAAAGTGATTATTAGAAGGCCACAAAGTCTTCTCCTAGAAGGCCAGAAGGTCTTTTTTATAAAAATCTAGAAGGCTAAAAGGTCGTCTTCATAAAAGGCCAGAAGGTCTTCTTCATAGAAGAGCCAGAAGGTCTTCTTCACAGAAGAGCCCGATGGTCTTCTTCATAGAAGAGCCAGAAGTTCTTCTTCACAGAAGAGCTGAAGGTTTTCTTCATCAAAAGCAAGATAGGTCTTCTTCATAGAAGAGCCGGAGGTCTTCTTCATAGAAGAGCCGGAGGTCTTCTTCATAGAAGAGCCGGAGGTCTTCTTCATAGAAGAGCCGGAGGTCTTCTTCATAGAAGAGCTGCAGGTCTTCTTCATAGAAGAGCTGCAGGTCTTCTTCAAAGAAGGCTAGAAGGTCTTCTCCATAGAAAGCCAGAAGGTCTTCTTCGTCATAGAAGACCAAAAGGTCTTCTTCATAGAAGAGCCAGAAGATCTTCTCCATAGTAGAGCCAGAAGGTCATCTTCAAAGAAGGCCAGAAGGTCTTCTTCATAGAAGCGCTAAAGGTTTTTTTTTTAAAGAAGGCCAGAAGGTCTTCTTCATAGAAGGCCAGAAGGTCGTCTTTATAGAAGAGCCAGAAGATCTTCTTCATAGAAGGCCAGAAGGTCTTCTTCATAAAGGACCAGAAGGTCTTCTTCTGGAAGGCCGGAAACTCTTCTTTTAGAAGGCCAGAAAGTCTTCTATCAGAAGAGCAGAAGGTCTTCCCTTGGAAAAACTGAAAATCTTTTTTAGAATAGTTGAAAATCTTCTTCAAGGGTGTCCGGAAGATCTACTCAAAGAAGACCGAAAGGTCAGAAGGCCAGAAGGTCTTCCCTCAGAAGAGCTAAAGGTCTTCTCCAAGTAGAGATGAAGATCACCTCTAAAAGAGCAGAAAGTTTTCTCTTGGTAGAAGAGCTCTTCTACTCCTAGAGACCAGAAAGATTTTTCCCGGTTTTTTCGGATCCTTTCCTAGACGACCAGAAGATCTTCTCCTAGAAGACCAAGAGGTCATCTTCTAAAAGTCCAGAAGATCTTCTCTTAGAAGTCAGAAGGTCTTCCTCATTGAAAGCTGGAAGGTCTTCTCAGAGAAGGCCAGAAGGACTTCTCAGAGAAGGCTAAAAGGTCTTCTCAAAGAAGGCCAGAACGTCTTCTTAGAGAAGGCTACAAGGTCTTTTCAGAGAAGGCTAGGAGGTCTTCTCAGAGAAGGCTAGAAGGTCTTCTCAGAGAAGGCTAGAATGTCTTCTCAGAGAAGGCTAGAAGATCTTCTCAGAGAAGGCTTGAAGGTCTTCTCAGAGAAGGCTAAAAGGTCTCCTCATTGAAGGCGAGATGGTCTTCTCATAGAAGACCAAATGGTCTTCTCGTAGGAGACCTAAAGCTCTTCTCCTTGAAGAGTTGAAGGTGTTCTCCTAGAAATCCAGAAGGTCTTCTCATAGAAGGCCAAAAGGTCAGAAGGTCTTCTCATAGAAAAGCCGGAGCTCTTCCCATAAAAGGCCAGAGATCTTCATCTTCAAAGAAGGCCGGAAGGTTTTTTTATTTCTTAAAATTAAAAAAAAAAATTGAAAATAATTTCTATTTTCTCTCTTCCTTTTTCTCTATTTTCAGAATTCCCGCTTCCACGACGATTTCGATCGGAATTACTATCATCGGAACAACTATAGTAACGGAAATTGGAACAATAACAACAATCACAGCAATTGGAAAACTAACTGGAATGATAATTCCATAATACACTGGACACCCAAGTGTAATTCCAATTCCAATAATAACAACAACAACAATAAATATCGCCACGATAGAAACTTCACTGCAGGCAGCTATTCCGATGATGTGGATGTGAGGAATTTTGAAAAATCAAATAATAATCGGAATTCCAGTCGAGACTTTTTATATGAAAACAACAACAACAACAGCAATAGTCGAGATTCCTGTTATAAAAATTCAAGAACAGCAACGCCACCTCCCAGAAGCAGCAAAAGTTCAGATCGTGGCTTGGCGAAAGAGGAAATCAAAGTAGAAAAGAAGGAAACGCTTTCAAAAAAATCGGAGAAAAGAGAAGCACCTTGTATTTCGAAATCGGAAAAAAGTGAAAAGGACAAGTCATCGCCCAAGGCGGAAAAACGAAGAAAAGTTGCTGATGAGGAGTCAGTAGCACCGTCTGAGGGAGATTTAGTGGAAAATAAAGTTAAAGAGAAATCAGGGGATTTGAAATCTTCTCCCAAAAGCGCGAAAAAGAAGGTGGTAAATAAAGCAAAGGAAAAGAGTGTAAAGAAGAAACCTTTGGAAAAACCAAAAATTTGGACTTGGCAAAGGAGAATTCTGTTAAGAAACCCATTGTTGCGGAAACTCTCCCCAAGAAGAGGCCGGAAAAGAATTTGAAAAAATCAAAACCCTCACCCAAAGCCCAGGGGAAAAAATTGAAAGGAAACGATACCCCTCTAAACAATATCGTTAAGCATCCCATCAGAGTACCGCTGAAAAACTGTACCCCCAAAAAACCCAACCTCAAAACCTCGCCAAAGGCAAGGAATTTTAAATCGCCAGCTAGGGGCGGTAATTCAAAAACGAAATTAACAAAATCCCCTGAAACGTGTAAGGCCACCATAGCGGTTGCAGATACCACTGGTGATAAGAACACACCAGCCGATTCTAGCTCAAAAGACCAGGGCGATTTAAAAGAGGAATCTTCTGCGCCGGCCAAAGAACCTGGGGAAGGGGATAAAGAAAATAGCCACAATCCGGTGGAGATTGTCTGTGATACCACCCATCCAGAGGAATTTGAGATTGCCAATAACTCCGGTGAAAATTTGGATCTTCCCGAACCCGTATATGAACATATGCCAAGTGTTTTGAATGCCAATTCCTCACAAGACGAAGAAGACACGGATCATCTGGAAGAGGCCATCAACAAAGTAAACAATTATTTGGAAAATCAAACGCAACATCAGATTCCCTTAGGAGAAGAAGAAGTTGTGACCCCCGAGGAGGATCTCTTTAAGGAACCAGTATTAGATTACCCCAATCATAACAGCCAACCGCTAGCAGCAGCTCCACCTCGGCCAACTCCAAGTGAAAGTCAAAACAAGGAGTTTCAATTGCCGAAAATATCCTTGATACCCATTGCCAGGTTAATTGCCAGCGAGGGAACATCTCTGGCCATAGATCTTGGCTCCAAACCACCAACAAATAACAACAACAACACCACACCCCATAAACATCCTCACCCACCACATCCGATCATTTTCAAACCCAACCTCATCAAACGTAAACGTAACGTCTCAACATGCAGCAATACCTCGACGAGCAGCAACACAGCCACCGCTGCCGATAACATCATCGAGAAGCTGGTGACTATGAACAAGAACAACATACGCGACATTATCAACAATAGCAACACAAAATACGACGAAGCACTCAAGGCTCAGGCCCGTAAACGTTTGCGCGAAGAGATACGCGATCAATTGCGTTCGTTATACATTGAACCCATAAAGGATCCGGTTAGTTCGGAATTTGTCCCAGACGAAATTGTCGATTCCATACACATACCTGATTTGCTGCTGGAAGAGATACGCAAGGCTCTGGGTTACGAGGAGTCGCTGAGCTCGCAGCCAATTAAAAGTGAACAGACCTTGGAATTGGAAATTGTTGAGGAGAAAATTGAAAATATCCCCGAAACAGAAGACAAGGGAAGGTTTTTGGGAACAGCGGAACAGAAAATTGAAAATTCCACTGGAACGGAAGGCGATACACCCCATCCAAACGAGAGGCAATTATTGAGTAGCGTTGCCGAAAATTTTGAAAATATAACTGAAACAGAAACTAGACTTCCAGAGGGGAGTATTATCGAACCCATTGTTCACATTGAGGAACCCAATCATAGGGCTTCAGATCCGGAGACCAGTAGCTTAAATAAGCAAACAGAACCTCTACAAATCTTAGATTCTCCTCCCAATCTGCCACAAGTAAAAATCACCACAACCATGGCTGAGGAATCGCCAAATTTAACCTGCATTAAAAGGGAACCCAGTGAGGAAGGCTCCACCACCACCTCCCCCGCCACCATTACCACTCCCCAAAAAGAAGAACCGAAATCAAAGAAAAAAGCCAAACACTATAGGAAACACAAAGAATCTCACCAAAAATCCGAAAAACGTCACAAGGCACGCAAAGAGGCCGCCATAGCTGCCGAAGTCATTTGCCTTGACTCATCATCAGCCTCATCGGCCAGTAGCTCATCATCTTCTTCATCCTCCTCCTCATCATCATCCTCCTCGTCATCTTCCTCCTCCTCCTCCAGTGAGTCGGAGGAAACAGACACCTCCCTCAAATCCTCTTCATCGGCCGTCAAGCGAAAGAGGCTAAAACTTAAAGTCGATGCAGAAAATGTTGTCGATAGCTTTGAGAAACTTATCCTGCCCAGCCTAAGTGAATCTCTCATTGAACGCTATCGCAGTAAATATTCCAACTCCACCCACACGAAACTGCATTTTATCTCGTGCATTTGTGTTAGTGAATATAACTCGGAGAAATTCTCCAAACTGGAAGTGGCCAAGATACAAAGGAACCTCAAGTCTACCGACTGTTCCATGGCCTTGGAATTTCTGATGAGAGAAATTGTAAATGTATTTAATAAACAGAAACAGGTTGCCAAGCTGGGTGAGCAGAATGGGAATAGGAAAATAAGTACCTCCTCCTCCAACAAGGATTCGCCACAAAAGCCGGGTAGAGACTTGGAAAAAAATGTCAAGTCTGCAGAAAATGGCAAGGAAGGAATGCAAAAACATGTCGACAAGGCCTTGATGGTGTCTAGAGAAGACATGAAGACAACCCCTCAACCGGTGGTGACACCACCCTTAGCAACAGCAGCTACAGCCGTGGATGCTACCCATCCCAATCATGCCCCAAGTGAAATAACTAAAGCCACTGAAACAACACCACCAACATGCCACAAAACCTCCAACGGCTTGAAGCCCCACAAAGAGGAATCATCAGCCCAACATCATCTCAATCGGATTAATCAGCTACAAAGAGAAACGGAAAATCAATTCAATCATATCAGAACGTTAACGAATCTAAGCAACACCTCCGACTACAATCTCCTACCACTGGATACCAGTTCCATACGTTTCAATGCCAGCATATTTGATTATCCCTCCTCATCGACGACGGCAGTGCCGGCATTTACCACCCAACCACCCACATTTCCAGCCCTCGATCTGGAATTGTTGAAAAAACAAAGTCCCATTGGCGAGGCGGTGGTCAATAATCTACGGGAAATCGATGTCAAGCTCATGGAACTACACAAACGGAAAATGTACATCGAAGAAATGATCCTAAAACTGCAAAAAGATAAAATGGATACGGATCTGCTCACCATAAAACTGCAAAATGAGAAATTTATACTCCTCAACACAGCCATGACGGCGAATGTAACCACCTCGGCGGCTCCGGAGAAATGTAAAAAACTCTTTGAGTCCATCAACCTGAAGAATATTAAAACCGAAACCGTGGACATTACCGATGATGAGCAGCAGCATCCATCACCTCCACTCTTAGCAAAAAGTAAGAGCCATGAGGAGGTGGCCAATATTTCCTCAAGATTGGGCGAGGAACGTCATAGGACCACAAGTGAGTCCTCCTCACATAATCCAGGCGTAACCAAAGCCATAGATTCTAATCCCAAAGATGATATAACAACGTCCTCCACTGCTCGACATAAATCTCCCGCCGCCAGACGTAAATCCACAACGGAGAAATCAAAACGTAAAAACTCCTCCGACTCCATTCACGTGGGCGAAACCTTTAAGCGTTTGTGTCGTCAGGCCCAGAAGGCCTCAAGTGAAAATCGGGAGGTGAGCAGCAGTGGTAATAAAAATAATGACAACAGTAGACCCACAACCCCCGCCGAGGAACCAAGGAAAAAATCCAATAAAAATTCACGAAAGAATTCTGAAGGCAAAAGTTCCAGGGTGAAAAAACACAAAAACGAAAATAAAAAACAGAAACAAGAAACGGAAACACAGAATGGGGCAACAGAAGTAAACATCGGCACCCCAAGTGACACACCAAAGACCAGCACAAGTTCAACACTATCACCGGTACAAGAAAGTACACCACCACAACGATCACCATCACCGCTGCCACCACACACTACATCCTCCTTAGCCCCATCACCACGCCCCGCATCATCGCTCTCTAATGCCAGCCATGATACCATCGCAACTGCTACTACAAATATTCCTCCTCCAACGGGAGATTGTGATAATTTCCAAAAATACAAAAATATGCCCTGCCGCCTACTGGAGAATCTGCAATCGCCCATTGCCCAAATACGTATTTATCAAAATTCCATTCTGGCCTCAACGGAAGATGGTAAAATATTCATGTTCAATGCCTCCACATTGGAGTTGGTGAACACTTTCAATAAACACACTGAGGCCATAACCCAAATGTATTTGTGTGAGGATAAGGGTTATTTGTTTACCACCTCCCTGGATGGTTACATGAAGAAGTCACTATTGGAGGTAAGTTGCAAAGAAATGGTTTTAAGAGCATAAAAAGGAAATGCTAATATGTTTATAGATCAGGAGATTTGATGTTATATTTTCCAGTTGCTTGGGTTTCAAGGACTTGAAAATCTTGGGTGATCAAAGAGGCCTCTGTTGTAGCTTCTCCGCATATGCCTTTGATGAGTGATAAACAGGACACTTCCTCCATTCTTTTTTGTACTTGACGTACCAAGACCACTTTTTTGAAATCCTTTTAGGATCCACATGAAAATGTGCTACGTATTTCTCTGAAACTCAAATTGTGTGTGTTGTCATGTTTTACAAAGAATGCAGTCTAATATCTCCTTAAAAATGTAGCATACTTTGAGGCGTTTTTGTAGTTAAATGGAATATCAGTCTTTCTTAAAAAATTCATTTAAATGGCAAAATAAGGGTTTATTTCAATTATTGTTATAAGCATTATTATTATTAAAATTATCATTATTAATAATATTATTATTATTTGTTATAACCTAAGCCATATAGCTAGAGGGTGAGATAAAAAATTGCAAAAAAGGCAAACCCCATAATTTTTATTTTTTTTTTAATTTTATTGAACAAAGGCAAAAAATGTCGAAAATAGCATCGAATTTAAGAATAAGTTTAGATTTCTTCGAATTGGTCACCCTTGGCACGAATTATGGCCTTCGAATGGCCAATGAAACCGTCACACGCTGCCCGAATGTTGCTCTGCAGTATTTTGGCCCATTTCCGGTGAAGCACTTTCTTGAGATGATCGACACTTTGGTATTTTTTAGTGCCAACCTTGCTCTCCAAAATACTCCAGACACAATAGTCTAATAGATTGGTATCCGGAGATTTTTTGTGGCCATTGTGCGCTGGAAATGAAGCGAGGAACCTAATTTTGCACCCATTCTGAGTGCGATGGTGCTGAGTCCTGTTGGAATACACCCTCCAGAATATTTTCGCGATAATATTCGGCATTTATTCTGATGCCACGGTCGATTAATATGGGCGGAGAGCGACCATCGGTTGTTATGGCGGCCCACACCGTCACTATGGCCTGCGCTTGAGTTCTGGTGGCCACTGAAGGTGCACATTTTCAACTAACCTCTTTCGCAATGAAACACGATCATTTTGTGTTTTTTTTTTTTTTTTTTCAAACTGCTGGACAACGAATGTTTTCTCATCGGAGAAAACCAAATTCGACAGTTCACAACTTTCGGCCAAGCGAAACAACTCTTTAGCTCTTCTATAGCTTTACCCCGAGCTCATTTTTCAATATTTGCCGAATGGAATATTGCGATATGTTCAGCTCACGAGCCATATTTCGGCTACTGCGACGTGGGTTTCGATTAAGTCGCTTCTTTACTTTTCCAACCATTTCTACTGATGTTGTTGTTCTTGTTGTCTTCCGTCCACTTCCTTGACGTCGGGCTACGCTACCAGTATCACGGTAACGAGCGATTCACATTTAAATGCTGGAGTGCTCTAACGATAGCCACTTGTAGTTTTCCAGCCAAATATAAAGAAATCACACTATTACGCTTGATAAAAATGAGTAATGTTGGTCCACTTTTTGGCATGGTTCCTATATTAAGCTAAAGCCCGGCCAAGTATTTTTGTCATATTTTCTCATTTAATTTCCGCCTAGTATTGTGTACTCTTATTTAAAAACGCCAATACTTATGTGCTTGGCTACAATTTTCCTGGATTTTTCCTTAAGATTTGACCAGATTTTTCAGGAGAAGTTAAATCAATTTTGTGTATCACCTCTAAGAGGAAACTGGGAAACTACCCTTTATTTCGTGGTTACTGATTTTTTCTATTTTTTGTATCTCTCTTTTGTGAAAAAATTTATTTATTTTTTTCCGTTTTTTCATTTCAGAACCTATCATCGGGTACACAATCGGTATATTT
The DNA here is from genome assembly GCF_030504385.1 of Musca domestica. NCBI lineage: Eukaryota > Metazoa > Arthropoda > Insecta > Diptera > Muscidae > Musca > Musca domestica. The sequence continues at coordinate 13,335,326 of NW_026712155.1, forward strand.
AAAAGAACCACTGCAAACATTGGACATACAATGGGACACAGCATTTACTGGTAGTAGATGGGGCAACATCTATACAACTAACATATCGGTGAGTATATCAAAGGATTCTTAAGGGAATGTATTGTTCTGAAATATTTATGTGTTTTTATGAGTTAAGTTTACAACTTTCCCAAAGACAGAACCTTCCACCAAATACTATTTGGTATTAGACATCTGTATAATTTTGAAAGGGTTAGATTATGTATCCTTGTGAATTTTGTATAGGTAGGATTTGAATGGTTCTATGAGAGACAATTGTTAGATTTTTTACTTTGGTTTTATGAGCATACTTTTAGGCTTTTTAACATTTTTTAAAGTAGAGTCATAAAACTATTGATTATTATGCCCTCAACCACGTATATTTTAGGCTGATTGGAGTCGTATTTACAGTAACTTTTCACATTTATCTATAGCGTTTTATAGCATACATTAAGGCGCTCTTCAGTATTGCGTTTCTTTTTACTCTACAAATTGATGGGTGCGCTTAAAATTATGCTATAAAAATGTTAAATATAATGCTAGGAACACAATTGGAGCGAACGACGAATTTTTTCGCGGCGTATGTTCGTCGTCAAAAATAAAACACATATGTGTATATGGAAGTGCACACAATCACGGCACCGGCGAAAATTTCGTCGGTCGCCGCGAACTCAATTAGCTTTATTTCTATTTCATACGCCGGCGACCGGCGAACAAAACAGTACAAGGTGACCATACTTGTACGAATTTTATGTGTTTTAGTAAATAAAGTTACTTTTTACTTTAAAATTTGTTATGGTCACTCTACTATCTGTTACTCGTATAAAAAAAACATAATTAATTTGTTTATTTATTTGTGTACTTGCGCCTGAGTGAAGATGGATATCAGTGAATTTATAATAGAGAAGATGGACATAAGTGAAATTATAATAGATAACGTAAAGAATTATGTGTTCTTGTATAATTCATTGTAGTCAACAAATGAGCAAAAAGTAAACAACTTCATCAGCTGTTTTATAATTTCGTCGGTATTGTGTTCCATACGACGAATTTTCGCGGCTCATTTTGTCGCCGCGTAGGGCGAAATTCGTCGTTCGCTCCAATTGTGTTCCTAGCATAAATGTGTTAAAGTCATAGCCTTTAGTTTTTATACCCTCTACCTTTGTCACTTCGTTTTTAACATCCTTAAATATTCGTTGTAGACCCCATAAAGTATATATATATATTCATAATCAGCATAAAATTCTAGGTCGATTTAACGATGTCCGTCCGTCTGTCTGAATTCACGATACAGCCCACATTAATTGAAGTAGAGCTTCGAAAATTTGGCTGAACAATTTGTATTGTGTCTAGGATGGTTGGTATTGAAAAAATGAGATATATCGGTTCACGCCTTGGTATAGCCGCCTTATAACGGTACCTCCCAATATTCGGTATTTCGATGATTCTAGCGACATTTTTCACCGAAAGTGTTTTAAATATGGTATTTGAATTTCGCAATGGATACTACAGCCTATGAAATAAAATTGTCTGTGCAGGTCTATGTCTTCGTATAGCCCCACACAACAGTACCTCCCGATATTCGGTATTTTAATGATTTTAGCGGCATTACTCACCGGAATTGATTCAAAATTGGTATTTGAAGTTCGTAATGGATACTACAACCTGTGATAGAAAATTGTCTGTACAGGTCTACGTCTTCCTATAGCTCTCATATAACGCTACCTCCCGATATTCCGTATTTTAATTCTAGCGACATTATTAACTGGAATTGTTTCATATTTCGTTTTCGAATTTCCTAATAGGTACTACAGTGTATGACATAAAATTTTCTATGCAGATCCAGGCTTCGTATAGCCCGATATTCGCTGTTTTGATGATTTTAGCGATTTTGTTTACGGGAATTGTTTAAAATTTCGTATTTGTAGTTCGTAATGGGTACTACAGCCTGTGACAGCAAATTGCAGGTCCACGTCTTGGCATGGACCCCAAAATAACGCTAACTATACGGTATTTATAAGATTTTAACAGTATGTATTTATAACGAATTCTATTTTTGATTTATTTATTTTTTATTAATTTTTTTTTAAATTATTTCCAAATAGTGGATGGTATTCAAAGTTCAGCCCGGCCGAACTTACTGCTTCGTCACTTGTTATAATCATTAAATATATAAATTTCGAGCCAAAAATCGAAATCGATTCATTTTTTGTAGATCTCTTCGCTTAGGCGAAGTTTTTCAACCCGAATTAGCCAATAGGTATTATATATTCTTATAGAGTGTGCCAACTCCTTACAAAAACCAAAATTAGGACGGTGTGTGTTTTGGCATAGTCCCCATATGTTTTCTTCTTTTAAAGTCTTTTCCCAATTGAGGTATTTTTAAGGTTATCCCGTCAGCTGGAACCCCATTGGCTTACTTCTCAATTGATATTAAATATTGTCAAACAAAGTGTTTTTAGTACAGGTCTCTGTTACGATTTAGATATTATAATAAGTCAGATATTCGGTAAATTGAGAGTCTTAAAGACTCTTGTAAAAAAATTTGGAACGGGTACGTTCAGACATATTTTCAAATATTTCCATTTCTTAATGTTGAAGGTTAATAATAATTTTCAGGCGTCATTTTCAATTCTTTCACCGTAGTGTTTTAAAAACTTCCCATTTTTAATTCAGTTGTGCTGGTTAAAAAGCCTATTCTTCACTTGTTTTAACTCCCTCGATGGATCTAGAAAGAAAGAGAAAACTCGTTAATGCATTTTCCATGTTTTCTAGACATAAATTATAATTTGTATATACGTCTACACTTCTACCATTTTTCACAGTATTTCCCTCCAAGGACTTCCAAAAAAATGTAACAACTTTCATTTTCCCGAAAGAAACAAGTACACATTCTTATGCCAAAGTCATAATGTTCGATTTAAAATTTATTGATGCGACGTGATTATAATTCGTACGTCTGAATGATGATGCCTACTTTTAAGTGTAATTTATATCGCCTCTTTGTCTTGGCGTTTTCTTTTTTTGAAAAATACACGGAGGCTATATTTATTTGGAGAAAAAAAGAAAATTTCGATGTTTACCACACCCTTGCATATCGATATTAAAATTGCAAGTCGCAATGCCACTCCGCAAAAGGGCGTTATTTTGAAAAACTAAAATGGCAAATTTTTGTAATCAATTCACAATGCAATGTGTTTTGATGATAAGATGCTCCCTATTCTCCATAAAAATCATTGAGAGAGAGGAGAGAGTTGTGTAGTTTGTTATTATTGTAAATGTCTCACAAAACTATTGTCTTAGTGTGTAACTAAAAGCAAGCAAATGCCGCCATTATTATCGTCGTGTTTAGCCATCATTAAAACTACAAACACACACTTGCATACCTAGAAATGTACCCCTAATGCTAGTTTCATGCACATTGTGCATTTGTATTAAATTGCCAAGAAACTGGAACGCCTTTAGTTGAAGGTGGGGCTTTTGCGTTTCATTGTTGTTATGCAGACTGCATCTTGTGCGCATACACTCCTTTCCTTTTATATACATCGAAAACGCAACAAATAACATGTTTTGCTTATGTATTTTATATTCTAAATAAATACAGGATACAATAAACAAGACAGAGTTCCTACCAGGGAGTGTACATTAAGAAAGTCATTCCTCTTTTGAAATAAAACGACTGCGTAGAAAACGCAACTTGTATTTCGGGTTTTGGTTAGGTGGGTAAGCTTGTGCATTTTGGGAAGGACTTAGAATAGCAATAAAACAAGAAAATTTTCAAAATAGTTTCTATTCAAGTTGGAAGCCACACCTAGCAAAAGGGGGACGAGTATTTTTCTTGTTTATTTATTTGTGTGATTTGACACATCTCAATACTTCCGTCAATACAAGATCTGTTTAAAAGATGGTAGAGATAGGACCATTCCTTCTGACACCTCCCCCACATAGGATTTAAGATTTTGAAAAACAAAACGCTCAAAGATAGCGAAATAATAATAACTCTCTTCAAATTTCACACATACAAACATTTTTGCTAACACAAGATCTGTTGGGAAGATAATATATATCAGCGAACCCCTTCTGGTACCACACCCACAAAGGGTCACAATTTCCAATACTTATATCTGTCATAACTTGCGAAACAAGTCAGCGAATCTTTACAACTTACTATGTCTAAATATTTCCTTCAAATTTTGCCCATTCCAACATTTTTGTCTGTATTAGATGAAGCATGAAAATGGAATACTTCGGTCGACTATATCTGGTACCTCATTAATAGAGCAATTGTAAAGTTTGTTGGCCTAAAACGCTTTTACATGAATAAATTGAATTTAATAAAATAAATAGACAAATAGACAATAATAAAATAAGACACAAATCGACCCCATGTTGTTTTTAGATCAACCAGTTTAAGTCAATTTTTCTCATGAGAACAATTCCCGCAGCCTATAACTAAAATTGTCTTTATAAACACAAGCCTAAAAATATGCTACATTTTACGCGTTTATTATCCTCGACCTTTGATAAGAGTTGATTTATTAGTTTTACTTGAAAATTATTGAAAATCTACAGAGCTATAATCAATTTATTTACTGATTTCATAGAACTTTTTATAAAAATAAAAATTTTAGTGATTGCAATTGGTAACAAAAAATAAGTAAATTGTATGTCTAATATCGGCCCAAATATAATGAGCAAGTGACAACGTATTTGCTGTTTCGTTGTTTTTCTTCTATTTATATCTAATACATATTAGTCCCGCCTCCCACACAAATGCATCCCATGAAAATATAAAAACGTTCCAATTGGAGCAATATTTCTTGCGCTCCAACAACTAAAACCTATGAAAAAGTTACTGTTGTTGTTATTGTGTACTATTATAGGGGGGCTGGGCAACAGGTAAAACTAAATGCGATATCTTTGTTGTGCAACACGCACTCATGCTCTAAATAACAACAATATACAAATAAACCCCCTATCCAAAACATAACAGACATTCTCTCTATGCAATTTTTATTGCTCTTCTTGCACATACCCATAATCAAAATGACAGCAACAAACAACTGTCATCATTCGTTGCTAAATTCCTTACTCCTATTTTAAAAACAACACCTCTCTTCTATAAAATCTCTATTACTCTTACTCTCATAGGGTACTCTCTCTGTCTTCCTCTCTTATTTCATAGCAACGGATTTTTGTTTCACTTCTCAGACTTTTCTTCATTATAGGCTCTATCGAAGATATCGAAGAAACTTGCAAAACTAGTAGATTCTTGCAGGTACTGGAAAAGAGCAAATATGTTCTGTTCCAAATGCAAGAATGTACAAATTTTACTACGACAACCGGGTTTTCCTTGATGATATCGAAAAAATTGCAAAGTTACTATATTCCTTCAGAAAAAAATTGTAAAGTTTCCGTTTTCATTGAGGCAATGACTTATCCCAATGTTGTTATTTCGCATAATTATAAAGTTTATGGTACACCCCAAAAGCCACTATAAATAAAAGCAATACCCAAATACACTCCCCTAGTTACTTTCTTTTCCTCATCATTGCATATATCCAATTTGCTCTAATTACAGCAATACGTAATTTCTATATATTTCCATTACCAACTCAACACCTACTCTTCGTGCAATTTCTCCCTCGGTTGTAAACTCATTCTCTATTCTCCTAGCAATAACTATTACTCTCTTTCCGGTTATGTGCTCCATCTCTCATTGTGAAAAACGGATGTTAAACTCTCTGCTCAAAGTGTACTAAATTATGTCGTCTCTTTCTCTTTGTAACAGTCCCTAATTATTGTTGTTTTATTTTCTCTAATAAGAATTGCATTGTTTTTGGATTGCGATGCCATAGCGCATGACTTGCACTTGTTACTATTAATCTTGCACTTGTAGTTGTGGCATATAGTTGTTATTGTTTTTTTTATTTCTCATGCACAACCCATTTTCTATGGTATTTCACTACAAGCTTTGTTGATGTGTTTTGTTTTGTAGGGGGTAAAAATGCATTGAAAGGATGATGATAGTTGGTTGTAGTAGAGGCTTGGCTTTTAAGAGTTGTTGTTGTTGGTATTTTTACAAACATGTTTTGTTGTTGTTTATAGAAATCATTTGGTTTTTTTACTTTTTTGGCGGAACGCTTTTTTCTTTGTTGTCTGTCCGTTTGCCAAATGACATTTCTTTTATGGGGGGCGTGTTTTTAACCTAACTAACGACTCTCTCATTGGTGGTTAAAAACACATGCGAATGTGCCAATAAAATAACTAACATGTTTTGTTGTTGTTTTTGTTTATGTACATCGTTTGCATGTATGTATTTATATATTTATTTAGTGTTTATATATTGATTGTTCCGTGATGCAGATGGATAATGAGGTGGAGTGTTTCTAAAATCTGTATTTTTAAGGGATCCTTTTCTCTGAGTTCTGTCTAAGTGCATGATGATGAAAAAAACCTTTAAAAAGTAAAGTTGAGTTAAAAATTTATAAAACTTCAATAAGAACAAAAAAATAATAATTATATTATTATTACCAAAACCGATTTTCCCTTTATGATATCGAAAACAATTGCAAAAATATTTGATTCTTGGAGGTTCCGTAATAGAGCAATTGTTGAATCAATAGGTATCAAAAGGGAACCAATAAAACAGGAATTAACATATCATCTTAGAGTTACATTCTTTCCAGAAACAAACCTATAAAGGGAGCGAATTTGTCCATGAAATTATTTTCAATTTTTATATCCTCCCCAATACATAGTTGGAGAGTATTTCGTTTGTAACTCATCGAAATTATAATTTTAGACCTAACAAAGTATATATATTCTTGATCTGTTGTAATCACGCTAGAGTCAAAACGAATAAAGATAGGAATCTAAAATTTTGCACAGTTTAGTCTTTTGTTTGCAGGCAGACCAAGTTCGAAGATGGGCTATATCGGTTCATGATATCATATAGCCCCCATACAACAGTATCCCCCTATATTCGGTATTTTAATAATTTTAGTCAAATTTTGTAATGGAATTGTATGAAAATCCACGAAAGGAGTTCTTTACCCCCTGGAAGAGAATTGTTAACATAGGTCCACGATATTGTATATCCCCTATACAACCGTACCCCCTGATATTCGGTATTTTGATCATTTTAGCCACATTTTCCAATGGAATTGTCTGAGAATCCGCACAAGGAGTTCTTTCTGAGTACTTTATCTTATACCCCCATATAATGGTACCCAACCCCCCTCCCCATATTCGACATTTTGATGATTTTAACGACATTATTCACCGGAGTTGTCTCAATTTACGTATTTAGAGTTCGTAATGGGAACTACAGTCTGTGGCAGAAAATTTTCTATGCAGGTCCAGATCTTCGTGTAGCCCCACATATATCAGTACCTCCCTATATTCGGTATTTTGAGGATTTTAGGTGCAATATTCACCGAAATTGTGTGAGATGTCGTATTTGAAGTTCCTAGTAAGTACTACAGCCTGTAACAGAAAATTGTAGATGCAGGTTCAGGTCTTCGTATAACCCCCAAATATCGGTACCACTACCTATATGCGGTATTTTGATTATTTTGGGTACAATATTCACCGAAATTGTTGAGATATCGTATTTGAATAAATACTGCAGCCTCTGAAAGAAAATTATCTATGCAGGTCCAGATCATCGTATAAACTTTATATATCGGTACCTCCCTATATTCGTTATTTTTAGGAACAATATTCACCGAAATTGTTTGAGATGTCGTATTTGAAGCTCCTAATAGGTACTCCAGCCTGTGAGAGAAAATTGTATATGCATGTCCAGGTCTTCGTATGGCTCCGATATAACGGTATCTACCTATATTCGGTATTTTGATGATTTTAGCTACATTTTTCGCCTGATTTTCTTTTTACAAGTTTCGTATTAGCATATTTTAATGGCTTATGACAAAAGTTGCCTATGTAGGTCCACGTTCACGACCCCAATATAACGGCTATATTCGTTCTTTTTAGGATTTTAACAGATTTTTTTTTTTTTAAATTGCTGAATTCGTTGCAAATGGTGGAGGGCATTTAAAGTTCGTGCCGGCCGAGCTTACTGCTTTTTAACTTGTTTTATTTTTTTAATTTCCGAATTCGTTGCAAATGGTGGAGGGTATTCACTGCTTTCTTACTAGTTTTTTTTATAAAAATATATCTAATTTCTCCCCTCCATTTCAGGCAAATGTACGCTCTGCAGCTCTATTGTGCTCCACCGAGTCCTCGATTCTCACCATCAAAGCCGCCAAAGAAGGGGCACGCAAGGTATTGATTGTCAGTTCCAAAGGTAATCTCATACATGTGCGTGATGCCTCTTCGGGATTATTGTTGAGGACATTCGATGTACCCGATTGCATAAATATATACAGTATATTGTTGAACGATGGTCTCCTCTATTGTGGAACACAGAAAAAGGAAATACGCAAATATGATTTTGTGGTAAGCTATTGAGACAATATGACAATTTGCAATTCTCATTTAATTCCAATTTGGTTTTCTTCCTCCAGTCTGGGGCACCTGTGGGTTCGATTACCTGCGGCAATGGAGCCGTTAGCATGCTCATGTTCAGAAACAAATACATGTTTGTGGGTTGTTATGATGGCTTTATATATGTCATTGACAAAGAGACGGGACGTCAAATAACACGCTTGACTGGCTCAGGCAAAATGATTTTGACCCTGGAAATTGTTGGCGATAAGGTAGCGAGCTATGGCAAAATCATTTGTTTACATTGAAATTAATTGTGTGATATTCTTAATTCATTGCAGGTCATCACATCAGCCAAGGATGCCAGCATGAAAATCATAAATATACCCACATTTTGTTTAACAGATTCACTTTGAAGAAATAACTCGCAAATTGAATCTGGATCATTGGATTAACTAAACTAATCATGGAGATTAACAAGCAAAGAAATGGAAAAAGAAAAAAACTTACTAAAATTTGTTCATATAATGTTAATATATAATATATATTATAATTCAAATTTAAAATTTTTTTATTCAAGTTATGTTTGTCGTCTTAACTACTATTTAGAATATAATTTACATAATTCTTATTATGTTTCTTATCAGAAAAAATATGTATTCTATTAAGAAATATTCATACATACATGTAGGCATATAATTTGTTCTCTCTTTTTTTTAGGTTTGGTATATTTCATATACCAACGCATTATGTTTTCTTTTATAAAAAAATGTGTATATTTTGTTTTTAATTTTTTTTTTCTTTGTTATATAAAACAAAAACACTTGCAGTAAACTCAATTGTAAAGAAGAAAAAGAGATATCAATGAGATAAGTAATAAAATAATAATATTTTGTAATCGTGAGTACTATACAATAAATAACAGAAAAAATCTTGCGGCTATTGTGTCCTGGATTTTAACATTGTTTTTTATCAATGGCCCAAGTGAGTGACTCGTGTATGTAATTGCATGTGATGTAGTTTCTGGTTCAGCGTTTGATTGTGATCCTTGAGGTAAGCTATTAAGTCGGCCTGAAGGAGGGGAAAATCAATACAAGGGAAAATATTATTACAAGGGATTTGTTTTGAGGTTTTGTGGCATCTGTTTACCTGTTTCTCCAAAAGTTCGGCAACATTACCACCAGGCTGCATGAGGCCCAAAGAACCAGCCGAGGAATCAGTACCCATTAAGGCATCAGGAGCATTGGCATTCTTATTAAATTTGTAGACTTTTACTAAAAAAGACAAAAAATGACAATTAATTTAATATACATTTTTGGATAGAGTCTGACATAAAGGTGCTGAGTCTTCCACGAATATATGCTCTGTTCTAGAACATGCAAGAATCTAATATTTTTGCAAAATTTTTCCAATATAATAAAGGGAAAATTGGCTATCGTAGCCAAAACTTTTACATTTATTGCAGTTCTGGAAAACGACAATATTTTGTTATGGGAATTTAGGTACGATACAAACTTGGCGATTTTGAAACATTGAGCATTTTACTTGGCTAGGTCTCGTAAAAAGCCTATTTTTATAACCTCCCCCTTAAAATGGAGTACATACTAAATATGTTCTTTCGTTTGCAACATCACGAAATATTCATCGGAAACGCCATTAAGGGCATATAACTATGAGCTGCGTAAAATTCTATGAGGTTTAGGCATGACCGTCTTTCTGACCTTCTTTGGGCCCTTTACCTTTGAAATATATATGTCGGAAAACCCATAATGAATATAAATATTTATGATCAGCCTAAATTCTGTTGAAAGATAGACCTTTGCTAAGCACTAATATTATTCCCAGGAAGCTTCGTACGGAAAATGGAATATATCGATTTACGTCTAGGTATGGCTCTCATATAACGGTATCTCCTAATTTTCGGTATTTTGGAGGCTTCTGCCCCAACTTTGCTACCAAAACAGTTGTAATTTGAAATTTCGGGTTCTCAGTGGAGTTCTTTTCTGCTGCTGATTCCGGTTGCTTTCTGCTGATCGGGTTCTAAATCCAAGTTCAACAAGTTAAAAAACAGTAAGTTCGGTAGCTAAAATCATCAAAATATCGTATATAGGGAGGTACCGTTATATCGGAGCTGTGTGAAGACCTGGAACAGCCAGACAATTTTCTGTCAGAGGCTGTAGCATCCATTACGAAGTTTAAATACGATATCTCAAACAATATCGGTGGGTATTGTACCTAAACTCGTCAAAATACCGAGTATAGGGAGGTACTAATATATGGGGCCTATACGAAGACGTGGACCTGCACAGACAATTTTCTGTCATATTCTGTAGTATCCATTACGAACTTCAAATACCAAATTTTAAACAATTCCGGTTAATAATGTTGCTAAAATCATCAAAATACCGAATATAGGGAGGTACTGATATATGGGGGTTATTCGAAGACGTGGACCTGCACAGTAATTTTTCTATATTAGGCTGTCTAACCCTTTGGAGCTTCAAATATCAAATTTGAAACCATTCCGGTGAATAATGTCGCTAAAATCATCAAAATAGCGAATATAAGGAGATACAGTTATATGGGGGCTATACGAAGACGTAGAACTGCATAGACAATTTTCTGTCATAGGCTGTAGTATCCATTACGAACTTTAAATACCAAATTTGAAACCATTCCGGTGAATAATGTCGCTAAAATCATCAAAATAGCGAATATAAGGAGATACAGTTATATGGGGGCTATACGAAGACGTAGAACTGCATAGACAATTTTCTGTCATAGGCTGTAGTATCCATTACGAACTTCAAATACCAAATTTTAAACAATTCCAGTTAATAATGTCGCTAAAATCATCAAAATACCGAATATAGGGAGGTACCGTTATATGGGGGCTATACGAAGACGTGGACCTGCACAGACAATTTTCTGTCTGAGGCTGTAGTATCTATTTCGAACTTCAAATATCTAATTTGAAACAATTCCGGTGAATAATGTCGCTAAAATCATCAAAATACCCAATATCGGGAGGTACCTTTATATGGGGGCTATATGAAAACGTGGGCCTACATGGCCCATTTACGAACTTAACCTGCCTACTCGAAAAATAAACACGTGTGCAAAATTTTAGCTTCTATCTCAATTCGTTCGAATAGATCGTGTAGGTCCTTCCTGACACGCCTAATTGGGGGAATCTCACTCACCATATGGTGGCTTGGATGACTCCTACGATGACACCCAAGTAGTTACTGCAAGGATAGCATGTGGTTATGGGGGAGGAAGCTTCGCCTCCTTTTGAAGATGGTCCCCCGCTGTCATGAGGAGGCATCCTGAAGCAGTTTGCAGGACAGAGTTCTGGCAGGTCTAGATACTCTTCCAACACGTAGTACTAGTATTTGCAAGACACACTGGGCCACAGACCAATCTATTGCGTCATAAGAGGTCAACAAGGTATCCACCACCAAGTGCTGCCGACTAGTGCCGTAAGGGCTATGTTCCCACATTTCATTTTGTTGCATTTAGCTGTGGCTTAATCGGACGACTTGAACATGCTATCGAAGGTGACCCCTAGAATCTTGGGGTGATACGTGAGCGGAATTAAATTTACCTTTCCCTTGACTTTTTTACCTGTGTTCTCATTTTCGCAGGCAATGTGGAAAAAAGACTGTGGTCGTTGACTTAGTGGGTATTTTCTTATTCCTCGCGTGGAAGGAAATGGTATGCTCCGAGAGATGGGTCATATGTCATATTGATTTCTAATATTTTGAATGTTTCGTCCCCAAATTCACACCAAAACAGATGTAATTTGAGTTTTCGATCTTTTTGAGGGTGATGTAGAAAAACTCCAAAATATGTAGTCCAGTTTTGAATAACAAAGATTAAACTAAATTTTGCCAGAAATTTTCGATTTTCAAAAGTATACAGCAGATGTATATTACGATGGGGAAAATTTAGATAAAATCATGGGTTAGGAGACTCGATTTTAGGGAGATTATGTTCATTAGTGGAGAAGAGGTCAAATCGAAACATACAATTCATTTTTGAATTTAATCTAATTTAGCCTCTTACATCACCTCCTGTAGGTTATGTACAAAGAAGAGATTCTCAAGATCATATATACAAAGAAGATATTGACCTAGAATTTTTTTTTACCAAATCTATCTGTATAGATATAGACGTTCAAAAAAAACCTCTTCCAACTTACCCATGTAGCATCCATGTGTTGTCATCAAAATGAACGTCTCTGACAATTGGAACGACACAATACACGTTACGGGTGTAAACCAAGTGTTCCACATTACATTGCCGTAATAGTGATGCAGCAATGCTTGAACCAACAACAACAGGGTATTCCATGCCGACACAACATTCAAAGCAATGCCATTGTGCATAACCATGGAACGATGAAAATCATGATAACCATTCATACGCAGATCATTATGACGTTTCCGTATTAAATGATCGAACAGCTGCGGGAATTAAGAAAAGAACATTTTTTTTATTTTATTCATTTTCCCGTAGAAATGCCATTAAACTTACAAATGTTACCAGCCAGAAAGCAACTCGCAAGCTTGTCATTATAAAGTAGGCTTCGCCACGTTTCTCCTCCGGCCATGACACGGCCAAGCCAATGCCCACAAAAGAAATGATCACGGACACGCATAGATGAATGCTGTAAGAGATAAGGATAAGTATTATTTCAACACATTTTTGTAGAAAACAAATTTGGGTAGGTCAGTAAAGAGTATTTTTTTTTTGCAAATAAAAAACATTCAGAGTTTTTTAAATTGGAAATTATATATCCTCAAAAAAAAAGGTGCCTCATGATGATCAAGAAGATTTTGCATTGTTTTAGTCACATTTTCCAACCGAATATACTTTATGTCCCAGCAGATCCTAAAATATCCCTATAAAGAACTGTATGCATCGATGCGGATTTGTAACCGCAATTTACCGCCGGAATGTCATTGTAAGGACTAGACAACCTCCATCCAATAGGTTACAAATAAAGATCTACTTCTAGGTGTTAAACCACTTTTATATTAGAGACCTATATTCGATATTTTTAAGGCTTCCTTCCGACGTTAATTGTACATTTAGTTTTTTATTGGATTTCGATTGAGTTCTGAATTTCTCATGGAAGATGTAATTTTATGGAATCTTTAGTTTTTATTGGATCTCGATCGAGTACTGAATTTCTCATGGAAGAGGCATAAGATTGGTCCGCCCAAGTATAAGTAATTATTTACTGGTAAGTTTTACATTCGAATCTTCATATGTTAATCCGGACTGAAAACGAGACACTTCATGAAAGAACATCCCGGTCTAAGTTCCTGAAATCATTCGTTTTCCAATTCGTTCACCTATAAACATATTATTTCACAAAACTGTTCGAGTGCAGGCAGGGACTTGTAAAAACTTAATTCTGTGAATGTGAGTTATGAATAATTTATTCCCCATTCATTTCATAAATTGGAATGTAAGTTCTTTTTTTTCTTCCCTCTCCGACCTGCCAACATCAATAATTTATGTCAAACGGGATTAAAAACTTAATGGCGTACAAAAATTCCCACCAAGTCATGACTAACAAGTATTTTATCACATTTAGCAGTTTTCTCTAGACAAAGAAAAGGAGTTTTCAATATATGTTCCTAATAATAATTCCCAACTCACCTAAACACCGGTATAGTTTGAAGTTTCTTGAAATTTCCATCGCCAGAAGAAGCTAAAATCGGTTCAACATCGGTCATGATTCTTGAATCGACAAAAGCCTCATCCATATACTGAGCACCCTAAATGAATATAATCAACAATTAATACAGATGCGATTTCTTTCTGCAGAATAAACTTTCTTACCGATGCACTTCCAGCTCTATTCGGCAACAAACTAGCCATTTAATCAGCAAAGAAAACAAAAGCCGCCGCCAACCCAGCAAATGCACATTTATTTCGCCCTTGATTTTGTTTTTCCTTTCTGTTTCGTTTGCAATTTATCAATTTTATTTTATTGTATAATTGATAGAGATGACTCACAACAACAATCGTTTTTTTCGTTTATTTACATATATTTTATGTTTTTTTTTTACAAAATTGCTTGTTGTTGTAATCTTTTGTTTAGTGCCGTGTCGCATCAAGATGAACTAGTTCAAAAGAATTATTCAGTGAAAGGAAGCGAAATGAACTAGTTCAAATGAATTATTCAATGAAATGAACTGATGGAATCAATGCATAGTAAAGCTGTGTAATGCATGACTCAATAAGAGAGGTTGTTCAACTTCAAAGAAACTAAAAAAAATGCAACTCTGTGCTGGAGTCTTATAGTGTCAAATAGATTTTTAAATATGCAACAGTTGGTTTTGCTTATTTTTCACTTTTTGACAAAATGCTTATATAGGGGAAACCCCGCGGGAAATGAATGGAATTTCGGGGTAATTCCACAAGATTGAATCAAAAATAGTAGAACTATACAGTTTTATCACAAAATTGTACCATTTGCTAACAATTCCGTCGAAAATTTGCATTTATTTTGCAATAAAATTTGATATAATTGCAAATTATTATATTTTTTATTCAAAACAATACACAAAATGAGTGTATGTTTTGACAGAATAATGCTAGGAACACAATTGGAGCGAACGACGAATTTTTTCGCGGCGTATGTTCGTCGTCAAAAATAAAAACCATATGTGTATATGGAAGTGCACACAATCACGGCGCCGGCGAAAATTTCGTCGGTCGCCGCGAACTCAATTAGCTTTATTTCTATTTCATACGCCGGCGAACGGCGACAAAACAGTACAAGGTGGCCATACTTGTACGAATTTTATGTGTATTAGTAAATAAAGTTACTTTTTACTTAAAAATTTGTTATGGTCACTCTACTATCTGTTATTCGTATAAAAAAACATAAATAATTTGTTTATTTATTTGTGCACTTGCACCTGAGTGAAGATGGATATCAGTGAATTTATAATAGAGAAGATGGATATAACTGAAATTATAATAGAGAACGTAAAGAATTATGAGTTCTTGTATAATTTTCATTGTAGTCAACAAATGAGCAAAAAGGAAACAACTTCATCAGCTGTTTTATAATTTCGTCGGTATTGTGTTCCATACGACGAATTTTCGCGGCTCTTTTTGTCGCCGCGTAGGGCGAAATTCGTCGTTCGCTCCAATTGTGTTCCTAGCATAAGGGCACAAAAAGAAAAATTGTATTTAGGGGCTAGCTTTGTTCTACCTTTTGTAATTATGCCATGGTCTGTTCCATAATCCATCTAGCAATTTCTAATTTTTTTTTCGATTTCATAAAGGGAAAATCGGTTATCGAAGCACCATGAACTTGTCTTATCGATTATTATCAACATTGTTATCATCACGCAGGCAATGGATATTTAATAAATTTAATTATATTCTCATTGTAATGGATATTTAACAAGTTTAACAAGTACATAGTTCTTATTGGAGAAACATAAAATGATCGAAATCAAAGCAAAATTGGTCAGAGCTGATTCACCTATATATGCCACGGGTGAACATGTTGAGTGTCTGATCGAGTTTACCAATAGAATTCCCTCAACAACAAATAATGGTGTTGACAATAGTACAGTGGAAAATCTTGCTTGGGCATCGGTGCAATTGCACTGCTATCGCAAAACAAATGTAAATATTGGACCCAAAGATAAAATGTTGGAGCTGAGTGAAATGGTGGGTAAGACCGCATTGGATGCTGTGACACAAGCACCGGGTGATATTGTCATAGCCACAAAACCAAAAATATTGTTTTGTGATCTTAAGCTGCAGCCAAATGAATCAAAGATATGTAAGTAAGATAAGCAACAGGATATATAAATAAAATCCGGTAATCTTCACATTTTCTTAGATTTTTTCAATGAGCTCATTCCAAGAGATGGACCTCCAACGTACCGGGGACACGATATCAAGTATTTCTATAAACTGACCATAGCAACGCAAAGGGTAAAATGTAAAGTTCAAACATTGACCGTGCCACTTCGAGTGCTGCCAATACCCTTGATAGCTCGTCCAGATGAACTACCAATCACCGAGGAAACAAATGATGAATTGGCCCCAACAAATCCCTTTGTAGAAAAGAAAGAAGTTACTGAATTGGAAATATCATGGCATCATTTGAAGGTAGTGCACTGAATAGCTTTCGTTTTGATAAAAATTAAACGAACATATTTTTCCTTTGCAGAATGTAACAGCAAGACGAGCACCAAAATTCTACAGAATATCAAATAAACGTGGATTTGTGGGCAGATTTTGCCTTTTTAAACCGTCCTACAAGTTGGGAGAAGATATTGTGGGAAGTTTGGATTTTGCCAACTGCAAAGTACGCTGTGTACAGTTCTCGGTGAAACTACAATCACAGGAAATTCTTTTAAATATGTCAGACAATAAATTCTCTAACAATGACTTTAATGACAACTCGTCCGTTAACTCTTTGGATTTGGCCAGTGTTGCTAGCGGTGTGGGATCGGAGTATATGCACAAGTCTTCCACTTCAGCTAGCTCTAAGGACAATGATGCAAATGTAGAGCCAACAGGAAAGGTTACCACACATGCCATTAGTCATCAGGTCAGCTATGCTACCATGCAGACTCAAGTTGTAGTACCCATACCTCTGCATATTACACCATCTTTTCGTACCGATTGTGTGGAGGTTAAGTGGAGATTACACTTTGAGTTTGTCACCAGTACAATGATGGATTTCGGAGTGCCAAATCCAGAAGTTGGCGAGCTACAGGCTCCAACTGAAATACCAGTGGAGACAATGGTCTGGAATTTACCAATAACCATATATCCAGCCAATCCATTACAAATATATGCACCTTCGCAAATTCATACGCTGCTTATTAAGTAAGCAGAAAATATTGCAACTTAGCCAGTAAGAAGTACATTCAAATAAAATACTTATTTTCTTCTGTATATATTAAACAAAAAAATATATCCATGGTAATTTAATGCATTTTTAGTTTTTTATTTCTTATTTTCATAAATATTGGCCGTTATAAATATGTGCAATCTCGTTTTTCTAAATAAATATCATGTGCAGAGAAACCTTCCTTTCCTTTAAAATCCTACCTTACCCAGCTTGGTATCTGTTTTGGGATTGGCTGTAACATTTTGCACAGCAACAATGGTTTCATTAATGCGTGTCTGTAGCTCTCGCAAACTTTGAATTTGCAACAGACGCAAAATTCTCACTGGATAATCAAGACTGTTGTCATCGGGTGCAACAATATCGTTGCCCTTTTCAAAGGGGAAGGGTGTTCCTACGACAGCTGGTCGGTTTCTAACATCCGGGGCCATACGTTCTTTGACAATGCGAGCAATAGCTTCCAATTGCAGCAAATGATTGGGGTGATGGGGTACTTTCAGCTTTGCTGCCATAGATCTCACGCCAGCGATGAAATCTTTGTGTTGGACTAATTCGGAAAAAATAAATTAATTTTATTTAAATGCAAATATATTCCATTAACTTACAATCCATATTATCGAAAAAGTTTTCATTCTGTATGCTAGGTTTAATGGATTTGCTACTTTGCTCGGCCACTTTTTCACCACTTAAGTCCTTGTAGGCTTCAGGAGCATCCAAAAATTCCAAACGTATAGCATAACTGAGTATCCACGACAATTCTTCTAGGGGTGTTTCAAGTGTTGGCATACCCAGATCCTGTTTATATTGCTCATAAGCGGCCTCCCATTTCACTGTGTCATCAACTCTGCGCAGTGGTTCACGGTCTTCGATTTTGTATGTTCGAATCTTCTGGTCTTCCAACCATAAAACTGTGCTAGCAAAAACTTTTCGATCTGCAATAAGTTTCAGTTAGTCAAGAAGATTATTTCAAATGGAGGTTTGAAAACTTGCCATTATAATCTAATTTATCAGGAGTTGGGTGTTCCAAGGCCTCTAGCTTTAATTTCAACATATTTCAATAGTTTTATGAGGAAATGAAGGCAAGGCAGACACACACACAAAACGCCGGCGAATGAAGCCAATAAGATTAGGGTTCTATAGTTTGATTTTGATCTAATCGACTACGGACGAATTTTGGCCTCCTAATTAATTATCGATTTTTAGCTACGTCCATGGTCAATCACGGCGAATTCAATAACATTTGTTAATGTCCACACACAAAATGCCGAAAAGCATGGCCTAAAGCATGGTAGAGGAATATAGGTAGACGCATCGACACAGCTGCTAGGACAATGAACTGTCAAACTAATTTTAAAATTGAAAATTTTGAATGAAAACTTATACAAATTTGTATAAATTGTTGAAAAACATGTATTATAATAACCTCCGAATGACGCCGTATAAGAAAACATAAAAATCTACTTGTATTTGAAAATATATTTAAAATGTTTTGACATATGAATGTTCCCTAGCGTTGATGCATCTACCTCTAATCTTCTACCATGGCCTAAAGGAAGGAAGGGATAATAGACTATTCGAATAAAATTATATGGGATAATTGTGATAACTGTGTTGTGTTCCAAAACTGCAAAAATGTAAAACTTTTTAGTACAATAACCGATTGTTCTTTTATGATATCGAAATAAAGGAAACCTAGTAGATTCTTGCAGGTTCTGGAACAGAGCAATTCTTCAAGTCATGGAACGGAGCAATTACAAAAATTTTAGTATGATAACTGATTTTCTTTCATGACATTGGAAAAAATGCATAATTCGTCGATTTTTGCAGGCTCTGGAATAAAGCAAAAAATGACATTTCAGGAGCCGGAGTTACTTAAACTAATTGAGAAAAAATTAATGTTATTAATTATTTCGGAGGAATGGAAACCAGTACTAAAAATGTTATGAAATACAGCATATGTCCATAAACACACTTCCTTCCAAATAAATCCTGCAGCATCTGCGTTTCGAACAATGTCATGACTAGGGAAATAAAAAAATAGCTTTGGCAACCTTTTTGCTTTAATCAGTTATCATGAGTCGATGCTCGACCTTCTCATCCCTACTGAATTTGACGTATCCACATACACGTGAATTTATTTGTAAACATTGACTGACCCACAAGGCAACGCAAGGAACAGATATACAAATGGCCCTGCTCGGATTAAAGAAAAAACAGCCCAAAGAGCATGGTATGGAAACACGGAATCATTTTTAAAAACATATTTTACACTAGCACTCATTTTCAGTTACAGATTCCGAAGCTAGCCAGGAAGATAATTCCACCTCGGATGAGGCATCATCATCAGATGGGGAAACTCAACAGGCCGGTAACAGCGGTTGGGCCGATTCCATAGCTAAAGTTCTTAGTACTTCAAAGCCAAAAACGAAAAAGACCCTAGTACTATCCCGAGCAAAGAAAATCAAACCCGAGGATAAGGCAAAAGTCAAAGAAGATTATGGTTTTGAAATTGAAGGTGAAATAAAGAAAGAAGAAATCAAAAAAGAAAAAGAGGAACCAGAAGATGTTAAACCGCCTAAAAATCAAAAACTCGAACTACGTGTCAAACCATCTTGGAAGGATATAGAACGTGAAAGAGCCTTGCGAAAAGTGGCCACCAAGGGTGTTGTTCAACTATTCAATGCGGTACGCATGCAGCAAAGAGATTTGGAACATCAGTTGGAAGAAGCTGGGCCATTGGATAGTCGGCGGGAAGCTGTATTGAAAAATATTGACAAACGTAAATTTTTAGATGTGTTAATGGGAGGCAAACGGGCCAAATCCGAAGCTGTCGACAATCCCGTCAAGAATGAACTCAAAAATGAAGACGAGAGCAGCGACGAGGAGTATGACAATAAGAAAAAGAAATCCGAATGGAGTGTGCTGCAAGATGATTTTATGACTAACAAAAAGAATAAGCATTGGGATGAAGAAGACGAGGATGAAGACGATGGAAATAACTCCATTGAAAGTGATGATGATTAATGTTAAGAATCCGTTTTTTTATAGTAGCTTCTTATTTAATAATATTTACAAATATATGTGTTTACAAATTAGTTTTGTAGCAAACTGGAATTATGACTGGTCACTTTTTGTTGATTTTAAAAACTCCATGTTTAATAACCGAGCAGCACCCAGCATGACAGCACCTTTAATGGAATAAATGGAATTAGGGGGATTTGGCACAACATTTAAATTGAAACTTACTTATGGATATGATTTTCATGATATTTCTTTCCATGGGTTTACGTCGCCCAGCTTGATGAAATATATACGCCCCCATGCCCATTACGCCAAATCCACTTATTAATCGGCAGGGCAAGCAATCTTCCGTTTGATTTGACATGGTTTAGTATTTACTCCTTGGTTATTGAAAAAAAAAAACAGTGTAGAGCGAACAAATGTGGAGAACATGGTGTAATCACAAGGTGTTCCTGCAAATTTAAAAAACCAGATGAAATGTCAAAACTTGTTTACACTTTGTTGGCTATTTGTTTACCTTTTGTTCGGTGATTTCAATCGCAATAATACATTTTGACATTAAATTTGGTAGCAAGCTGTCTTGGCGATGGTATCTGCCATGACCGATAAGACCAGCTGATATCATCCGTGTTGTCAAAATGCATGCCATTATGGATTAAACGTATGAAATTGTAAACAACTTCGTATGAGGAAATCTAAATATATTATTTATATATATTAATTTATAAATGTTGTTTTCGCCAGTGCCTCTTCTGCGACAACACGTGTCACCATGGGTGGGCGAGGTTGACACTTGGAAAGGACGGGCCATGGTACAATAAGGAGGTAGAACAGCTTTTTTTATATTTTTCCTCATTTTTAGAATTAGTAAATAGGCGCGAAAAATGAATGAAATGCCTGGATTTTCACTCAAATATATGATCCAAACTATTCAAGCTTTCAATTTCATGACTAAACAGGTTAATAGCTTTAACGCGCGAGCCGCAATGTACGTGACTTCCAATCATTGGTTTTGAAAATATTCTCATTGTCAAAATTTATATTCATAAATCCATTTTATATACAAAAATCAGAAAATGGAACCTATGTGGTGAAATTTGACAAGGTAAATTACAACTTTTTTAAAACTATTCATTTGACAGCATCTCGTTGTCAAAATTTATATTTATATGAAATGAAATGAAAGTAATCAGAGATAGGAACCTTTTTTATTCAGTAAAATTTGAAAGGTAAATTACAGAAAATGCAGAGATGGATAGTCGTATTTGAAATGAAAAACACTATCAAATTTAACTGAATTGCTATTCAATCTCTGAATTATGTATGTCAATTGGTCTATTCCAGAACTGCAAGAATGTAAAACTTTTTACTACCATAACCGATTTTCCCTTTATGATATCGAAAAAATTGCAAAAATAGTAAATTCTTGCATGTTGTGGAACAAAGCATATTTAAACTAAATTTATATTTGACAACATCTCATAGTCAAAATGTATATTCATGAATCCATTGTATATAAACAAATCCAAGATAGGAACTTGTTTGCAATGCACTTAAGTTAGACAAGGTAAACCATAAAAATGCTTGGCAGAAGCTCAATTCTTTTTCTATAAAAATGTGAAAGGAACAATGCTACATATTTTCCAATCGACTCTGACATTAAGAAGAAAATATCGATACCATCGACCCTCGTCATCGATTGTTTGCCACCTCTTATTGTCATTGTCTTTCTCTCAATCCATTTGAATAACCAAACAAAAAAATACGTAACCGATAAACGACACACAGTAATCGGTAATCTTCAAGCGAGACAAGTTTTTAGTTTTTTTCATTTTAGTTAATAAAATACAACAGGAAAAATGTAAGTAAATAACAGGAAGCTAATTTCTTTTCGTAATTTCGTTGTAATTTCATTAAGTGATAAAGAAAACCAAATGAAATTAAAAAATTCTATCTTTTTTTGGGGATATTCAGTTATATGTGCCATCGTTTTCATTTTTCATGGCGGTGAAGCCGAATGAAAAAAAAGAAATAAAACGAATCCAATGAAAATGGAAACTAAAAGAATATTTGGAAAGTAATTATTCTTTCAATTACTTTTAAAAAAAAAAAAATCGAATAAGAAAACGCTAATGCAATTTCTTGGAGTGAGTGATTTTTTAAAAATAATAAGAAAAAAATATGAAAATTACATGGAAGATTGCATACGTTGCCGTCGCCCTTTTTCTCATAAAAGATGATGTGTATATACGGGTATTTATATATTAAGCCTACAAGTTTTTTTTCGGCAAAAACTTGATTTTGATTGAACAATTCTCTGAAATATGTACTGATTTGCAGTTATGTGGCATTTGTTGGGATTGGTTTATGAAGTTTTTTTTTTTTCAATTTAATTGAGCATGATTCATGCTAAGTTTAGACGTTTTCAAGTTATCATCGGGTTTGGTTGAATCAAGATTCTTGTGGCCCAGACAAATATTGATGGTTTCCGATGTAGTTCGAACGATTATTATGTTTAAACTAAGAGAAAATGACATTCATGTTGTTTTTTTTGTGATTTTTTAATTGTGCCACACATTGGAAAGACCAAAAAAATAGAAAATCCTATGCAAACAAAGTCCATATAGGTTAAATACATGTACATACTAATGTTGTATGTATGTACAGCAATACAGCAAGAGCCCCCGTAGTAGTATATGGACAAGTACTACTACTGACTGTTGTGTTGTTGTTGTGTTATTGTTGGTTGGTTGGATGGATGGTACTTATCAACGTGGCAAACTTGCAACATTCGTTGTTGTCGTTGTCGTTCTTTTTCTCTTGCGAGATATTTATGACACTGGGCGACAAAAAATCCCAAGTGTTGTGTTTATAATTATTACACATTACAAATTTGTTGATTAGTGTAAAAACGAAATGTGTGTGTGTGTTTTCTTTTTGTTGAATCATACGCATTGCATTTTGGCAAACATTGCATTTGTATGACATATGCAAAAGACAACATATGCCTAAAAAAATTAATTAATTTCGTCTCAACATTCCTTAAAATAATGCTGTAAAATACACAATAATCCAATATTTGTCTTAATGTAATTGTATTGCAATCGTATCTGGAATTTAAACATGAAAGCCGCGTTGAGGAGCTGCTGTTTAAACAAAAGTATTTTTGCGAATATTTAATTTGTTTGGAGCAACAACCTTGACGTTGTTAAATTCGTTATTTTTGTGAATATTTTAAATGGGAATTTCATCGCCATTGCTGTGCTTTCTTCAAATCTGTTGGTTGTGTTTTTACATTTGCTGCTGGTTGGCACGTCGATGCTGCCGCCGATGATGATGAGGTCAGTGAATGTAGATAATATATTGTGGGATTCGTTTCTTTTCTTCGCACAAAAACCTGTTTCTTTTCCTAGGCAAAGATGACAGTCTTAACCCTTTTTTGGTGGAGAGTTGATTGCAAGTGCCACAAAAGAGTTTTGGAGTCACACACAGAAAGCTGTCTTACATCAACAAACAAGTTTATCGACCAAAAGAAGACCATGAATGTGCTTATTGTCATTCTGAGCGATAGGCAGCAGATAGCAGACTCCCTGGAACTTGTTGAATTTGTAGATATACAGGATTAGCTGTAGTTGCACAAAGTCTTCCAATCTCTTAGAGCTAAAACATCCCCTTTGATGTTACTGTGACAAAAGAATGGAATGCCAAAGGAAGAACGTGGATGTGGTAATTGTCACTCCGAGTGTTAGCCAGCAAATATCATGAAGATTCCGTATGTCATCTAGAAATTGTGAACTGTATATCCATGGGCTTAGCTTTTTCTTTCGAATCTCTAGGAGCTTACCATCCATCTTGATGTTACTGTTTCAGAAACTTAGCCAAGTTTAAGGAGCTTATTATGGGACTAATTTTGTAATAAAGCATTACCCTTTATGTTGTTAGGTAGTTAAATTATATTATCTTCAGATTTCAGGATTTTAGAGAAGACTTCTGACTTTGTACCCTGTCATAAGTTGGACCGTATAGCGGTAATTGTCACTAGTCTAGTTCTCTCTATATCTGGGATTATACGTATTGCTACATCAGAGTAGTTATGTATAGAAGTTTTTGGAAACGTCAATCTATTGTCAATTTTTAAAATTTTACTTAAATGTGTATTATGTCCGCAGGACTTTTGGTATTGAAAATGGGCCATGTAGGTCTACGTTTTGACATAGCCCCCATGGTACCTTGGTAATTTAAGCGACATTATTCACCGGAATTGTTTCAAACTTTTTATTTGAAGTTCATAATGGATACTACAGCCTATGACAGAAAATTGTCCGTGCAGGCCCACGCCTTCGTATAGCCTCCATATAACGGTATCTCCCGATATTAGGTATTTTGATGATTTTAGCGAGATTATTCACTGGAAATGTTTCAAATTTAGTATTTGAAGTTCGCAATGGATACTACAGACTATGACAGAAAATTGTCTGTGCAGGTATACGTTTTGGTATAGCCCCCATATAACGGCACCTCCCGATATTTGGTATTTTGAGGCTTTTTAGCGACATTATTCACCGTAATTATTTCAAATTTGGTATTTGAAGTTCATATTGGATACTACAGCCTATGACCGTGCAGATCCACGTTTTCATATAGTCCCTATATAAAAAAATCGGTTAATAACGTAGCTAAAATTATCAAAATACCGAATATAGGGAGGTAATATTCGGTATTTTTATGATTTTATCTACATTATTCACCGATTTTTTTCTCAAGTTTCCTATTTGAATATTGTAACGATTTATGACAAAAGAAAAAACTTCCCTATGTTAATATATCATTTAGCCCGAGTCTTCAGTTTTTCTACAGGTTTCTTGCAGCATTTTAGTGGTATTGGACCCAGCTTTTTTGGTTCCTCCAAATTTCTTCGCTGATATCTCAAGGAAAACATAATCTTCATTAATTTCTCTTAGATATTACCTCAACTATTTCACCATAAAACTATGTCGGATTACCGATTTTCCTTGCCCCCTTCTCTCCTAAAAGCTCTTACTTTGTTGCTGCATGCAAGCGCTGAATCTCATGAAATTTCTTTGTTTGATTACCTAAAAGCAAAACGAAATGTTATTAATCTTTGGCATATTGATTAAGGCCCAAACTGTCAAAAATATAATCAAGTATTTTTTATATTCATCTTATCTCTTAAGAATGTACGTACATTATTGATTTCCGTAATTTAATAAAATTTCCTCAATTTTCATTTATGGTGCTTCATGGGTTAAAAATAAAAATGCACAGCGAAAAAACAAGAGATAAACAAGTTTTTTGTTTGTTAAATACTTGTGGTAACTTTCTTCGTCATTTGGTGTGAAATATTTTCTTTTTGTTTTATTTCCCTCGCTTGAATACTGTAATTTCATCAATTTGAGTTGCTGCTGCTGCTGCGGGGTCCCATCAGCAAACCTTAACATTAGTGGTTTGTCAGTTGATCTAATAGCACCACAAAATTGTTGCCAGAGAAACAATAATTAAATACCGGCCGGCTTTTTTTTTTACATAAAACATTGTATACACTAACAACTAACAGAGTGCGGTTGTATGTGTGTGGCTGGCTGACTGACTGACTGCGTATGGAACCCACCTCAAAGCAAGTATGTTATGTACGCCTCATCGGCATAGAGTATTAAACATAGTAGACAAATTATCTGTCATTGATGATTCGATGAGAAAAGTGATCCAGGAAAAGAGAGAATTGATTTAATTCGATTCTTTTCATTTGATTTCCATTCATAAACAAAAGAACACGTCATCAAATACAAAAAAGTAAGCTCATGTTCGAGGTTTGATAGAGAAAAGAGAGAGAGAGAGAGTGAGAGGAAGAAGAAAAAATTGTTGCTTGGCAGTTCTTTTTTTTTTAGTCTGCATTTTGCTTGGGCGATCTTTCCGATAAGAAATACCATTTCTTTTTTATTTCCTCTTGGAATATCAACGAGATAAGTTATTTACAATAGTAAGAAAATAACACAACGTTGGGACACCACCGCCACCACCACGCCACCATAGCCTGTAATTGTTTGCAACACTTATCTCCTTTTACCGTTTATGAATCAACAAAAATAGTCACTAATTTTAATTAGTTTTAAATATTTTTTATTTCAGTACATTCCACGTATCAAATTCTAACGTAACTAAGCGCAAAGTAAATAACAAATTGGTTTTGAAACCAAATATCGAAGAATTGGATTCTATTTTTTTGTTTTTCTGAATAAACTATGCAATGATGGATTTACACATTTTTATTGTGATCGCTTGTGTTTTCTTGGCATCGCTTTTGTCGCTGCTGTTCATCAACAAGTTCTTGCGCCGCAAAACGTTTGAAGAAGTTATTGCCGAGAAAAAGGCTCTGACCGAGAAAATATACGGCAAGGAAAAGAATGTGGTGAAAAAGCCCAAAAAGATCTCCCTTAAAAAGGAAATGAAACGAGAGAAACGCCAGCAGCGTTCACGGGAACAACCCGAAGACTCGGATGCCCAATCTGAACAACAGTCGGTGGAAGAAGAACCCCAGGGACTGTCAAAGACTCATGTTGAATTTGAGCCGGATGCAGAAGTTTTGACTTATAACAACCAAACGGCTTCTAGACGCTCCAGTAATGCTGAAAAGGAAAATGTTAACAAGCAAATCAAGGGGGGTAAGAAGGACAAGAAACCCAGCAGCAAAGGTGGCATCTTGGTGCACAAAAATGAGCCGGCCAATGTCAAGGAAAATGTCTCTGCCGAAGCGGCTGCCAATCATTTTGACATTAAAACACCCAAGGATGCTGTTGAACTTAAAAAAGCCGAAAAGAAAGAAGAAAAATCCCAACAGCAGCAGCAACAACAACAGCAACAAAACAAAAAGGATAAATCCAACAAGAAAACAAATGCTTCTAATGAAAATCTACCAACGGTAACAGAGACACCCATTGTTAAGGAAGTCAAACAGGCCGAGGAGAAAATCCGTCAAAACTCCCCCAAAACTTCCCAACAAAAGCAAAAACAACAAAACAAGAAACAAAAAGATTCCAAAGATATTGTGGCCGGACTTGAGAAGTTATCTGAATCCGACACAATTGGAGTATCTTTGCTAATGAATCTCTTCCGCCGAGCAGAACTAAATCGTTCGGAGATACAAATTTTAATCGATTATCTTTTGAATCGCCAACAAGATATGCCCTCTTCGCATTCCGAATGGTCTGATGACATTTGTCAAAAGCTCAAACGACAATTGGAGGAGAAAGAAAAGGCCTTGGCCGAAGAGCTGGAAGCCTCAATTGGTATCCAGGCCAAATTGCGAGAGCTACGCACCGAAATCAACACCGAACGGGCCAGCATGAGCAGCACCATTAAGTCGTACACTGAGAAATTGGCCACAAAAGATCAGGACATTTCCCTTTTGGAACAGAAAATCAAAACTCTTAATGACACCTTGACCCTGGAACGTCAACAGTTCCAGGCCAAGCTAATGCACGAAAAACAAGCTGGCTCTCAAGACATTATGGCTCAGCTGCAGATGTTGCAAAAGGAATTGGCTTTGAAGGATAAATGCATTGCCGAACTGACCTGTATGGTTAATGCCTCGCACCAAGCCGTCGAAGAATCGCAACAGAAAAACGAAATCATCCAAACACAGGCCCAGCAAATACGTGTCTTGGAACAACAACGCGACGAACTGGAACAAGTCTCCAATAATAGAATTTTCGATTTGGAAAAAGCTAACCAATTGGAGACCGAGCTAAGCGAACTTAAATTAGAACTGCGCAACAATCAAAATGCCCTTGAATCTGCTAGATCCGATTTGAAGCAAAGCAATGCTGATGTGGAAGCCCTCAGAAATGAATTGGCTTTGGTGCGCACCAAGGTAATCGCCGACAAACAAAAGGAGATTGACCAATTGCAAGCCCAGAACAATGAGTTGACTCAACAGCTTGTGAATATATCTAGCAAAACTCAAGAGCAGTCCAAGGAGCAAAATGATTTACAGAGCAATCTCAACAATCTGCAGGCTCAAATTGTCGAAAAGCAACGGCTATTGGACGATTCAGAGGCATCCAAAATGCAACTACAAAAACAACTAAACTCCCTCGAGTCGGAGCTTAAACACAAGTCAGTTGAACTGGAGGAATTGCAAAAGTTGGTAGAGGGTCTTAAGTCTGATGTCAGCAGCAAAACTAAAGTACTGCAACAAACCGAACAGCAGGTACAAAATCACCAAGAACTGCAGAAACTGGTGGAAACACTCAAAAGCGAGGTTCAAAAGAAGGACAAACTGTTGCAGGACAATAGCAAGCAGCAAGATGTGCAAAAAATCGTTGAAGCCCTCAAAGAGGACTTGAGCAAAAAGAATGACCAACTGAAGGAAGTCGAAAAGGAATCGGAAAAACTAAGCAAACGCGAAAAGGAGTTGCTGCAACAGCTGCAGGAACAAAAAGAGAAAAACAATGTAAGTAGTAGTAGTAGAGTGCAAGAATTGCAACTACAATATTTCATTTGTCTTCCAAATTGAAAAGCACAAAATTAGCTTTCCTTGAAAGCAATCATTTGTTTCAAACCGAAATCTTCCAGTTTTCATTGCTAACCTAATTTTTGACTTAATGATGCTACTATTTTCTTTGCCGTTCTACTAATAACCAAATAATTTGTGTTTTTGCTTTAGGATTTGCGCACTAAAAACTGGAAATTGGTTGAGGCTTTGCAAAATTCTGAAGCAAAAGTTAGTAAACAAAGCCAAAATTCAATTTTAGTAGGTGTTGTAAGTGCATGACAAATTAAATACTACCTACCCTACCTATTACACTCTATGCCTATCTTCCTTCTTTTCCTATATGCCTTTTTCCATCCAAATGTAATTAAAAGAATTTCTTAAAGAAAAAAAATTGATTTGATCTAAGAAATAGAGATTCTTTTAATTTCGTTATGGATGTGCTATTTGTTGTTGGTATAGACCTAGATAATAGTATTAGTTTTGTTCATGTCACTGTTTTGGGCCCCTATGTGGATGTATAACAAATTTATTTTTCCTTTTCATTCCATGTGTAGCAACAGGAAAAACTGTTATCTTCTGCAGCCAAGAGTGGCAAGACATCAGCATCAGGCCATACGGATGTTGCTAAAGATCAAAAACAATTGCGTGATCTTCTGCAGCGATTGTGTCCCGAGGCAGTTAAAGCTTGTGCCGGCACAGCTCTGTCCGTTACTTTTGATCAGTGGGTTGAGCAGGTCTTGTCGACTCACATTAAACAACAACAACAGCAGCAGCAAGTCAGCAGTAGTCACAAATCTACACAATCATCAAACAACTCACACAACAGTCCTCCTTCCCTCAATCAAAACTCCACACATGCTGCCAACGGCAGTCGGAGTAGCAGTTCCAGCGTTAGTAGCAGTCCCGGATCCGGAGACAACAACAATGACACTGAAAAGTCTGAGTTACTTAAAGAGAATTCAATCCTGCGCGTTCGTATCGACGAGTTAACCAAACTCGCTAGAAAAACTGTAAGTTTCGGCTTTAATAATTTGCCAAAAAGCAAACATTTTTATATGCATACATTTCACAGGAATACACATTATCCGACCTGATGCAGAAAGCCGAGGAGCAGGAAGAACATTGGCGTAGTGTTGTACGTTCTAAAGACGAACAAATTAATACGTTACAATACAAATCTAATGGTCAGCAGGTAAGTTAATTTTTTTGTATTTCCAGTTAATAGTTGACTAATAAATGTTTTTTTTTTTCTTGCAGGACATTTAATGTCTGTCATATTGGAAAAATCTATATATTAAGCACTAAAGTAGTATGCAATAAAAAAAGATACATTAATTCAATTATGATTATATTACAACAGCATAAACAACAGAAAATAATCTAAAAAAATCTAATTGTGTACAATGTGTTGTTTTTTCTTATTGTTATAAGTTATAGCTAGCATGAAAGACAGATGTCTTCTACAGAATGGTGACAAATTTTAAATACTCAAGATTTATAGCCTTTTATTGTAGAGCCTTAATTTGGTATTATGCCAAGGAGATATTCAGAATGTTTTTAGCCACAGAAGAACTTTAAATAGACTTCCACACAGGAAAGGCATTGGAAAAATATTCTTTAAACAAGTTAGATAGTATCAGTCGGTTTTGCCGACAGATGTATAACCCCAGCCTTGAGTTATGATTATTCTAGCTGTTGACCTGACCCTGTATGGGGGAGTTTCCAAAGCAGATGGCCAATTTTGTCCAATTCGATATATTACATATTCATATCAGATTTCTGACTAAGAGAAATATTTAGATATAGCAAGTTGTATAGGAACGCCGACTTGTTTATGACAGATATAAGTATTGGAAATTGTGACCCTTTGTGGTTGAGGTACAAGAACAGGTTGGTAGATGTCTATCATCTTCACAACAGACCGACCGATATATCCCATCTACACTACACATCTTTTGTTAGTAAAAATAATGGGATGTGTCAAATATGAAGAGAACCGTATGCTTATTTCGGATTTAATACCAGAAGGAATGGTCCGATCTCTAGCATCTTTATACAGATCTTGTTTTAATAGAAATGTTGAGACGTGCTAAGTCTGGATTGAATCGGATGTTAAATTCGCGTTTTATGAGCTTCATGGATATTCAAAATTTTGACCATTTGTGGGGGGAGGTACCAGAAGAGGTATACCGATGTATTTCATCTTTACACCAAACATTGAGTTATTGTTCATTTCGCAAATGACAGAATTGATGAAAATATTAGGATTTGCAAAGTTCGAGCAAAATTGGATTATCCCTTCTCTTCCTGTGCAGTAAATTATTTTCTTTAAAAAATGTTGACCTTTTGTGGGGGAGGTACCAGAAGGAGTGGACCCATATTGCTCATCTCCGAACTCGGTCTAAGTTTGATAATAATATTACGATGCACCAAGTATGGATCAAATCGAATACTCCCTTCGGGAGTTATCGTGCGCATCAGCCAGCTAGACAGACAGACGGACTGACACCGCTAGTTCGGCTCCAAATAACCTGAAACGGATTTGGTCCAAAGAGACCTAGGCCTAAAACAATTATTTCGATGAGGCACGTTGAGGGTAGCCATATGGCTGAGGGTATAAAAAGATAGTAGGTCTTGAAAAAATATTCTTTAAAAAATCAATGTTTCTGGTAGACCGTGAAAAAAATATTCTTTAAAATGTCCACGGTTATGGTAGACTTTAAAAAATATATTTTTTTAAAATTCACTTATTGTAGGACTGAAAAAAATATATATTTTTTTAAATTCACTTATTGTAGGACTGGAAAAAATATTCTGAAAAATTATACATTTTTGGGCATTTCTTCTTAAAACTACTACAAGATCTGGTCTTCTATACCTCATGACCTTTTTTCTATAAACAGAAAACATTTAACAAGTACCCTAAACATAGAAAACATTTTATAGGTACATAACAGACCTTTATGGGTTTTACGGATGTGAAAATCATAAATTTTTCATGTTTTCTAATAATAGTATTTTACAATTTATTTTTATTTGTTGATGGTGATATCATAATTTCTTAATCCTAATTACACATAATTATAAATTCAACGTTATATATTACTTAGGTGGCAGCGATAGGGTTTGTATTGGAATTATCATATTAAAGGGATATTTAAGTAAATCAGCACAGGATGGGCGTTGTTTGGGATTATGTTGCAGACAATTTTTAGCCATCTGTTAAAGAAAATCGTTGTTACAAAAAACGCAATTTGACTTTTATCAAACATACTTACATGAACCAGCATGGCAGGATAATAGGGAGGCAATGGGCCAAATTCAATATTTTGTGTTGGACTACATATGGCACTTATTTTGGCACACAGATTTTTGATATGGCCAAATGGTGTTTTCTTATAAAGTAACAAATAAAGAATACAGCCCAGTGACCAAACATCCGATTTTGTGGAAATCTTAAAAAAAATGTTTTTTATAATTACTATTCACTTTTTGAAATCATGCAATGACAGACCTTTATTTTTGGTTGATTACTACGCATTGGGCTGCTGCCAGTGGAGGTATCAGTTAGTGCCTCGGGGCTAATGTAATTAAACGTGCCCGCTTGTGAGAATTTAATAATACTTGTCGAATCAATAGCAATATTACTGGCAATACCAAAATCTATGAGTTTTAATCTGCCATTAACCATTAGAAAATTGGCAGGTTTTAGGTCCGAATGTATGACACCATTTTGGTGTATGTAGTTAACCGCTTGCAGCATTTGATAAACAAAGTTTGTCAGAACGTAGAGCGGCAAATTTGTGGTATAGCTTTGTAGGATTTTATGTAAATCCGAATCACCCTTCTCCATTACCAAAAACAGCTTGGATTCCTTTCGTAATAATTGACTGAAATATATCAACTTTAAAATGGGCAAACGAAGATAGTTAACAGTACTCACTACTCATATAGAGAGACAACACAGACATTGCCTTGGAGCTTGGCC
This sequence comes from Musca domestica, assembly GCF_030504385.1. NCBI lineage: Eukaryota > Metazoa > Arthropoda > Insecta > Diptera > Muscidae > Musca > Musca domestica. The sequence continues at coordinate 13,368,218 of NW_026712155.1, forward strand.
AACAACTTGGTTTCATTCAAATAGCCTTCCACAACAGCAGGATCACCTTGCAAATCAACCACCTACAAAAAGTAAATACGCAATAATCACCTCTGGATTGCATTTAAAAACCCCAAGACTTACCTTCAATGCACATTCTTTGTCATTGTCTACCCTTTTGGCAAGATACACCGAGCTAGATCCACCACAGCCCAGTTTTTGCATAATAACATAGTCGGAATTATTTATGTGAACTATAGTTTCCTTATCCTTAGTTGTGATCGCAGAGCCCTTTGCATTTTCAGTCTTCTGTGCCTGTTCCCGACTCACTTCCATAAATTCGCCCTCAAGGGATTTTTTGGAACGACCCGTAGGGTTTTCTGCAGCACATTTTGGGGTTTTTTCCGCTGTTGAGGGTGTTCCACCCTCATTAATGGTATCACATAAAGAAAATGAAATACTATCGTTAGGTAGACAGGACATTGGTGCCCGTGATATGGCCATTGGAGTCTGAAATAAAACCTTTTGGGAACGAAACTCATTTACAATGGCCGATTTGGTTTTTTGTGACTGTGTGGAACAAAGATCGCGTGGCCGTCTTTGTACCGAAAAGGAACGTATTTGTGGAGTGGCAAATTGAGCTTCAATTGATGATGCATTTTTAATAGTTGATGCCGGCACATCATTGGCAACTTCATGAGAGTTACTAGTCTCTTGGCTTGGTTTGTCCACTTTCGTATCTTTTGAAGGACTCTTCAAATCCATATTATTGAAATGTGCCAACAAGGACATGTCTGACGTGTCATTAGTTTTCCCCCTACTAACTGAACTCTCCTTAGAGCCAGCTTCGCCAGAACAACTTTTTCCTGGTGTAAGCAGAAAGGAATCGTTAAGAATAGCACAGTTTAAATTGTCATCTTTAACAGAATCGTCTTCAGAATCCGATTCCAGTGCAGGCAACTCAGCGCGTCTTTTGGGCCTAAAATATTTGTGTAATATTATTTATCTCCCCATCTGTTCTTGAAGATAGGAAACTTACACCATGCGAAGATTGTTAAATGAATATGTGGAACTACTGTTGGCATTGTTCTCATTCTCCTTATTTGCGGTTGCCGTGCTATTCGAATAGAAAAATAGCATTTAAAATAAATAAATTACCATTTAATTAATGTAATTGCACTTTACCTTTGCTGTGAATTTTGAGTTCCATCTTTTGACGGCTTCGTCTTAAGTGGCGTATTAAATTCATCTTCGGAATCAAGTTCTAACTTTGGAAGATCTTTAACACGACGTGGATAGTGGAATGACATTAAATTATGATTATTGTTTTCCAATAAAATAATAACTGAGAAAAAAAAGAAATTTTAATTGTATTTCATTAGATTCAAAAAACAAACAAAGCCCGCTGTCAAAGTTATAGTTGCCAACATTATTTATTTAAGGTTGCCAACTTATTATGTTTTGTTGCCAGCCATGTAATTTATGTTGTGGTGTCCACATTATCACGTACGTAAGTTGTCCAATTTCAGGTGGAGTTTGAATTTTAGATTTTATTTAATTTTTCTTCTGTGAATTTTATTTTTAAATCGAAGTGAAAATATACAGGGTAAGATAAAAAACTGCAACAAAGTCAAATGCCATAATTTATACATTTTTTTAAATTTTATTTAATACCATCACATTTTTTTTTTTTTTTTTTTTTTTTGTACTTCATACGTTGTCAAGTGTGTTGGTGGAACACGAAGTGTTCATTCACCAGTGCTAGTTGTTGGTTACTTGAAACCATATAAAAGTACTCTCTTTATTTCTCTTCTTTTTACATGAGGATACATATGTGTTAGTGCATCTAAGTATACATGAATATACGTATAAACAAAGCTTTTGTTTTTTTTTTTTTTTTGAAAGGAGTGTAGCAAAACAAAACAAGAAAAGCAATATTTTGATTTTGACAGGATAAAAAGATTAATTGATTTCATAAAACAATTTTACATTTGCTAATGAAATTCAGGAGATCATCTATGTACCATCACATTTTTGAATAAGTTTAGATTTGTTCAAATTGGTCACCTTTGGCACGAATTAGGGCCTTCAAACGGTCGATAAAACCGTCACACGCTGCCCGAATGTTACTCTGCGGTATTTTGGCCCATTCCCGGCGATCGACACTTTGATATTTTTTCAGTGTCAACCTTGCTTTCAAAAATACTCCAGGCACAATAGTCCAACGAATTGGTATCCGGAGATTTTGGTGGCCATTATGCGCTGGAAATGAAGCGTGGAACCTCATTTTGTAACCATTCCTGGGTGGCGCGTGCTGAGTGCGACACAAAAGATTTACTCACATTTAAATGCTGGAATGCCTGTGGTTTTCCAGCAAAATATAAAGAAATCCCACTATCACGCTTGAATTCCATCACGAAAAACTTTTTTTCTAGAAACTTCTCACCAAAATGCTTTTGTACGCTTGTAAACAATATAATGAACTGTTACTGGAATAATTTTAACAGCTGTCGGACGAGTGGCTTAGAAATGACAGCAGTCTGAGTTTGGTTGCAGTTTTTTCCATCTCACCCTGTACATCATCAATTTATGCTAAATTTTGCTATTCCACAAATACGTTTTTTGTCGGTACAAAGGCAGCAACGCGATCTATCTTCCACCCAGTCTAAACCCCGATTTCATAGTAGAGTTTCCTAAATTATTCATTTGACAAGATCCATTTCAGAGACGGAAAGCTGTTTTCTATGCAGTATTGAACAATATAATTTACACAAAATGCAGAGACGGATATGCTTATGACCGACTCATGACCGATTTGTACAAAAAGTGACAGATTTTAATGTAATCGGAATTCGATGGTGTTAAAATAATCTCATAGTTTCCCACTTATTCACTGTGTCGGTGTTGTGTGTAAATTAAAGATATATAGGTTTTGCAATAAAAGATGAGCCTATTGGTGCTTTGATCGTTTTCCACAATAGATCTTAACATTTTTAAGATGAATTGTATAATTGCATACAGAAAAGGTAAAGCGTAATTCCTATAAGTGGTGCATAGAATGGTATTGTATTATTTGATTTTAATCGAACTGTCGGAAACCTAAAAAATGAATGAGAGATAAGATATATTTAACTAGAAATACTGTGCAATTATTATCAATTAAAATTTACAAATTCAAACATACCTAATCGTCGATTTGTTGGATCTTCCCTGTTAGTGAAAGTGAGAAATTCCCAAGTGAACACTTGGAATAAAAATAATTAATGCTTAAATGTTCTTATGGAAATACAATATTCCAAACGATCTTGATAATACTTAAATATACTACATTTAATGACAGCCTTCATCATCCAAAAGAGATATACATTAATAGTTTTTTTAGAAAGAAAACGAACAATATCGATATTTATTGATATATTCAATACTTTTTACAATTTCCATTTAATATAGTTAAATCAATTTGTATGTATATAATTATTGATAGGTATTTTTTAAAAAATAATACATGTTTAACAGTTAAAAAGAGAAACTTAAAAAAGACAACCAGCAAAGAGAAAAATAAATACATTCATTCATTATTATGAAAATGAAGAAAGAAATATTCAATCTTTGAGAACATGTATTATCTTGGTTGATGCTGAGTGTTCGAAAATACATGTTCCACAAAAGATTAAGTTAATTCAATATCGTACTTATAATAAGTCCTTACACTTTATATGTTTATTTTTATTTCGCGTAGATAAAACATCCTGCAACACGCACACACACTCTCTCCCTGTCTCTGGGATAGGTTGTTTTGTAATTCACTATGGCGAGAAAAATATTCTGTCTATAGGTATATATTGATTTATTTGGTCTTTTCCAATTGTAATATATGTATTTGATGGAATGGCTGGTATGAAGATAACTATAAATGAAATAAATCATTACATGATTGTGTGACAAAAAAAATTTCATTTTAAACTTACATCTTCTGTTTTGGGTGGAACTCCAGAGAGTACACTTTACTCCTTGTCACCCATCTTCACCTTGGAGGTCATGTAAATACCAACAATCAAACCAAAGAGACCAATGGCGGAACCGAAAATCTCAACAATCAGGATTTTCACAAAGAGAGCTGAATTGGCGGCATCGGCCAAGGCGGCACCGGAACCAACAACACCTACAGCAATACCACAGAACAAGTTAACCAAGCCAACGGCCAGACCAGCTCCAAACATAACGTAACCAGCAGTCCAATTGTTATTCATTACGGTTTGATTGTTGATGGCAGTTTCCATCTTGAAAGCTTCCAACAAACCGGACAAAACAATGGCAGTGATGAGGCCATAAATGGCTACGGCTTCGCAGAAGATAACGGAAATTAAATTCTTTGTTTTGATACGAGGAGCCTTTACACCACCACCCACTATGCTGGTACCAGTTGTGTGTATACCCAAAGCAGCACCGACCACAGATAAGGCTACAGCCAATCCAATGCCCAAACAAGCCCACATATAGGGCGAGGATACGGACAAGAACCAGCCAACGCTGACACGTTCACCCTTGCCAGTAAAGACATGGTAGAAGATCAACACCGTACAGACGGCAACGAACAGCCAAAGAAATGTTTTTCCAACAATCGTACGTAACTGGGCCATTGTATCAGCTTAGTTTTTCTTTTTTGTCAAATTCGTTACCACTTTTCTTTAAATTTAACTGCAAATATTTCCAAATTATTATTCGAAGAAAAAGGAGGAGGAAACAAAAAAATTAAACGGAGAAAAACTCACAAAAATTACAGAATATTTTCAATGACAGGTGACTACGAGAAAAACTTTCAGCCTTAATCACATGATCAAGTGCTGCTCTCTAGCGTATTAAAAAAATACCAAAATATTTCGTCTCTATTTGACAAATTTGACAACACAGTTGCAGTCCCGACGTATTTGCGTTCCATGGTTAATGTACGAATTTAAATGTAGATGGCAAACGGGGTGCAACGCATGTTTTTATACGTCAAGTATTTTAAAAAGAAAATTAACAAATGAAAATTAGTTAAAATTTGACCCCATATGGTTACACACACATCTAATTTCTAACAAATACTATAAAAGATAAGACAATGATGCGGAAAAAATTATGTTTCCATTAAAAATCATCCTACATTCTTTACGTTATTGTTTCTTTAATGCGTCGTACGACACTCCCTATTTAGTCCAGCTCATTTGGTATTAATTACCGAAGCACATGACACAACAAAGGGGAATTTTTTGAACATGTACGACACGTCTTCAACGCATGCCTCGGGACTGAGATTAGATTTTTTCGTTACATATGTTATAAAAGCGTTTTATGATGATAAAACCCAGCGCACATATAAATAAAATACTTTTGAATATAGTAAATATATTTTGTAGTTTTCTACAACTTATAACAATGTTTAATGTATTTTTTGTTATTATTTTTTTCTATAATATGGTAAACCTATTACGTTTCAAGTCATACGCTGTAGTGAATTATAACTGAGACGTTATTCACTCCAAATTCATTGTTCGACCCTTAATTATGAAATACTGGGTAAGATGATGATGAACGGCAACCAACTTCAGACTGCTGTCATTTCTAAGCCACTCGTCCGACAGCTGTTAAAATTATTCGAGTGACAGATCATTATATTGTTTACAAGCGTACAAAAGCATTTTGGTGAGAATTTTCCAGAAAAAAAGTTATTCGTGATTGAATTTAAACGTGATAGTGTGATTTCTTTATATTTGGCTGGAAAACCACAAGTGTCTATCGTTAGAGCACTCTAGCATTTAAATGTGAATAAATCTTCTGTGTCTCGTACCATCACTCGTTACCGTGATACTGGAAGCGTAGCCCGACGTCAAGGACGGAAGAGGGCGGAAGAAAACACCAACATCAGTAGAAATGGTACGAAAAGTAAAGAAGCGACTTGATCGAAACCCACGTCGCAGTGGCCGAAAAATAACTAGTGACCTGAACATATCGCAATATTCCATTCGGCAAATATTGAAAAATGGGCCCTTGAAATTCGAAAAAGTACAAGATCTTACACCGCAACAGAAAGAAAATAGACTCAAAAGAGCTAAAGAGTTGCTTCGCTTGGCGGAAAGTGGTAAACAGCCGAATTTGGTTGTCCAGCGGTTTGTAAACAAACAAAATGATCGTGTTTACTTGCCAAAGAGGTCAGCTGAAAATGTGCACCTTCCGGTCAAAATACCGCAGAGCAACATTCGGACAGCGTGTGACGGTTTCATTTGACCGTTTGAAGGCCATAATTCGTGCCAAGGGTGAGAAATTCGAACAAATCTAAACTTATTCTAAAATTTGATGCTGTTTCCGACATTTTTTGCTTTCATTCAATAAAATTTAAAAATTATGGCGTTTGACTTTGTTGCAGTTTTTTTATCTCACCCTGTATTTCTTGGTCAACATTGTAGAGAATGGCCATTCTCTTATATTTTACCGTTATCACTGAAAATTTTCAGGAACACAGCATGTGATGCAGCTAGAAAAATATGTATTGTAAACGAAATATAGATGGCGTTACTAGCTTCGTTCATATTTCATTTACGTGGCATCATCTAAAATTTAAAATTTTCACATTTCTGTTCTTTTCATATATTTTGATATGCATTAATATGTAATTATAAAAAATTTAAAATTCGAAGGGGTTCAATTTTTTTACATACAACCATAATTCTATTCTAATTCGTCTCCCTAATCAAGCGACCTTAATGATTTCTTCCAGAGCATATTAGCTTCCGAACGAAATGAAGTAAGTTGATAACATTTTGCTCAAATGTGTATTATGTGTGTAGGACTTTTGCCATTAAAAATAGGTCATGTAGGTCCACGTTTTTGTATAGGCTTCATATAATGGTACCTCCCTTTTTCCGTATTTTGGTGATTTAAGCGACATTATTCACCGGAAACGTGAAGTATTTGTAGTTCGTAATGGGTACTACGGCCTATGACATAAAATTGTCTGTGCACGTCCACGTCTTCGTATAGCCCCCATATAGCGGTACCCCCATTATTCCGTATTTTGATGATTTTAGCGACGTTATTCACCGGAATTGTTTCAAATTTGATATTTAAAGTTCGTAATGGGAACTACAGCCTATGGCATACAATTGTCTGTGAAGGTCCACGTCGTCGTATAGACCCTAATATAACAGATACATTCGGTATTTTAAAGATTTTAATAGAATTTTTAACGGATTTTATTGTTTTTTAGAATTCCCAATTTCGTCCCAAATGCTGGAGGATATTCAAATTTCGACCCGGCCGAACTTACAGCTTTTTTACTTGTTTTTTTTTTTTCTATTTTAAATCCCAACAGTCTGTAGTCAACAAGTGATTTTAGAAACATATATCGCTATTAGTTCTCTCAATGGTGAACAATGTTATTCAACGTATAGTTTTCCCTCAAGCTCGGTATAAACTCATTGAACATATTTCTAGTTTTATCACATAAGGACCCAGAAACGTATGTGGCTCACAAGTATTAATTTGACGTTTGACGCGGGTCAGGCGTTGTATCAGTTAGCTGCCACCTACATGATTTTATGTAGCCTAAAACATAAGATAAATTCACCTTAATGCCGCAAACACTTTCCAGACTAAAGGAGCCTTTCTGGGAGACTATTGAATCGAGCATATAAATTTCCTAAGATCTCAGCAAATCTATGTCTGCATCAGAAATAATTTTGAATAATTTAAAGTGTCTGTGAAAAAGCAACAAGTCCCACCAATGTCAGTGTACGTCCCTGGCCTCAGATCATACTCTTTATGGCTGTTTCCTTATGAAAAGAACATTATGCGTCGCGTTTCACCGTTGCTTGAGCACCTCGTCAGGTATATTTTAGTGTGGTTTTTTTCACAACCATTGCACAGTAATTCAACTATATATTTTTTTCATTAATTCCTACTAAAAGCTAATATTCTAGTGTTGAACATCAGTAGAGGAGAACATTATAAGACCCTTGCAAAGGCCTGCTACATAAAAAGTAGTATTTCAAATGGTAGTGGTCTCACTCAAATCATTACCGGAATACGGTTGTTTCAAAGAACTGGCAAAATGTGAAGATTATCCGTAATAGCCGAAGAATTTTAATATTTTTCAACAATTCAAATTAAATTGTAAACTAGAAGAAAGCTGCTTTGTATTGAAAACGAAATGTTTTATGTGGACATTTTAGTAAATAAATAAAAATAACAGTGGAATATCTTGTCCTCCTTTTAAACATGTCTGTAATAGTCGGATTGCATATCTAAATTTTTTTTTACTTTGATTCCACCCAACGGCATTTTTAAATACTGGAGTCCAATTAAAATTTACACATCCTTTACACCGTTTGGTATGATTAAATTCTAGTGTACTGAAACATCGACCCACCCAAAATTCTGACTCAATGAAAATGAACGCTAGCCATTTTCTAAAAAAAAACTTAATTTCATAATCTTAAAACCTTCGGCAGTTCAATTTCAGATTACACTACTTTAAGCCAAGGGAGAAACTTAAATGGACATTCCACTACATATAAAAACAAAATCTATTTTAAATTCCGATGGATGGTAATTAAATTTAACCAAATTAAAAAATTATTTTCAAAAACGAAATCACAATCTAGATACAATTCGGATAGTTATTTATGTTGAAAGCTAATTTGTAGTTCACTGTTTTTCATTGCAAATTAGAATACCTCACAGCATTCAATTGTTATTGCAAAAAGCCGCTTAAAACATTATTGTTTGCAAATTATTCCTATCCATAACTTCTTTTGCACACACTAGATCAATAGTTTCAAAACTTGTTTGCAATTTAACCACGTTTTTAAAAATCCAAATCCATTTTAAATGATAACACATTTAGGTTTTCTTTTTTTACCTTTAAGTCATTTAATACAAAAAAATATGTAAAACATGTCTTAGGGAAATGTTAACGACACATTTACGCATCATCACCCTTGGTGGCACGTGTGTAAATGACTTGAGAGGCGTGTTGGACGACTTGTTTAATCAAACCTGCAACAAAACGGAAACATGAATTAGAAAGGATTTCTAAAAATGATTTTGTTGATTTGTGAAACTTACCCTTCTCGCGCAATTCAATCAAAGCACGCTTGGCCAAGGAACCGCGGATCTTCAAACGTTCAGAGACTACAGAGGGAGTAATCAATTTGTACTGGGGAACTTCCTTGTACAACTTTTCGTAGGTAGCCTTATCGAAAAGAACTTGATTGTTCAACTTGTCCCTGACTTTTCCTTTGGACCACTTCTTCTTCTTGGCTTTGCCGCCACCGCTACCTTCCTTCTTCTTTTGTGTTTTTTGTGGCTGTTTAGCCGACGATTTTGCGTCCTTCTTTGGCGGCTATAAAAACGAGTAGAAAAAAAAAAACAAAACGTTAATACACCAGCACACCACAATTTGTTTAATGAGGTTATGTTGAATTATTTTTCTTGTTTTCTTTTAGTTCTCACAGTGTTCTCATGTTTTTATTTTCACATTCACTATATGGTGTTACAATGTAACTGATATGTTCATTTTAATTATTTATTTTTTCACATAATTTCACTTTTTTTTTGTTTTTACGGGAATTTTTGGTCGAAAACATTGGCCGCACGACTTACCATCTTGAAAACCTCAAAGCAAAAAGATGGAGGACGGAAATTGTCAGTGCTACCACACACAAATATTTGACATATGGAAGTGTTCAGAAAAATACGGGTTGAAATGGTTTGCATTACTATTGGCCGTTAGAGGGAGCCTGTGTGGAATATAAATCTCAACGAAATGGTTTACACTAATGGCGTAGAGCGTATAATTTATGAAATTAATAAAAAATTGTTAAAATGTGGTCATTTTTAAGTCGGGTTTTTTTACAATTTAGTGTGTAAATTACTGTCACGTGTTGTTTGTAAGAAAAGAATTAATTGTGAATTCATAACCTTTAAATTAATATATTTTTGACATTTTTAAAGCAAATTTGAAATGATTATTGTGTTTATTTATTTAGCATCCAACTAAGACATTTTTTATTTATACTCTTGTGAAAGCTAATATAATTAATTATAAAAATATAATGAATTTATTATTAATTTCTTCATTTCATACAATTTAATAGAAAATCACAAAAATACTCTTCATTACTTATTATAACATTATATTATTATATAACATTATGTAAATTTATTCCAAATCTTATTATTTCTGTATACGACTATTAAAAATATTCATTAATAAAATATATTTTCACATTGCCATTGTCAGGTAACTAAAAACGCGCACTGCGCTTACGACCTGTATATTTTGTATCCGGCCTTGTATCTTTGCCTTGACGCCGCCTGCGTTCCTTCTTGGCCAGAATCCAATCACGAGATTTCTTTAGCGGCTTTCCTCTGCAATCTTTGGTCATTTCACGTTTCTTAATATAACTAATACGTTTCTCATCCTCCTCACTGCCCAATGCTTTGGGCATTGGTGCAGCGCCGCCAGTCATAAGAACTAGGAAATATTTTTTGGCCTTTGTTGAGTTGGGGTAATCGACCACAATGCCACCGTAGAAACCAGCCTTCATTGCTTGGGTGGTTACCATTTCGATTTGATCCGCATTTTCGGGATAGAACTGAAATACTGCACGGGCAGTACGTGTCAAACTCGAAAATAATGTCGAAAAGAATTTGTACAGACGCTTGTGCGGATTGTGTGATGTCTTGTCTGCATTGCACAGCCATTGGAGGGCAGATATGGATATGGCACCATCGAATGTACCCGGTTTAAAAGGCATACCCTGACCCATGTCGCCCAATACCAAATCACCTTCCACCTCCCGGTCTACGGCAATGTCTAACATCGACTTGGAGATATCTATGCCAATCCACATATGATCGTTATCCTCAAGCACACTACCCGAGAGACCAGAACCACAGCCAATATCTAAAATTAGATAATTTTCATCCTCATCTAGATTCAATAACTCCAGTGCACGCTCAGCCATTTCCACTTGAATTTCAATAATTCGTGAGCTGTACAGATATGAAACGAAATATTAGATTATTTTTCATAGTATTCTGAATTGTTTACATACTTGCTGGAGTATTTCTTGGCTTCATCATCGTTGTAGAACTATATTTTGAAAAGAAAAAAATCATAATTGTTTAATTGAATAATATATTGAATTGGACATACAATTTCTGGTGGAGCAGAATGTTCGGGTCTTCTCGCCATGCTTTTTATTTTTTTTTTCTGCTTTATAAATTAATTATTATTTATTTATTTATTTATTTACAATGCACGTGTTGTTGTTTACATTCGTTTTGTGTGGTTTTGAGTCTTCTTCTTTCTTTGATAGGTTTACAATACGAATGGTTAACAGTATACCCTTAGAACTATTGTTGTCTTGTTCTAATTTAATCGTGACATATATGATTATGCTACATTGCTTGAATGAAATTCAAGATTGAAGAGATTGAAATTATGAGAGAGGCTTGCTCACGGCCTCAAATGTTACGAACAGAGCGAGAATGTCTGTAAATAAATAAATAAAGGTATAAAAACAAACATAAAAACTAAATAACAAACAAAATTCTGTTAAGTAATTGACTAACAGGGATCATAGTAGCCTATGGAGATTATTTAAATGACTATTACTAAAATGTAATTTGTATATTTGTGCTGATCTGCTGTAAAAAGGAGGTAGCGTGTATTCGTTGTTGACATCTGTGGCTGGTTCGTTTAATATACCAATTGGAGAGAGGTAATACGATTTTGGCCACGATATGTGCTTTTCCATTTGGTAGATTTCATTCATTAGTAAGTTTTCATGGGTTTCGAGTTTTTCCACGAATTTCTTCTGGTGGCTTTGGATATACTTACAAAAAGGCACAACCCTGGACGTGTTGTATATGTAAGTATTGCTGTATCTCTTTTCCTGTGAAATGTAGCTTTTGTTGACACATTTTCTTAAAATCTTGCGTTCTAGAATTTCTAACTCCTTGGCCACTATTGGGGAAATAGAGAACCAGATCGGAAACCCGTACGCTAAGATAGATCTAATTGTAACTTTGTAGAGAAGTAACTTCGTGTGTTGTGGTAGGTATTTGCTATTTAATAGATACGAAAACTTTACTAATATACCTTTTGTCTTCTGCATGACGGACCGTGCGTGTTTATTGAACTTCATCAAATTGGTGAGAGTAATGCCCAAGTATTTTAGAGATGTTTTAAAGGGAATCTCAACTCCTTCAAGAGACAGCTGAAGCGCTTTACTCTCTGGAACAACGTTTCTAGGGCATTTTCCCGAAGCGTTCCGGAAACATATTGCTACGGATTTATCGGCATTGATTTTGATTCCCCATACTTCCTTGCGGCACCCCACTGTTTACTAAACCCGTGGTTGACGACGGGTTTTTGATATTAATTAAAAACTTTCGTGCAGTGAAAAAACGTGCCATCAACTTGACCAGGTATGGGTCTATACCAATTTCGATTAACTTGTAAAGTACTCCTGTGTGACATACCGAGTCAAATGCTTTTTGTTACAGTTTTCAGTGTGCACAACTTTTGTTTTTTTTTTTTTTCAGGAATAAAAAAATATGAGATCAATGATTTGAAGAAATTGCCATGGAATGGGACAGTTTGGATCGTATTTTTGAACGTAAATCCATTTTAAATTTGAAAAATTTAACCGCAATTACTTCTGTTAAGGTGTGAGTACATAAAAGGCTTTTTTGACTGGCTTAAGTCATCGGCGGGCTTCTTCGGAAAAGAACAAAGGACCGTAGGGCCAAATTCGTACGAAGTCAAGCCAAATTCCTTTATTTCCTTGGCATCATGGCTAGGCATATCAATGTCAAATTATAAAGGGGAACTACGGCACAATTCGAAAGCGGCTCTGTCATCCCTTTATGATATGTCACGAACTATGCCATGCGAAGACTTCAAGCTCTTTATGTACTTACACATTTAGTATTCTTGACAATATTTTTTTTAGGTCTATCTTGTTGGAAAAATGCATCACCATTAAATTAGGACTTTTCCTAGACTTTAAGGGCATGATGTGCCCTCACTACTATTTTTAGTACTGGTCTTTCACTTAAATCTTCTTTTCATATAGGTGGTGGTCTAAGAATGTACTGAGTTCTCCATTTCTATTCATTTCTAACTTGAGCACCAGCTGTTGGTATTTCTATCCCAATTCATCATGGCTGAAATTTTCATGGGACTCACTAGCAATACTCAGAGATGCTTGACCATCTATTCTCTTTAGATTGCAACATAATATACTTTTTCAATAAATACTTTAATTTAATTAATTTAATTTGTCGACGTCTTCATTTAGTTTAGAGCAACCGTTTGAAATGGAAAAATTAACAGTTTGTAGAGGGATCAACTAAAGAAGATGACCGCTGAACGTTGAGAAACGACTACAATGGAACTAGCTCATTGGCTCCTTAAACGGAATCGGTCAATTGAACATATGTTTACATTTTTCATTCCGTGACGACACGACTCTAAGTACAAAGGAGTATTAGTTCCAAGCGAGCTGACTACCAAATTAAATAAAACGTCAAAATGCATAATTGTATCACAAAAGATAAACATTTTGCAAAAAACGCAACAACACTGTTGAATCAATTCCGCAGCTCTCATTTAATGACTATGTTCAGCTAGTTGCCTTTTCCTCATAAATTTATGGTATGTTTTATATAGTCAGATATATTGTGTTTAGTCAACAAGGTAACTCGGTAGAGATTTTGTATGTGAACGTACTCTAAGCCAGCTAACTTCCAAACGAAATGTCAAAATTCATTATTGTGATTTAAATCACAGAAAAAAGATAAAGAACAGGCAAAAAAGTGTTAACAAATTTTGACATTACATCTGGTTTTTAAATTTTGCAGGAACACCTTGTTATTGCGCCACGAACAGAACGGAAAACTACTATTAAGGAAAAATACTATTGTTATTGAAAACCTCGGCACGATTAATTCACAATTGCATGTATTTTGATATCAGCTGGTCTTATCGGTCATGCAAGATGCCATGGTCCAACTATAAAATCCTCCTGCCAAGCCAACTGACTACCAATTTTAATGTCAAAATGCATTATTGTGATTGAAATCACAGAACAAAAGGTAAACAAATAGCCAACAAAGTGTAAATAAATTTTGACATTACATCTGGCTTTTAAAATTTGAAGGAATACCTTTGCGTAATGGAAGATCTAACTGAGCTGAAGTAACAGAAATAACAACTAAATTCACGAAATTCATACGACGTTGAAGAGGGTTTGAAATTGAAATATAGTATATAAAACTTGAAAATGGCATCCTTATTAAGAAATCTTGTACGACCAACACAGCGAAGGTAGAAAATGTTTGAAATATCAATAACACAGGTTAACATTTTTATTTACAGCCTTTGTTTACATCACAGACTTCCGATGCTAACGGAAGCCTTGAACTCCAAGAACTATTCAAAAGCCGCATCATCAGCCACAGCCGCTTCAGATCAACAACTTGTCCTAAGTGATTCATGCCTCAAGAGATTGAAGGAAATCTGTGGCGATGGTAGCTTTTTGCGTATTACAGTAGAGGGAGGCGGTTGTTCGGGATTTCAATACAAATTCGATTTGGATAACAAAATAAATGAAGACGATTTGCAGTTCGGTAAAGACGATGCTAAGGTTGTCATAGACAATGTTTCGTTGGAATATTGTAACGGAGCCACCGTCGACTATCACACAGAACTAATACGTTCAGGTTTTCGTATGCTGGCAAATCCGAAAGCTGAGCAGGGCTGCTCTTGTGGCTCATCATTTGCAATAAAATTGGATTGAAAAGAATATGATCTTTCCCTTGATCTTGGAACAAAAACACATCTGTGGTTTGACATGTCTAGAATATATACAAAGAAGTTTTATTTGTTGTTTACAATAATAAATTAGGACCAGACTAAGTAGACTGGTCAAAAAGCGCTTATTACATAAATAAATACACAATCTCTTGACTAAAATATTTGTCAATAATTATACACAGCGAAAGAAGCTATTTACTGGCTGCTAGCTGTTCGCTCAAGCTAATAATCTGTTCGGTGAGAACACTAATCTGTTCGTCATAGTTAACTCGGGTAGTTGTCTAAAAATAAAGAAAGAATAAAACATTTTGATTTGATGTCAGTAATCACGGGTCGAGTTTTACCATATCTTCTTCCAGTAAATGCAATGCTTGATTAATGCTTTCTATCTGTTCGTCTTTGTTTTTCAGTTCTTGTGTAGCATTTTCGAGACAAATTTGTAAATTATCCACTTCGGTTTCCACACTGCGAACCTTGGATTCGGCCCATACTTTATCTTTGAGAAGATCTTCCAGCTTTTTACTTAAGTGGTTGAATATAAGCAATTCTTTGCTGCATGGCATGGCATGATGATCCTTTCCCGAATCCCTTTTGCTATTGATTTCGAAAAAAGGGTAAAAATGGATTTTGGTAAATCGAAATTAATATTGTTCCATATTTGAAATCTCTATGATACCCACCTCTTGCCATCCGAAAATGAAGGTATTATCGTAAGGCCCGCAGCAGTTGTTGTGCTATTGCAAGAGGAATTTGCTCGGATTTCTTCATTGCACAACAAATTTGTTTCAGCAATTTCCAGAGATTCGGCATAGAGTTTACTCAACTCATACTGTGAACGCCAGTGCGCCACTTCTTGTTCCAAGGCATGCAGACGACTTTCAATTTCCGAATGATGAGAATTATGATGATGGTTGTGTAACGGTGTGGTTTCGCTTCCTGATGCACTCAAAGCATCTTCACTGCCCAACTGGAAGATGGACTCATTAAATAAATAGACTAGATTGTGATTAAACCACCCTTACCATGCTTGCAGCTTCAACAAGTTTGGTTTCCAATTCCTGATTTCGGGATTGTAATGATTCGATATCTTTACGTAGCCGTTTCTCATTGTCGGCATGTTCAATATTACGTTTTTCCATAGTATCTTCCATATTTCTAATACGCTCAGCATGAAGCTGGAGACTTCTTTCTTTGTCATCAATCTAAGTGGAGGTTAGTACATGAAAGATATATAAATAAAAGTTCATTCCTTAAGATACACACCAGTGAAGTCAGTTCGGCATTTTCAATAATCTTCTTTTGTAGCTCCTCGAAAATTAATGCATCCTGCGAAATATCTGCCTTGTTTGCCATTGCATTGTTGTGGGCTGCATCATTTTTATCGTGTGGACTTCGTTTCTTGTCCTTATCCCTTTTACGTGCTTCACTTGTGGCCAGCTCCTGTTGCAGAGCAGCAACACGCAGTTCCAATTGCTTGTTACGAAAACCCAGTGAGTCGATTTCTTGTTCTGACCGCCTGGCCTCTAGTTCCTTTTGTTTCAATTGATCTCGTAGATTGGAATTTTTTGATTGTTCTTCCAATATGCCTTTCCGCAGTACTGAAGCTTGTGCCCTTATCTGGATGACGCATAAAATGATCGCATTAACGCTTCTTTTCAATGGGCGTTTTTGCCAACTTTACTTACCTTTGCATACTCACTGGCTAACTTTTGATATTTATCTTCGGCAACAAATCCCTCCATTCTTTTGGCATTGATAATTAATGGTTAGTAGTATAACATGGACATTTTTTTATCAGAGCTATCTTCTGGTTCAACAAAGATATCAGTTTATTTTTTTGGTTGACTGCAAAGTGAAATGCAACAAAATACACAATTGTGTAAATCCAAGAAAACTTCTATTGATGGTAATCTAATGCCCGATTTATGCTCGCACTTCCGGCACGAGAAGTGTAGCGGAATATATTTAATTATTTTAATTATTTGATTTGTCTTTTTTCTTTCGTGTTCTTTTCTCTTGCAATACTGCCTGGCTGTTTTGACACAAAAACAAATAAGGATTACAAAGCCTTTCAAAGCAAAACCAACGCCGTAAAAGTTTGAAATTGGAACAAACTAATGTAGATAATGACTGATAAAAATACCAATGAAAACAAAAGAATGAATAAAATTTGCAGCAAAACAAAATGTCAACCAGAGGTTTTTGAAAGTAGAACAGCTGTTATCTTTGTTGCCAACATCACACTTTGTTTTCTTGGGAAATTGGCAACAGTAATGTCCTTCCGGCCTTTTTTAGCAAATATATTAATCGAATAAAAAATGTTATTGATAAAATTACATGCACAAATTATTTTCTGCTTTTCGAAATTTAAAAAAATATTTTTATTCCCATTTGATATGTCTTCGTATATTTATTTTTATTACTCTCTGTTTCTCTATGTGTGAAAAATGTAAGATTTGTACTTGTGAATTTTGCAACAGTAGTGCCCATTTGGCGTTTTTTTACACCCACTTTAGTTTTGCACAACTGGCATTGGTAAATTTATAGAAATTAAACAATTCAACATATAGTTGTTTGAGTTGTCTTTGCAATTTCATAATATGTTGACTTTCCTACATTTCAATACAAAACATTTTTTTAATACGTTTTGTTTTTCTCAGAAATGGCTAAACAGCGGTAATATAATAGGTGTATACAAAATGTTGTTCGACAACCCAAGAGCTCAAATAAGAGCGTGTAAAGAGAGAAAATTTGACAGTTGTGTTGCTGAGAGTATGGAAAATTTTACTGGAAAATATTTACTTCCTTCTGTCTTAATTATGTTTCAGATAAAAAGCATAAGAATAACAACTTTTTGTTGTAAAAGTTACCGTTCGAAACAGCTAAATAGAAAGTTATATCCGTACAAGTTACTAAGTAATTTTGACTGGAAAAGTTATCGTACACACCTAATGTTTACTAAAAAGTAATGAGTTGGCAACGCGGAATCGCATATGGAAAGCGGCCAGCAGCGTTGTCTTAGCGTTTTAGCATTTAGTTTACAAGTAAACAATTTTACAATTCTAGAAAAGGACCTGAAAAATGTCTGGAAGTTCAATAGAACTCAGCTCCTACCGTGATCAGCACTTTAAAGTGAGTTACAATAGAGTTTAGAAGTTGCAACTCCAACAAAAATATTTTTTTTTTATTGCAGGGTTCACGCTCGGAACAGGAACGATCTCTCAAGGAATCAACCACATTATATGTGGGTAATATGTCATTTTACACAACTGAGGAACAAATTCACGAACTTTTTTCACGATGCGGGGAAGTTAGGCGAATAATTATGGGTTTGGATAAATATAAGAAAACTCCATGTGGATTTTGTTTTGTCGAATATTATACGCGTGCCGATGCCGAAACTGCAATGAGGTTGGTTTGTTTGTTTACTTTTGCCAAATGTTCAGAACTTCATGTGCTTTTCATTTCCTTTACAGATATGTTAATGGTACCAGACTTGACGATCGTTTGATTCGAGTAGATTGGGATGCAGGCTTTGTGGAGGGCCGACAATATGGCCGTGGCAAAACAGGCGGTCAAGTACGTGACGAATATCGTACAGACTACGATGCCGGTAGAGGTGGATACGGCAAACTATTATCACAAAAATTAGAAATTGTTCCGAAAATTTAATAAATTAAGCTAGTTTTGTATTTTTAAATAAAAAAAATTGTACAAAAAACTGTTGGAATTTGTTTTTTATTATGTTTCATTTATTTTTGATTCATCTACAGTTTCGATATAGCCTACACTTCAAATAATGTTTATTTTTCAATTGACTGGATACACGTTCTACGTAGCTTATTTTCATTGGGCAGCATGCGGATAATGCAATTCGATTGCAATCTAATAATCTCTTTACTTTTTGCCCAAGTTATTGGCCAAAGAGCAGCTCAAGCCAGTGCCGTCTGGTTCCACATTCAATTCCACAACTTGTCCATTCTCCACGACCATGGAAAAGCGCTTAGCGCGTACTCCACCCAATGGTGGCAAGTCAATGGTCAAGTCCAAGGCTTTAGCGAAAGCGGCAGAAGGATCGGCCAACATGCGTACTTTACCCGCAGCATTGTGTTCCTTGCCCCAAGCGGACATTACGAAAGGATCGTTGACGGAAACACAAACAATTTCATCAACTTTTTGTTGAGATTTCAAGCTGTCAGCCGATGATACATATCCTGGCAAATGTGTCTAAAATTAAACCAAAAGAACATTTAATATGGCCCATAGTTTCATGTCTTTTATGTAAGTACTTTGGAACAGCCGGGGGTAAAAGCTCCAGGTACACCAAAGATTACAACTTTCTTTCCGGATGTCAAGTCGCCAGTGTTAATCTTATTGGCTGGGGAATCTTCAAACAGATCCACGGAGGGCAGCTTTTCACCAACCTGGAAAAAAATACAAGAGCAAGATTTCAGCGTTATTCAATCTTAAAATTGCACATAAAATGTGTAATCGATATTTGCAATCACTGGCTGTCCTGTCTTCCGTATTAGTAAACTTACTATATTCTTCATGCCTGCTATGCTACCTGGTACTGTCAAAAGTTAAATCACTTCTGTTAATAAATGTGGCAACTTAATTAAACTAAGTCGTCGCCATTGATAACTTTTGGAGCCACTTTATATCTTTTTCAGATAACTATATTTAGCATATCTACCTGTTTTTTTTTAAGTACTTCCGCAAAAATTACATAATATATACAAATCTTTCAAACCTTTTTTCCATTCCCAAAATTAAACCCATGTAAATGCACGCGTATTCCCGGACTTACCTTAATGGGAGCCATTACTTTGTACGTTGTAGAGATTTGACGTATCGACTGCAACTTCGAGAAAGTATTTTGGAATACAAGGCGACCAATTTGCATTTTCTCGTCTTCTCTCGTTTCTTCTCAACTGATATATGATGGTGCATATATTCTACCCATATACTACCATATGATGCGATGCGTGTGTATGAATGTCATGTCATAATCAATACGAAACGGCATTGCCAACCATATCTTAGCATTTGTTTTTATTTTTTATTAATTAAAGAATAAGAAAAAACAGCATGTAATTAATTTAGTTTGAAAAGAAAAGCGCAAGTAAACAAAATCAAACAGTATGTTCCGAAGCCAGACGCTCTATGTCATCCAAACTGAAGCCTTTGAGTTTCTTTTCAAAGTCTAACATAAATTCCTTGGTGAGGGCAGCCGATTGCGTTTCATTGTAGTACTTGCGAAAAGAACGGTGAATAATGTCTTTGATGTCTTGTTTAACCACTATCAAGTTGAGCTTTGTTCCTTCTTTTATATTGGGATACGATGCAATTGTCTGGTCATCATTTAATGTGCGTCCAAGTATTAATATCTTTTGTGAACCCAGAGGAATGCCAAGCCTCTCCTCTATTTCTTGCTTTACCTGGTAAATTGTGGTACTTGGCGTAACCTGAACGATAAAGATTAGAGTTTGTTAGCATTGGATTAGGAACCTACTTGGCGTTACTTACTTCCAAGTTACAATCCTGTCCTTTTAAAACTTTAATTGTAATTTGCATTATATTTATAGTGTTTTGGAGAGGTGTCGTTCCGGGACAAAATAGCTCAGTGATACTATTCACTAAAAGGAGCTATGTGAAGTAGTTCCATACTTTCATCTCTTCTTTCGGCGTCTGATATACTGGCGTTTTTTTACGTTTTTCGTCATATATTTAATTTATAATGATATTTATTAAAATAATTTTAAAATAAAGATCTTTACATCGATATAAAGATAATTCAATAAAAACGAAAGTTTCCTGGTATAAAATGACAAGCAAATTGTTTTCGTTGCTTTGATATTTTTCTTAATATTCAATCCGATCCAGTAATATCGAAAAAATTAATAAAATGCTTGTTTTTTTTTTCGTTATAAAGATGATGGAACCATGGTTCAATAAAATCAATCTCATTGTCAAAATGGTTATTTATAAATCCATTGTACATAGTCGAAGATGAGAACATGATTTCTATGCAGTAAATTTTGACAAGGTAAATTACAGAAAATGCAAAGATGGGCATGCTTATTTGAAATGACTTAACCTTCTTTGATTCTACCATGGATATCATAAAGGGAAAATCGTAGTAAAAACTTGTACTTTTTTGCTGTTCTGGAACAGACCATATAATTCCTTTTAGATGTTCCATAGGAAGCTAATGGGAGAATTTCTGGATGAAGTAATTTTAAAATTGGAAATAGGAGGGGAAACCATGAAGAAGTGTTATGTATTTTGCCAAATCCATGCAGATTGATGTCAACTGCGAAACTTCTTCGCATTAGGAGATCGAACTATAGATCCCTGCAATGAACAAGCATTAAATTTGAGCTCTGTCAAGAAAATAATTAAATATTTAAAATTGGAGATTTTTACAAATTGACTGGACTATTTCTTTTGGATATTGGTGTTTGAAGGTCTGGAGCTGTGGCTTTTGGTGGAGTTGGTTTTTCTTCTCACCTTTTTAACCTGTTGCTGTGCATTTTCGTTTGGCGCTCTTTTTTTTTTATTCATTTGCATCTGCCAAGGTAATCCTGAAAATGCCGTCGCTATTGACCTGTAATGTTTGTAAGGATCATATTGCCAAATCCAAATATAAAATTGGTTGCAAAGGCTGTGCAAATTTTTTCCATTTGGATTGCGTTGGCATTTCTGAGGCTGAGGCTAAAATAAATAAGCAACTCAGATACACTTGTGTGTGCTGTGTTCGGGCTGCTGGTGGTAGTGGTGACGCTGGTGTGGTTGATCGTGGAACAAAAGCGAACACTGCAGTTGATGCATCTAGGGTTGGTGCCACAGCTGATGCTTCTTTGAATGGTGGTGATGAGACAGTTGGTGTGGCTGCGTGTGATTTTGTTGGGAATTCAGATGCTCTGCGAGAGCTGCAGGATAACTTGATTTTGTCTATGAAACAACAAATGGACACGTATATGGCTAGATGTCTGTCTGAATTCCGTACCAAAACTGATGCTCTGTTTGATCTTTATAATGCACAAATATCTGAGGTAAAGCGTGATGTGGTTGAGCTTAAAAAGGCTGTAGTTGAGTTGAAGATGACAGTCTCTGAAGTTAAAAGTACGGCTTTGTTAGCAGAAAAGAAACTTGCTGATAGGATTTCTGAGCTTGAGTCTTTTAACAATGTGCTCCAGCGAAGGCTTAACAGAGCTGATATCATTATAAGAGGTTTGCCGGAAAATATTAAAGACCTCAGGAGCTTTGTTGTTAAAGTTGCTAATTTGTGTGGGTTGCAACTATCTCATGGCGACATGCAGCAGTGCTGTTACATATCTGAACGTAGAGCGGTTTTGGTGAAGTTTAATTCTATTCAGACAAGAGATTCCCTTATCCGCCGATTTGTTAAAAGAGGGAAGGTAACCCTAAAAGAAGTTATGGAGAATTGTCTATTGGAGTCCCGTATCTACTTAAATGATCATCTTGTTAAATCGGCATCTAGTCTTGTTTTTGCCTGCAGAGGCCTGCTCAAGAAGAAGAAGATTAAGAAATTCAGGTTGTTAAATAGTGATGAACCTCAAGTTGAGGTAATACTTGCTGATGGAAGTAAAACAATTTTTGAGCGACAAGAGCTTCTTGAATTTGCTCGTAGTTGTCCTCTGCAACCGGGTGGTGCTCCGTTGGTTGGTGATATGCTGCTGGGAGTGTAGTCATGTAATGTAAATATTAATTTTGTTTTGATCTCATTGGCAATTTAATTGTTTTCTTGATGCAAATTATTGCTTATTTGTTCTAAATAATCTTTCATATTATTATTTATTATTTATTTTTTTTTATTTATATATTTATATTTTTCAATTTTTAGTTTAAGATGCGAAATCGAATTTACATAATTTTGCTCCCCAGCCCCTTTATTTGGTTTGATGTCACTTGATGATAATCTGGGACCCATAATTAATGACGCTCACTTTTTTAAACCCTTATTTGAGGGTTTGTCTGGTAAACTAACGTATGGCCACTTGAACTGCCAAAGTATTCGCCCATCGAGATTCAATAATAAAATTGATGAGCTTCGATCCTTGCTGGTTGGTAGTGGTATCAGCATTTTTGGTGTCACTGAATCTTGGCTTAATTCTGCAGTCTCATCGAAATCGTTGGTTGTTCCAGGATATAAGCTGGTGCGGAGTGATCGTGTTGGTCGTGTTGGTGGTGGGGTATGTCTCTATATTGGTAGTGGCATTCCTTATAAGGTAGTTTTTCGCTCAAATAATTTTGGTGTTTGTGAGTCGGTGTGTGTTGAGTTGAATATTGGGGCATTGGTTTTGCTTGTGGCGGTAGTATATCTTCCCCATGGCGATGTTCAGTCTTTCTGTGATGTACATGAGAGTTTGTTTGATCGCTTCTCTAATATCATTGTCCTTGGCGATTTTAACTGTAATTTATTTGTGTCTTCGAACTCTGTTTCGATGAGAGGATTATGCAGATCATTGGGGCTAACTATTGTGCATAACATGAAACCTACCCATTATGATTTGGCCCATAACTCTACCTCGTTAATTGATTTTTGCCTTACTAGTGATAATTTGTCCTTGGGTTTCTCATCTCAGGGTCGATGTCCTGGTATATCGCACCATGCCTTTGTTTTTGGTTCGCTTAACCTGCCTGTATTTTCAGAGGAGAGATTTATTGAGTATCGTAACTTTGGCCGAGCGGATTGGTTGGGCATTTTAAATTTCATATCCGATTTTGACTTCAACCCCTTATATTCCACTTCTGATGTGAATTGTCAACTTTCACTATTTGATTTGTTGTTTAACGCGCTATTGTCTTTCGTTCCTGTTTCTGTTCGTAAGGTCAACCCCAGGAATGATGCATGGTTGGAATCTGATGTGGTAAAATCGGCACGGATGTTTAGAGATCTTGCGTACTTTGAGTGGCGCAAGCGACCTATGGAGGGTAATAGAATAATATATTGTATGTATAGGAATCGTTGTAAGGCTGTGATGAGGAATGAGAGGCGTAAGTACTATAATGATCTCTTTGGTCGTATGAATAATAATCAGCTGTGGAAATCTCTAAAGTCGTTTGGTGTTTTGGGTAGTGATAATGAAGCTCCACCAATTGATGTCAATGCTGCTAATCATTATTTTTCCAGTGGGAATCCTGGTTTTGTGGGTGAGCGTGGTCAGTCTCTTTATAGTGAGGGTCATGTGGGAGATGATGTTTTTCGGTTTTATTGCATATTTTATTCTGATGTTGTAAGGTCATTAAATAAAGTTAAGTCGGGAGCTGTGGGGGTTGATGGCGTGCCAGTAAAGTTTTTTAAACTTATATTTCCATACATTTCCTGTCATTTCCTGCATTTTGTTAACTCGATTTTTATGACATCTACTTTTCCTCGGGCGTGGAAGGTTGCACGAATTGTTCCTGTGCCGAAAACTGGTGAATCATTTGATTTGCCGAATCTGCGTCCCATTAGCATTCTACCTGCTATGTCAAAAATCGTTGAGCATATTATTAAAGAAGCGATTGTTGACTTCCTTGATGATCGTAGGCTATTGAGTAGTTCTCAGTTTGGTTTTCGGCGGCGATGTAGTACGACCACGCACTTATTATATCTTACTGACATGATCAGAGATGTATTTAATTCATCTGATGTTGGGTTATTATTGGGCCTTGACTTGTCAAAGGCTTTTGATTCGATAAACCATTCCCTTTTACTTGACAAGCTGAGGTTTAAGTTTGGTTTTTCATCTTCTGCGTGTCGTTTAATGGCTTCATATTTGGAAGGTAGGTCTCAGTTTGTTGTTCATTTGGGTGTTTCGTCTGAAGTTTGTAGTGTCCAATGTGGAGTCCCGCAAGGTTCTGTACTGGGACCGTTGTTATTTATTATGTTCATTAATGACATTGTGCACTCAGTTGTTGATGACAGGTGTTGTCTGTTTTTGTATGCAGATGATATTCATGTTTTCTTCAGAGAGGCTGATATTGCTGGGTTGGAAGGGTTGGTTAATTCTATTGTTTTGTCTCTTTCGTCGTGGATTTCGCTAAATGGCCTTATGATTAATTGGAATAAAACTAAAGCTATGCTGTTCAATGATCATGGTAATGGTGGTTCTCTTAATATTACTGTGGGTTCTGTGTTAGTGAAATTTGTTGATGAAATGAAATGTCTTGGTGTTATAATTGATCGGAAGTTGGACTTTAAGAGACACATTGATTCCTTGCTTTGTCGTATAAGGTTTCAGCTGCGGAGGCTGTATTGTCTTAATGCTTATTTGCCTTGTCATGTTAGGAAGAGAGTGGTTGTATCCTTGCTGCTATCGCAGGTAAATTATTGTCTAGAGGTAGTCTCCGGTACTACTTCTTCTCAAATGCAACGTATCCGTAGGGCGGTAAATTCGATTGTTCGTTATGTGTATGGCTTGCGTCGTGGTGATCATGTTTCTTGTTTTGTTAATGATCTCCTGGGATTGCCATTTAGCAGCTACGTTGATCTTCGTATTCTTCAATTTCATTACAGTGTTATGTGCAATTTTGACTGTCCTCTTCGTGACAACTTTTTGTTTTGTAGATCATCTCGAAATCCTCAATTGTTGTGTCCAAGGTTTTCGTCCTCCATTGGTGAGAGATCATTTGTGGTTAGGGCGGTGAGATTGTGGAATCAGCTTCCTTTGGCCTTACGTACTTTTGCCCATACCAATTATCTGTTTAGGGTTAAAGTAATTGAATACCTTCGCCTAAATATGTAGGCTATGTTTTTGTAGTGGTTGCGTCGGTTTATTATGGGTCTTTCTTTTTGCTTTTCTTTTTGTTTGGGCTGGGGAGCCACTATATTATCTTCTTAATTTTATTTGTAGGGTATAATGTGAGTTACTATTTATACTCTGTTTTGTGAGTAATAAAATAGTTATCTCTTATTTTTAGCTCGTTTCTGCTACACTTTTTCACTGCTCTACTAGACTATTGTTTAGTTGGTGATGGTGAATCGAGGTGTAGGGTTCGAGCTTCTCGTGAATTATTAAGATAAATTATTAGGTTTAATATGTTATTTGTTAAGTTTGAATTAATCATTCAATTTGTATTATGTTAGGGTATTGTAGATAGATAATATAAGTTATGGGCCCTGTGGGCTTATTTATATTTCTTTGTAAGGTAAATAAATGAAATGAAATGAAATGAAATGAAACTACATTGGGAGGACTTTTAAATATCTGAGTAATAGGTGAGTAAAATAATGCTAAAAATCCACTTATAATGGTTATATTAACAGATTTTATAAGATTTATACATTTACACATTTTCTAGGCTTTAAGAACAATGTGGCTGACTGAGAGATGTGTATTATAATCTTGATTAATAGATCCCTGGTATATAGAAGAAGAAAACAAAGACTGCAAACATAATCTGTCAACCAAACCGCCGGCTAACAAACGCACAGCGCGCAACAATTTCCAGTACCACTACACGTTATACGTTGCGGTAAGAAATTAGGCAGACAACAACTTAACATCTACTTGTCGTGTGGTAACTCTGGTCAGTCAGTAAACGTCGTCGTCGTTTTTTCTTTTTCGCAAAAGAAAAAGAAATTCGCGAAGATTTCTTTTCAATATAATTATCTAATAATTGTTTAAAAGTGATATATTTAGAGCGTATTTAATATGTATGTTTGAAAAGGTGAAATTTACAAAATGTACTTCATGTAATAGAAGTTTGTAAAGATAATCGGATAGGTTTCGTTATCGCTTGATTGATTGCTTCTTCATGTTACGATCTACTTTCTAGATTTTATGTTGGTGATTGAAAGTGCAAATCAAATCAAATATTTGTAGTTCATCATTTTATTGAAGAATTATTATTGGAGGAAAAGAAGAGAAACTAATGTAATAACCATTGTGCGCCTCTATAATAACGAAAATAGAACGAACAAGACAGTAAAAAGAGGTTGACAAACGGGCTAACAAAAGTGCGTTCGCGCGTGTGTGTGTGTCGCGCTGAGAACGATCCCAATTACAATTATTCCCATCTGTGCTAAATAGCATTCTACAACAAGAACATAGTATATTTTTGTTAAATTTTACATACAATTGCAGAATTATATTTTAATGTTTTCAAATTTAAATCGAGGAAAAGAGAAAATTAATAAAATATTCCGCAAATTGGGGGTGCGTATTAAAAAGAAAAACCAAAAAACAAAAATAAAGACAACTAACCATGTTAAATAAGTTTTTAACTAAAATGAAATATTTGTTGAATGTGAAAGAAAATTGCATTATAAATCATATTAGAGGTGGTCCTATACGCTGTAAGGTATTCATCATAATTTATTGTGATGATGATGATGATACGTTGATACCTACATGCATATAAACAACGAACACACATTTATACTTGTTGCCTATTTTGCGTCCGCCATTTGTTTTGATGAAAAAAACTCTCTCCTAATAGGTATTTTACACTACAGTGTTTTCATTGATAATAAAAATTTAAATGTTATTTTGTAATAGAATGGAATTTTTTATAAAAAGGAATTTTATTAATATTTCAATGAAAATTCTCGTTTGTTGTTGATTTATCGGGAGTCAATGGCAACAGTGACATCAATTCCACACATCGAAACCGGTTGGGTATTAGACTACTCCAAACCGGCTTTTTATGTGGTCTGTTCTATAGAATGTTTTAAAGTTTAAGGTGAAAATTTAGAGTGTTTTAAACACCTTCGATAAAGACAAACGGAAAAGTAACAAGAAATTGATTTATTTAAGTAGCTTTTCTGTTTAGTAACATAAGTTCAGATTGATTCTGATTTGTACGCATTCCAATTAATCTATGTCCAAAATGATAAACGGCAGAGGTAATTGGGTGTAATTTAAGAACTTTAGTATTGGCAACACTAATCTTATTGATGACATATGTTAACTCTCTCTCTCTCTAGAAATAAGTGATCTTAGAAATGAAAAGATTATCCCTACAGAAAGTTTAATTCATCGTTTTCTTTTGTATCCTGATTGAAAAGGTTTTCATTTTTCCTTTAATATTATAAATAAATAGTTTTTTCTTCTTAAATCAAGCTATCATTAAGAAACGTAATGTGTTGTGTTAACATTCACCTGTTGCTCTCTCAACAACGATTTGCAAAATGAGTTGAGAACTAGGCACAGTGACAACAAAATGCTCTGACAACCATAATTGGTATACTTTGTAAATGGCATAAAATATTAAAGTTCGTTATTAAAATAATTCAGGCCGTAATACTTTTAAGCACAAAAATGTGGTGGTGGTTGAATCTGAATGCATTAATTCTTAAGTGTGGTATCAACTTTAAAACCTTTGGTCATTAAGGGATACTTAACATGTATCAAAATATAGTTGAACAAACATTGTTGTAAACTTAAAATAATTAATTGATTATAGGTATTATTTCTAAACATTTGTAGAATATATTCATAAAAGAGAAACTATTAACAATAAAACTTAGGGAGCAAATGTGGACTCGAATTTTTTATCTCTAATTATATAATTGTTAAATGTGGTAAACACTATCAAACCGCCAATTATTAGGTGATATTTAATTTTCATCAGACGTTAGTAGAAAAAAATACAGTTTCGATTATATTTGATTATATTATAAAAAAAAATTTCTCATTTGCTACAAGTTTAAAATGAAAAACGATATGCTTTTAAGGTGAGAAAACATAAAACGCTTTTTTGGCTGGCTTCTTCGTAGGGGAATAAAGGAGTTTTAGGTTGACATAGTTCGATTTTGGATCTAGGCTCCTTTGTTCATTTCCGAAGAAGCCAGTCGATGACTTAAGGCTGTCAAAAAAGCGTTTTATGTATTCTCACCTTTAGTTGTTGTTAATGCTCAAGCAGCCGGACAGTTGTTACAGATTGAGTTTAGGTGTCAATCCTTGGCCACATACAGTTTGTTCCGTTACACATTGTAAACCGGACTAATGTTGAAACTAGGATGTTTGATTTATTTCCTTGTCTTTATTGTTTAAATTTGTATTGTCCTCCTCAAAATAGGCATGAGAATAAAAAAAACACATCTAATAATAATTTAAACAAATTGCTGTCTATATTTCTTCTAATATGACTTTTATTTGTTCATTATTGATTTTCTAGTTGAGTCATTTGTTGTTGTGGTTGTTGTCGTCCGTCGTATGTGAGTGGTAATCACAAATAAGTGTGTGCACGTTTGTCTTCATCAATTGACAACAACAACATTGTACTATCCTCACAACACATACCCCATATTCTAAGTCGATTGGAATTGTTGACATCTAAATAATACCTAACTACAAACCTACTACCTATCAACATAGAGTGGAACAATAACGTCACGGAAAATAATAACTACAAAAAACGAAGAAAGGTGGCTCCTTAACCCGTTATGGATAATAAGGCAGCAACAACGTTACAGCCAAATACACCATCTTCCAAACCCGTGGATGTTGTGGTGTCGCCGGTGGTTGTCAATAACAACAACAATAATAATAACAATAGCATAAATACGAAGATAACCACCACTACTAGCACCACCAGCAACGGTATCAAGGAAAATAACAGTAATAATATAACAACGACATCGGCGACAACAGCTTCCATACCAATTGTGGTTACAAATACATTGGCCAGTGGTAATACAAGTTCCGGTTCTTCTTCATCGTCGTCGCCTCCATTTTCAGCTGCTATCAAAAAGGAGGTAAGTTAAATAGATATGTTTGCATTGCATTCCATTATGTGTTGTACATATACATGCCAACATACCACCATCCCGTATAGACGATATGAATACACATATGTTTATGAATGGCTTCAGTTTTCTTCTTTGCAACATATTACAATTATTGTTAAGACTTGTATTCTTTTCACCCATTAGTCTACTTATGTTTTTTATTTTATGTGTTATTTGTAAATCAAGCATTGAAATTTGTATCAAGCATCTTTGGATTTGTATTCGGATGAAGGAATGGGCGGCTACTTATGTTTAGAATATTTACATATGTGATACTATTTCCCATCAGGATTTTAGGTCCGAATGAGAAGCAGTAATAATTTAGATACATCGCTTTCCTTTCTTTGATTCTATTTAGAATCAATACCTATAGAACAATACCTATTTTAAATATCAAAAAACCCATGGGAATTTCCCTGTTTTTTTTTTTTAACAGATTTTTTTGGAAATAACAAAATATCAACTAAATTTTTTATTTTTTAAATATCAACCACTGATTTGGTTTTAGATTAATTTTGGAGGAATGGTCCAACAATTTATTTAGATTTTTATTATATTTATGCTACAATTTTTGTATGCAAAAGTCATTAAAACTCATGTTTCCTCTTTGCAGGCCAATAAAGAAAATCTAAGCACACCTCCACGGGATGCTCCCCCACCAACACCCATAACTAAAGGTTTAAACTTAACTACAACACCCATTGTGAAAAAGGAGAAACGACAAACAAGTTCACGCTACAATGTGTCAAAGAATTGTGAACTAACAACATTGCCCATCTTAAACGAGAGTAAGTATATAATTGCATTCCCTTTTAAAAGCAATCAAAAAGATACAGATATGATATATAAAAAATAAGAAAATCGATTTAGAATAGAGAAGGCTATTCTTTTTTATTGAAATACAATATAATGCACTCGATGTACATCGGCGTGGCTCTTTCAAAGGAAGACATATTTGAATTTTAAAATTATTTTTTTATATTTTTTTTTTGTCTACAATTTTCTAGGTTACATTTCTCTTTTTAAAAATGTAACTTTGCAATTTGTGTTTTAATATGTTACAAAGTTCTAAGAATCCAGACGAATTGTATTTTTCCAATACGCCGTTGGATTGCTGATAGATAAGATTTTAGATGAGTTTCCCATTTTTTCAACCGAATTGGCTGTAATTTGGGAATACGGATTTTAATGGATTTAAAAAAATTATAGGTCCAAAAACAGTACTTCCTGAAGTTTGACAATAAACAAAAACCTTTACGATTTTGAAATACTTTAGGTTACAACGGTACGGTTCAGTTTGTCAATCATCTTTCTAGGCAGAT
The DNA here is from genome assembly GCF_030504385.1 of Musca domestica. Taxonomy (NCBI): domain Eukaryota; kingdom Metazoa; phylum Arthropoda; class Insecta; order Diptera; family Muscidae; genus Musca; species Musca domestica. The sequence goes on from NW_026712155.1 coordinate 13,399,134, forward strand.
CTGTTTAGATTCGTTGTAGAGAATGAAGATAGTCGATGAATTTAAGATTTCCTAGTCTATAGACTCATGTTAATACTTCACAGTGGTTTTTGAGTTTGGAACTCTACTTCCAGTCTTCTGACAGCCATCTTAAATATTTCGATGGCAGCGGTACAGCAAGTCTAGATCAATGAAATATAGTTCGGTTTTATACAGAACTATTTGCCAGGGGCTGATCTCTAGGGACCCATACAATAAATCTTAATAGCGTTATCGTCTAAAATTAGAGGTTGTATTGTGGCCAGGGATAAATGCTGTCAGCTTTAATTGACCTAATCCCGATTTGCTTGGTAAAAAAAGCAAGGTATCATGGCACAGTCCGCCAGACATAAGCATCGTATCGCACATTTCCAAAAAGCCAATTAGGTTAACCAACAGACATCAGTGTACACTTGCTTTGGGGTTGCAATGCGTAACTGGATGTTCATCCATCCAGACCCTCTTGTGGTACATAAAATCCAAAAGATATGGTAAGGAAAGTCCAATGTTATAAGAAAGATTCTATACAGGGTGAGATAAAAAAAACTGCAACAAAGTCAAAGGCCATAATTTTTACATTTCTTATTTTAAATTTTATTGAATGAAACCAAACAATTTCAGAAATAGCATCAAATTTGAGAATAAGTTTAGATTTGTTCGAATTAGTCACCTCTGGCACGAATTTTGGCTTTGAAAAGGCCGATGAAACCGTTACACACTGGCCGAATGTTGCTCTGCGGTATTTTTGCGAATCGCTTGCTTGAGGTGATCGACACTTTGGTATTTTTTAGTGCCAACCTTGCTTTTCCAAATACTCCAGACACAATAGTCCAGCGGATTGGTATCCGGGGATTTTGGTGGCCATTATGCGCTGGAATCGTTCCTTTCATTTGTAACCATTCATTTTGTAACCATTCTTGGGTGGCGCGTGCTGAGTCCTGTTGGAATGTCCAAGGTCTGCGGCCAAAATGTTTGCGTGCCCATGACTTTAATACACCCTTCAGAATATTTTCGCGGCATTTATTCTGATGACACGGTAGTTTAATACGAGCAGCGACCATCGGCTGTTATGGCAGCCCACACCATCAGTATGGCCGGCGCTTGAGTTCTGGTGGCCAACCGAAGATGCACATTTTCAGCTGACCTCTTTCGCAAGTAAACACGATCATTTTGTTTGTTTAAAAACTGCTGGACAACGAATGTTTTCTCATGGAAGAAAACTAAATTCGGCAGTTCACCATCAACACTTTCTGCCAAGCGAAGCTACTCTTTAGCTCTTTTGAGTCTATTTTCTTCTTTGGAATTTCCATGGCATTACCCGGAGCTCATTTTTAAATATTTGCCAAATGGAATATTGCGATATGTTCAGCTCACGAGCCATTTTTCGGCCAATGCGTCCTGGGTTTCGATCAAGTCGCTTCTTTACTTTCGAACTTTCTTGACTTCGGGTTACGCTCCCAGTATCACGGTAACGAGTTTGTTTTTCCCGCCAAATATAAAGAAATCACACGCTTGAATTCCATCACGAATAATTTTTTCTGGAAAATGCTCACCAAAATGCTTTTGTACGCTTGTAAACAACGTAATGAGCTGTCACTGGGGTAATTTTAACAACTGTCGGACGAGTGGCTTAGAAATGACAGAAGTCTGAAGTTGGTTGCCGTTTTTTTATCTCACCCTGTAAAATACGCTAACGAATTACCTTACATTGGGACAGGAACTAAATTTTTACTATTTTTTTTATTGAAATATTTTGTAAAGAAACCCTTCAGATAGAATTTACAATATTCATAAAAATGGAATCATAAATGCTTCATGTTATGATAATTTAAAAAAATAAAAAATAAATAATATTTTTTGGCTGCCTTTTATTAGAGAGTAGAAAGGGAGCTGAATGTGGAAAATTTCACACCTCCTCTTTTTGTACTCAAAAGCAGCCTATAGTTATGTTGTTGAAACTTTTAAGATTCACGCAGAAAGTTTCATGAAACAAGCAAGCAGGAAATTGGTAAAGGAAATAGTGTGATCCTAATCACAATCATTTCTATTCGTACACATAAATCGGGGTTCTCTTTCATGAAATTTTCTGCAGAACAACTCTTGGGTTTGGCAGAGTTGTTCAAGTTTCTTTTATTTTCATAACACCAACAAACAGCTGATTGTCAAACTTATAATAAAACACTACAAGGGCCTACTCTCACACTCTCCCTTTGCTAATGTCCATAATTTTACTCCCAATAACAATTTAAATACATTAATAACCAATTTATTGCAGTTATTGTTACTTTTATTATTTAATTACACTACTTAAAGAAGAAGCAGAAGAAGGAAAAAAATCACAGTTTTCTGGCCACACCATTTTCATGTGGTTTGGTACATGCGCATTACATTTGCTTCGCTTACTCTCTTTCGCTCTTTCTCTCAGGATATGTCGTCGTCGTCTTTGGAGTAAAAACTGTCTTGGCTGGTGGCAGTCTTGTCAAAAAGTTTATTGATTTGTTTCGTTTTTCTATTTTCTACGTTTTATTATCTATACGACAAGTGTGTGTTGTTAGCTCCTCAGTTAAAGTTTCAGTATATTGTAGTTATGAAGTGAAAAAATTTTATAGCAAAGTAAAAGAAAATCATTTTCATATAAGAAAAAAGAAAAAGAAAATATGATAATAATCTAATAAGTAAATTTGCCACAATACTAATAATTCAACTACTACATTTCAAATTAGGTTATTCATTTTAGAAGGTAAGCAAAGCAGACCCGCCAGCACCAGCCAGCTATCATCATCCAGCAATTCATTAACCACGTCCACATTACCCTAACTTACTTACCGGCTGTCTCACAAATCAATACATAATACCCACCTACCTACCTACATATCTATATACAGTTCATATAACACATTTTCTATTAATTTGTAATGTTATTGTTGTCGTCGTCTTCGTTGTTGTCGCTCAAATAATGTCTTTATTTGTTTATTCTATTTAAACAATTTTAATTATTTGTGCCATTTTTTTGTTTGTTGTTGTTTTTTTTTTCATTCGTTCCACCAACAACATACCTATCTATAGCCATGTAGTTTTCTACTTTAACCACAAATTGTTATACATATGTATGTATATACAAGAAAATATATGTGAACATGACAAAAGTTATTTTCTTTTTTTTTTTCTGCCTTTCCCCATTTTCTTGTTCTCCCCAGTTTTAACTGCTGTGTAGCATGCTTTAGTGTTTCTTTTTTTTATTAAATTACCATTATTTCGTTTTTAATTGTTTTAAGTTCAAGTGTCGTCCTACTCAATTTTCGTTGTTTAGTGCCACCCAATTTTGTTGAAACTTTCAAAAATTATTGATTGACACATTGGTGTCTTGACATTAAGGAAACCCAAATACAACAATACTTGGATCGATCTGTGAAAGAAGTTGTTGTTTTTGGGTTTCAATAGAAATTGTGTATTGTTCCCAAAGCAGCTCCTTATATGGTGAGGATAAAATAAATCGAAATTGATTTAAACTTTTCTTAAAAACAATGGTAACAATTTCCAATAATAGTGTTAAAAATAGAGATAATGGCCTCAATGTCCTACAATGTGATGTGTTGTGGCAGTGATACATGAAATACACCAAACTGGCCGAAAACTGACTTTTTGTTTCATGTGAAGTCGGCATCGTGCCACCAGCTCCGAAAGGGAATTCACTTCACTCGGAGGTCTCTGGTCCAACGTGTTCATGATGTATGCCTAGAAAAGCTCCTAGATTGAATAGTCGAAAGAATTGGCGAGATTTTATGTTAATTGTCATTGGAAAATCATTTTTGGTTTGATTTGGATTCCAGCTACACTGGAATACTCAGCTCCTTTTTATTGAGGGACACAGGAGTCATAAGGAGGCACCCTGTTGCAGTTCTCAGGTCGGCATTCTGGCAGGTCTGAATACATTTCCACTGGAGCCGCATAGCTAACCACAGACCGACCTAAGAAGAGGTCAGATAGACCCATAGCTCCTTTTGATGATCTCCATAGAATCACATTCTGAGTCGATTTATGCATGTCTGTCCGTCTGTCCATGTATTTTTGTAAGCATGAAATTGTGCACAAGACAGTTGTTTGAACCAAAGACCATCTCTATTGAAATTGGAGATAATCGTCAAAATCTAGATATAGCTCCCATATACAGGGTGAGATAAAAAAATGCAACAAAGTCAAACGCCATAATTTCTACATTTTTTATAACATTTATTGAATGAAAGCAAAAAATGTCGGAAATAGCATCAAATTTTAGAATAAGTTTAGATTTGTTCGAATTGGTCACCTTTGGCCTTCAAACAGCCAATGAAACAGTCACACGCTGCCCGAATATTGCTCAGCGGTATTTTGGCCCATTCCCGTGGAAGCGCTTGCTTGAGGTGATCGACACTGGTGTGCCAAGCTTGCTTTCCAAAATACTCCAGACACAATAGTCCAACGGATTGGTATCTGGAGATTTTGGGGGTCATTGAGCGCTGGAAATGAAGCGAGGAACTTCATTTTTTTCTTGGGTAGCGCGTGCTGAGCGCGATGGTTCTGAGTCTTGTTGGAAAGTGCAAGGTCTGCGGCCAAGGCTTTAATACACCCTCCAGAATATTTTCGCGATAATATTCGTCATTTATTCTGATGCCACTTTCGATTAATACGAGCGGAGAGCTGTTATGGCGGCCCACACCATCACCATTGCGCTTGAGTTTAGTTGGCCAACCGAAGGTGCACATTTTTAGCTGACCTCTTTGGCAAGTAATTTTGTTTGTTTACAAACTGCTGGACAACGAATGTTTTCTCATCGGAGAAAACCAAATTCGGTAGTTCACCACTTCACCACTCGGCCAAGCGAAGCAACTCTTTAGCTCTTTTGAGTCTATTTTCTTTCCGTTGCGTTGTAAGTTTTTGCACTTTTTGGAATTTCAAAGGCGTTACCACGAGCTCATTTTTCAATATTTGCCGAATGGAATATTGCGATAAGTTCAGCTCACGAGCCATTTTTCGGCCACTGCTACGCGGGTTTCGATCAAGTCGCTTCTTTAATTTTCGAACCATTTCTGCTGGTCTTGCTGTTTTCTTCCGCTATCACGGTAAGGAGCGATGGTACGAGACACAAAAGATCTATTCACATTTAAATGCTGGAGTGCTCTAACGAAAGCCACTTGTGGTTTTCCAGCCAAATATAAAGAAATCCCACTATCACGCTTGAATTCCATCACGCTTAACTTCTTTTCTGGAAAATTCTCACCAAAATGCTTTTGTACGCCTGCTATCAATATAATGATCTGTCATTGGAATAATTTTAACAGTTGTCGGACGAGTGGCTTAGAAATGACAGCAGTCTGAAGTTGGTTGCAGTTTTTCCATTTCACGCTGTTTATTTATTATTTTGAGGAGTTCCCCGTAATAATGCATGGTCTCAAGTTCAACCAAGTCATAATTGACTAATTGATTTTGTTTCCCAATAACTTATTTTGGTTTATCTTTTTATTAGTTCTTATCATATTTTATAATCAAAGACGACCCCCCTTACACATGCACCGACAAATATCCATTGAACGCACCCATATAATTTATTTTGCATGTTCCAATTTGTTTTTTTTTAAAGCTAGCTAGCGGATTTTATTGTCCATATATCCAACCTTACTTTCACATCTCTTTCTCTCATATTTATTGATTTGTCTTACAGATGATAACAATGCTTGAATTTCGCTTATTCCATTTTTGTAAACATGCTCCTCTAAACTAACTAGAACTCTAGCAAAATCTAGCTATCTTAACAAGAAAAACAAAAAACTAAAAAAACAAATTAGTGGTTACATGTATGATGGTATTTTGTGCTATGTTATTTGAAACAAATTCCGCAAATAATCAAATCAATAGCAATAGTGACAAAATTATCGATAACAATAAAGGCAAACAGATTTTGGCGAATAAAAATTTGGCAAAAATTAATTCAACAATTGGTAAAAATGCTGATAACACCACCGGGTTTCGCATTGTTGCCAATGTGAATTGTGCCGCTGGCAGCAACGAGACAAACAAACAACCACCGAACCAACAACCATCCGTGGGGAGTGGTTATTTTGGCTTGGGCATACCAAAATCCCCATCATTTCATAGTGGATTAGATCAATTGGCCGATGACGGCGATGACATTAGGGGGGATGTAGTAATGCAGGGCACAACACCATCACAACAACAACAACATCAACAGCAGCAGCAACAATCCCAAACAGCGACTTCAGGCGGTGGCAGTGTTGTCGGTGTCATTGGTTGCAAATTCAAATTTACAAATATTGAAGAGATCAAGGCAAAATTAACAAATAGTTCCTCAACATCAAAAAGTGTCGTTACAAAAATCTACAATAAAATGCCAACATTGCATGTTCAAGATAGCGCCAGTAACCGTAACAGTAGTAGTAGTAGCAATAATAACAGTAATAGTTCAGCATTGCCATCATCTATATCATCATCTATGTCATCATCGACTTCCTCCCCCTCCTCCTCCAATACCATAAAAACAACAATAACAACAACCACCACACCACCATCATCATCAATATCATCATCAACAACTTCAGCAACATCTTCCTCTTCTTCTCCAATATCACAATTGTCGGCCTCTTCTGCAGCCAACATTGCAGCTGGTGGTACATCATCAATTTCACAAAATAACATAAAAATATCGATGGCCTCCTCATCGACGTCATCAGCAGCATCCCATAGCAGCAACAGCAGTGGTGCATCGGCAGCAGCAGCAACAACATCAGCTACAACAAATTCCATTTCGTCGACAACATCATCAATTGTTTCGACATTAGCTCAACATTTCAATGCGGCCACATCAGCAACACAACTCCTAACGACAGCATCATCAACACTTGGTTCAAATAATAAGGTTTGATAGAGACCCCCCTCCAACACACATTTCTACACGATTGAACGTCATGATTTTTTTGGTTTATTTGTTGTGTTAATTATATAACTGTAGTTGTTTTTTATTATTTGGAATTTGTTTTTTTTTTTTTTGTTGGAAAGTTGAAAATGAAATTAATTCATCGCTCATTCAACGGATTTCGATAGGCCTTTGATATGTTTATTAGATGGTGTATTTCGCTTCTTTATAAGTTTATATTTAAAGAGATCATTGCAAATGCCTTGTACAAGAGCATTTCCAATGGTCCTCCACCTAGCAATGTTCATTGTGAATTATTTTTTTAAAAAAAAATTCATTGCCAAAACGTTTTTTTTATCGAAAAGTTCATTTTCGATGGCTTCCCTTATCGACAAGTCCATTGACATTTCTTATGGAATATATCATTTAAAACATATTATCTTAAAGAAAACTTAATGAACAGCAAAGCGGTTCGGAAAATTTTCATTAACATTGTCCCCTTTCTATGGAAAATTCCCATTAAAAGAGACTTTTCTAATCATTTACAATGGCTTCTCTGTGAGAAAATTTCATATCAAAGATCCAGTCAAGGACTGTCCATAGACAATGAGAAAAGCTTATTCTTCAAGTAATATAGTCCTCTTTAGATACATAATTTTTTGAGGGGTTTCTATAAAAAGATCTTTAAATAGGCCTTGCCATAGGTGAAGGTTTTCAAAAAGTCTTCTTTCAAGTTAGGATAAATTTCAATTGGCCGTGAAATGGAAAACTACCTTTAAAGGATTCCGTAATTAGGAAGCTCCTAAGAAAATCTGTTAGAGACGAAAAATAATTGATTTCCTATACAAAAAAGTAATTTCAAGTGTAAGTCTTTATAAGTTTTTCTGTGACAAAACTTTTCCAATTTTTACATAAGTAACATTTTAATAGAAAGAACATAGCCTGCGAGGTCGTCTACCCGAAGAGTACATTTCAGAAGTTTTTCTTTGAGAATGGATTTTTACATTATATAGAATACCTTTCGACAGATCCAGACCTTTCAAAGTGGTTTTTTTTTGTAGAAAGTCGACATTTCAGAGGCCTCTGGATAAAATAATGGGTTTTCTAAAGAAGGCATTCTCTAAAAATATACATTTTTGTACCCTCAGCCATATGGCTAGAGAGGCTATATATCATTCGATACGGCCAAAACGTGTCTCATCGAAATAACGGTTTTAGACCTATGTCTATTTGGACCAAATTCGTTTCAGGGCATTTGATGTAGCGATGTCCGTCCGTCTGGTTGGCTCTCGGAGGGAGTATCTGATTTGATCCAAACTTGGTACATAGTAATATTAATTTCAAACTAAGATCGAGTTCGGAGATAGGCAATATCGGTCCACTCCTTCTGGTACCTCACCAACAAAATGTTAACATTTTCAAAGAAAATAATTTCCAGCACAGAAAGAGAAAGGATATTCCTATTCCGCTCCAACTTTGCAAATCCAAATATTTGCATCAGTGCTAGGTCATGTGCGTAAATGGAAAATATCGGTCCACTCCGTCCAGTACCTCCCCCACAAAGGGCCAAAATTTAGAATAATTTTAACTCTTATAAAGTGATGTAAGTGTGCAATTGTCTTCAAATTACACAAAACACCATATTTTTATTAACCTAGGGTCTTGTGTGAAGATGGAATATATCGGTGCACTCCTTCTGGTACCTCCCGCACAAACTGCCAAAATTTTGAATCTTCATGAAGCTCATAAAACATGGTTTCATCCAGACTTGGCACATCTCAATATTTCCATCAACACAAGATCTGTTTTAAAGATGGTACAGATCGGAACATTCCTTCTGGTACCTCCCCCACATAGGGTCAAAGTTTTAAATAACAAAACGCTGAAAGAAAGCGAAATAAGCATCCAAATCTTCAAATTTCACACATCCATATATATTTGCTAATGTTGTGAAAATAATATATATCTGTGAACCCCTTCTGGTACCTCACCCACAAAGGCTCACAACTTTCAATACTTTATCTGTCATAACTTGCGAAACAAGTCGGCGATTCTTTAAAACTTGCTATATCTAAATATTTATCTGAACCAGAAATCTGATAGGAATATGTAATTCAAATTATGACTTTGTATAAAAATGGATATAAATGTTCGATTTCCTTCAAATTTTGCGCCGCTCCATAGAGACACATATTTCATTTTCAACTGAACTAAAAAATCACTTGCAATTCATTTTAATTTTTCTGGAACATTTTTGTTTATATTTTGATTTATTAGTTTCCCTTTTTGCAATACAAATTCTTGATACAAATTCTTACTAATTATAATAATCCAAATTGGCAATAACTTCTATATATATATTCACATTATGTATCACATATAGTCTCCAGTTAGTGCCGCTACAGCTATTAAAAACATACTAAATGCAACAAAAAATGTGGGAAGTTCTGCGGCCAGTAGCAACAACAGCAGCGGCGGCGGCAGCGGTGGTGGCAATTCAGCAGCGGGAAATGCAAATACCAACAGCGGTTTACAATCAACATCATCATCGTCTTCATCATCATCATCACCGCCATCGGCAACGGCTTCATTATCCTCATCGTCATCATCCACATCCTCATCATCCGCTTCCTCAGCCACAGCGGCAGCTTCATCGTCCAATAGTTCATCCAACAATGGTTCTGTAACCCAATCAATAGTTAGCGGCATAAGTATATCACTGGGTATTGGTAATGCTTCCTCGTCGGCAAATAATAATGGCAAAACAGGTGGTGGTGCGGGTGTCTCACACCGAAACAATGGCAATGGAGCTGCAACATCGGCTACACCCGTATCGGCAGCAACAGCTGTTTCTCAAACAACCGCAAAGTCCTCTACAGCACCACCACCCACCCAACAAAATAACCAGCAGCTGCAGCAACAGCAACAACAAAATGGCCATGACAATGGAAGCTGTGGCAACAATGATCTAACTCCCACCAATGGCCAAGCTAACGTCTCATTAAACACCACACAAACATTGCAACAAATCACTGGCAGTCCCGGTAGAGCTAGAGATCGTAATGTCTTTCATTCGCCAAATTCATCTACGGCTGCAGTGCAATTACCATTACTACGAGGTTGATTACAAAACTATTTGAACAATTAGTCATGTTGGTTGTTTCGTTTTCGTTTTTTATTGTTTTCATTATTGTTGTGTTGTGTTTTCTCCTTATTTTAATTAAGAGTGCTGCTTTGCGTATTTTTATTCTTCCGTTTTTTCATAGCATTTTTTAATTGATTTTAATTTCGTTCGACTTGTTTGTGTGTTTCATTACTTTTTCTTTAATTTTCAAATGCCTTCTTCTCATACAGCACAGAAAGAAATACTACAACAATGGAACATACACAATGTTGTTGCTTTTTGAATACATAGTTAAAATACATAGTGTCTTAGAATTTGCATACGCGAAAATATCATTGTTTCTGGACGAAGATGTGAACCATTTCATACTCCTATGACCCCTTTCAGAACAGATTTAAAATGTCTCACATTTCGCAAATCTCAAACTCGAATTGGAAAAAACCCCTTCTTTCTTAAGAAAAATTTTGTAGCTGCATTTTGAGTTTTTCAAATATACGGCTTAGACCTAGACCATATGCATTTTGTTTTATCTGCATAAATTCGTCAACCTGGTTTATTCAAGGTAGAACTTGAACAGAACATATAAAAACATATAAAAACATATAAAAACACATAAAAATTTAATTTTCGTCTCGTTGCTCAGCGTCCCATTCTTTTTCCTGCGATTTTTTGTTAGAATATGTCCGAATATAATTTCATTCCTTTCCCCTTGTTTTCTGTACAAAGGAGTAGAACCTTTTAAAATTTTGTTTCCAGAAAATATTTTTTTTAAAATCCACAATTTTAGCTCTTTTAATTCATTATAGGAAATCTTCAGAAATCATGAGAAAAAAATGAAAAAGTTATTCTTTAAAAGCTCAATTTCTTTTAGATCTTAAGACCTTTTGACATTTTGTTCTCAGAAAATATTCTCTTGAAATCCACAATTTTAGCTCCATTTGTTCCTTGCAGGAAAATCTTCAGACATTGAGGAAGAATTATGAAAAGGCTATTCTTTAAAAATCAAAGTTATATTAGATCTTAAGACTCCATTCTTTTGGAATTCACAAAATTAACTTTGTTGATCAGTTAAAGAAATTATTCAGGAATTAAGGAATTAAGCTCCATTGGACCCCGAAAATAATCCCTGATATTAGTACTGGAGGTCCTTGGAAAGATCTTGTTGGTCCCCAAAAATGAGGGGGATTGTAAGACCGATACTTCTATAAAAAATGTTCTTTGAAAATCCAAAATTTATATTTTGTGGTAACAGCCAATGATTGCCACAAAAACAATTTAAGGTCGGAAAATCACTCAAAAAATATTTTCTTTAAATGCACGATTTTAGGTCTCAGAGTTGCCCAAATTGTTATACCCTCCACCTTCAAACGTATATTAAGGGTATTGTAAAAACCCTTAATATTTGTCGTAGACCCCATAAAGTATATATATTCATGATCAGCATAAAATTCTAAGTCGATTAAACGATGTCTGCCTGTCCGTCTGTCTGTTGAAATCAAGATACAGCCCACATTATTTGACGTAGAGCTTCAAATTTTAGCAGAACTATTTGTATTTTGTCTAAGATGGTTGGTATTGAAAATGAAGTATATCGATCCACGTTTTCGTATAGCCGCCATATAACGTTACCTCCTGATAATCGGTTTCTTGATGATTTTCGCCACATTTTCCCCACGAATTTGTCTAAAAATTGGTATTTGTAGATCATAATGGATTCTAGCTCCGGTGGTGAAACATTGTATGTATAGGTCCACGATTTTGTCTAGCCCCCCTATATAACGGTACCTCCCAATATTCGATATTTTGATGATTTTCACCACATTTTTCCACGAATCTGTCTAAAAATTGGTATTTGTAGTTCATAATGGATTCTAGCTCCGATGGTGAAAAATTTTATACATAAGTCACCGATTTTATAAAGCCCCCCTATATAACGGTACCTCCTGATATTCGGCATCTTGATGATTTTCACCACATTTTTGTACGATTTTTTCCTAAAATTTGCTATTAATGGATTCTAGCTCCGGTGGCAAGGCTTTGTATGTTAGGTCCCCGTTTGCCTTTAGCGCACATATAACGATATCCACCGACATTCGGTATCTTGATATCCTAGTCACATTTAACCACGAAATTTTTTCAATTGTGATATTTGAGAAGATTTGGTAGATGACAATATTAGAAGCATTAAATTGCCTGTATAGGTTCCCGTTTTGGTATGGCCCCCATATAACGGCCTCACCCACTTTATGGTGTTTTGAAAAAATTGAACAGGATTATCCAAACGATCTTACTGGTATTTCTAGTTTAAAGTGGAAAACGTTTGAATTCAGATACTTTTTTTCTTTACCAAATGGTGGAGTGTTTTAAAATTTCGGACGGGCCGAATTTAATTTTTTTTACTTGTTTAATTTTACGATTTATTATATTTTAAAAGATGCGATATTCGCTAAAATATTCATGATAATGTTCTACTTGCCAATCGCTGCAGAGTCCCTCAATGCATATTACAAATCTCTCAAAAAATATAAGTCATAAAAAGATAAATCTACGTTTTTTATACTCCAATAGTCTTATAGAAATAGTATTTTGAGAATTCATGACTTTGATTCTGTTGATTTCTCAATATTTTTTAAACGCCGTAGTCCGTCGTCTTTTCTCACCCAGTCCCCGAAAAAATATTATAACTCTTGTGATATTTTTTCAAAAAGTTCGAGCTTAGCACTAAATGCCATCAAAAAAAAAAAATCTTGAGAGTGTTTTCCTTGAGAATCTCAATTCACCCTGGATTGACTGAAAATTAACTGTTTTAGCATTAAAATTCAGTTAAGGTGACTCTTTCTTGGAAAATATTCCTTAATAATTACATTTTTAGTCAATTCCACAAACAAAAAAATACTTCACAATTAATCATAAAAAGGTCCCCGATATAAATTTTATAGTATTGAAAGCCATCAACAAAGTTTCCAAGCATTTTCTTGACATAGAATTTTAAACACACAAATATAACTGTCAACTTATTTTTAATCTTGGACTCAATTCTTCCATAGATTATTTTCATTCATAAAAAAATATTCCCATACAACATTGCACTGGATGTTTACACTTCATTCGTTGGTTTTATCAAAGAAAACTTGTTTCGTTTGTTCTCCTCATTAGACATTCAACACTAAATAATAATATTTGCCTATTTTAATTAACACATATTAAATACTTTTAAAGAAAAACACACACAGCAATGCTTTGCCAACGAAATTCTCTAGAGATAGTTAGGTATTAAACATAATTAGGAAATTTATAATATAATTAATAGTTAGCAATTGTGTGGCAGATATGTTGTGCTATTTTAATTAAGCCTTTAATACAAACATAGATAATATAAATTCAAAATAGATTATTAACAAATAATGCTGCCTGTAACTACATTATTAACAAAACATTGGATTATTCATCATTTATTCATTATAAATATTTTGTTTATGGGCATATACGGGCATATGAACTACCAAAATACTTGGAGATCTAATAACAACAGCAATTGAAGATTCATGAAATACTGACTTCCTTATAGCTTTGTCAATTAAGAGAAACTTATATCATTAGATTTCCCCAACTTTGCCGCCTCTCCCCCTCCCGTTGTTGTTTCTTCGTGTTCCATTTGTAAAAAAAAACAGCTATTTCAACTCATCGTCATCATCGATAATGATCATGCCCATGATGATGGTGATGATGTTGATTATATTATTGTTTACAAACTTCTGTTGTTTAGACAGACATTGCAATTGTGTTTATTTTGATATTTACTATATCAACCGTAAAATTGATAAAGTGCCAAGAATTAAAAGTAAAAAAAAAATCGAATCGAAATAAATAAATTGCATTGCATTGCAAAAAAAAAAAACACTAAAAATGTTGAGATACAGTGACGAAAGCAATGCATACATACAGTTCTACATAATTTGATGAAAAGATGATTAATTTGAAAGGAAAAGGCAGATGGGGTGACCCTTTCCCCATCTTAGTTTACATTTCAAAAAAGGGAGGATAGCGATGTGAGCCATCGGAAATTTTAAATATTCAAAAAATACACTGATATTGTTCTTATAGTATTTGGAAATTTCAGGAAATATCTATTTATGCCACCAGTCACAATTACAGAACCCATGAGCCCACATAATAAATTGCTTAAAAAAAATTCTAAAAAAATAATTTTTAAAATTTTGATAAAAAAGAAATATGTTTTAGTTATCAAAGTCCCCAAAATAGATTCTTTGAAGAATTCATGATTGTGGGTATGAAAGTACACAAAAAAAAAATCTGGAAAATCCAATCTCCAATTATATTAAATTCAAGATTAATGATTAACAAATATTTTTTTAAAAAATCCACTATTATATTACAAAAAAAAAAAAAAATATTTTTTAGAAATCCACGATTATTTTTCAAGAACATTGTAAAAAACACGATTATACATCAAAAAATATATTGTGGCTCAAAAACCCATGATTACACGTCGACAATGTTAACTATCTTCGTTTTATTATTAAAAAGTTTATAAATCCCAAAGTCTCTCGGAATTATTATTTTTAGAATACACGAGTCAAAATCTAATAGTCTCAAAATATTTTTTTTAGAACCACAATTATTGGTCTCAATGTCATTCAAAAATAGTTTTTTTTTTTTTTAAAAAGTGGAATCTAGGTCTCAATGCCATTTAGGTTTTAGGTTTCAAAGTGCCTCAAAGAAAATCTTATATGTCTCACAGCCCCTACCAAACAGTTCTAAAATAATGACCATTGTAGGCCTTTATGCCCCTAAGATTTGTTTTAAATCAAGAATATAGGTCCATAAAGAAATATTTTGGGAATCTATAGTCAGGTGTCTCAAATCCCCCAACAAATATTCTTAAAGCTCCTCATAAAATATTCTTTTAAAATTCCATTTTATAAGTCTCCAAGTCCCTCAGGGGTTTTCAATGTGACTCGAATGCCTCAAAGCTCCCTACAATACAACCTTAAAACAATCACCATTATAGGCCTTAAAGGCCGTCAGATTTTTTTAAATCAATAATATAGGCGCATCATGAAATATATTGGAGATCCATGGTCAGATTTCTCAAATTCCCCAAAATTGTTCTAAAATCTCCTCACAAATGGTGTTCTTAAAATTCCATTTTTTAAGCCTCAAAGTCCCTCAAATATGTTCTTTTAAAAAATCCATGAAATAAAAGATCTGAAAGTCTCTCGAAAATATATTTTTTTTGAATATTTACGGTCTCAAAGTCCCAAAAATATTTTTTATTAATAACCCCACGTTTGTGCGTCAATTTGCACAAAAAATATAAGTAAATTGCTACGATTTTAGGAAATTTTTTCAAAGACATTTTATTTTTTAAATCCTTGATCAAAAGTCTCAAAAAATCATTCAATTCGATTAGATGCCCAAGAGTTCCTCAAAAATATTTTTTAACCCCATGATTTAAATCTCATAGTCTCTTAAGGAAATTTTGAAAAAAATCTATGAGCAAAGGTCTCTATTTCCCCAAAGCATATTCACAAATTTCCTCACAAATGATTCCCAAAAACATCCCAAAGTTCCACAAAAATATTCTTTTGAAAATTCGCGATTAAAGGTCTGGAGGTCTCCTACCATGCATCCCTAAAAATGTACTCACATAGACCTTTATGTCCCTCAGAAAATTCTTTAAAGAATCATGATTTTAAGACAAAGAATCCTTTAAAAACCTTATTTTGAAAATCCCCGATTAAAGGTCTGAAAGTCTCCCACTAAACATCCCTTAAAATGTAATTACATAGACCTTCAGAAAATTCTTAGAAAATCACGATTTTAGGTCAAAGAATCCTTAAACAACTTTTTATAACCTCCACCATACTATGGAGGGTATATTAACTTTGTCATTCCATTTGTAACTCCTCGAAATACTCATATCAGACCCAACAAAGTATATATATTCTTGATCAGCGTAAAATTCTAAGTCGATTTAGCGATGTCCGTCTGTCTGTCTGTCTGTCCGTCTGTCTGTCTGTCTGTCTGTCTGTCTGTCTGTCCGTCTGTCTGTCTGTTGTAATCACGCTATCTTTCGAGTGAATTGAGATAGATGGCTAAAATTTTGCACACATGTTTCTTTTTCCAGTAGGCAGGTTAAGTTCGTAAATGGGCCATGTAGGTCCACGTTTTCATATAGCCCCCATATAACGGTACCTCCCTATATTCGGTATTTTGATGATTTTAGCGACATTATTCACGGGAATTGTTTCAAATCTGGCATTTGAAGTTCAAAATGGATACTACACCATAAGACGGAAAATTGTCTGTGCAGGTCCACGTCTTCGTATAGCCCCCATATAACGGTACCTCCCGATATTCGGTATTTTGATGATTTTAGCGACATTATTCACGGGAATTGTTTCAAATTTGGTATTTGAAGTTCAAAATGGATACTACACCCTAAGACAGGAAATTTTCTGTGCAGGTCCACGTCTTCATGTAGCCCCCATATAACGGTACCTCCCTATATTCGGTATTTTGATGATTTTAGCAACATTATTCACCGGAATTGTTTCAAAATTGGTATTTGAAGTTCGTTATGGGAACTACAGTCTGTGACAGAAAATTGTCTGTGCGGGTCCAGGTCTTCGTATAGGCCCCATATATCAGTACCTCCCTATATTCGGTATTTTGACGATTTTAGGTACAATACCCACCGAAATTGTTTGAGATGTGGTATTTGAAGTTCGTAATGGATGCTACAGCCTGTTACAAAAAATTGTCTATGCTGGTCCAGGTCTTCGCACAGCTCCGATATAACGGCACCTCCTTATATACGATATTTTGATGATTTTAGCTACATTATTCACTGTTTATTTCAAGTTTCGAATTTGAATATGGTAATGGCTTATGACAAACAATGCCTATGTATGTCCACGTCGTATAGACCCCAATATAACGGCTATATTCGGTATTTTTAAAATTTTAAAATTTTTTAAGGATTTTATTTTTTAAAAATTTCCAAATTCGTTGCAAATGGTGGAGGGTATTAAAAGTTCGGCCCGGTCGGACTTACTGCTTTTTAACTTGTTTTAATCTACGATTCTAGGCCACATAAAATTCAGAAAAATGCGTGCAATATTGACTGGGGCTGCCATTCATTTTTTTTTACATTTTCCCGCCTTAACGGGCCATGAGAAGGTGTTTTTTTCTTTCAAAACTTGAGAATATCAAATAAATTAATTTATATTTATAATTTAAGATTTATGATTTCTTTTTAATTTCATTCAATTTTGGGTTCCAATAACTTCTTTGAAATATAATTTTTTCATTTACTTTTTATATATTTTTATTTCACATTTTTTCATATTATAATATTTTTTGTTCCCTCTGCCCACAGAAACTCCTGCCAATGAACGCGAGGAATTATTCATACAGAAACTAAGACAATGTTGTACACTGTTCGATTTTTCCGAACCGTTAAGCGACCTAAAATGGAAGGAGGTTAAACGGACGGCTTTGCATGAAATGGTTGAGTATTTGTCCAACCAAAATAATGTCATTACCGAAGCAATTTATCCGGAAGCAATAAATATGGTAAGACCACTTGCCATAGAAAATTGAGAATAATTTCGATACGCATTTGTATTTTTTTCAGTTTGCTGTAAATCTCTTTCGCACATTACCGCCTTCTTCGAATCCAAATGGTGCCGAATTTGATCCCGAGGAAGATGAGCCAACATTGGAGTCATCATGGCCTCATTTACAATTTGTTTACGAGCTATTTTTGCGTTTCCTAGAATCGCCTGATTTTCAACCCAACATCGCCAGACGTTATATTGACCATCAGTTTGTGTTGCAATTGTTGGATTTGTTCGATTCGGAGGATCCGAGAGAACGTGATTTCCTAAAGACTGTTTTACATCGTATTTATGGCAAATTTTTGGGTTTGAGGGCATTTATACGCAAACAAATCAATAATGTGTTTTACAGGTAAAAATCGCTTAATAATTTAAATAATATCCAATCTCAAACTCGTTTTGTATTTCAGATTCATCTACGAAACTGAACATCACAATGGCATTGCTGAACTTTTGGAAATTTTGGGCAGTATAATCAATGGTTTTGCTTTGCCTCTGAAAGAGGAACACAAACAGTTTTTGCTCAAAGTTCTGTTGCCATTGCACAAGGCAAAAAGTCTATCGGTTTATCATCCCCAGCTGACCTATTGTGTGGTACAGTTTTTGGAAAAAGACCCCAGCCTGGCAGAACCAGTCATTAAGTAGGAAAACTTCAGAACACATTTATATAAATTTTAAATTAACAATCAATTTTCGATATTTGTTTTAGGAGCCTTTTAAAATTCTGGCCCAAAACCCACAGCCCCAAGGAGGTAATGTTCTTAAATGAACTGGAAGAATTGCTCGATGTCATTGAGCCGGCCGAGTTTCAAAAAGTCATGGTTCCATTATTCCGACAAATTGCCAAATGCGTTTCATCGCCCCACTTCCAGGTGGCCGAGCGGGCGCTCTACTATTGGAACAACGAGTATATCATGTCCCTAATATCGGACAATTCTCAAGTCATTTTACCCATAATGTTTCCTGCCTTGAATCGTAATTCGAAAACGCATTGGAATAAGACCATCCATGGCCTAATTTATAATGCCCTGAAATTGTTTATGGAAATGAATCAACGTTTGTTTGATGAGTGCAGTAAAAATTATCGCCAAGAAAAGCAATTGTAAGTAATCAAATTGAATAGTTTCCCCTCCTCGAATTGTTAAAATGTTTTTGTTTTCCAGGGAACGTGAAAAAATGTCTCAACGCGAAGGCCTTTGGCAACAGGTTGAATCGATGGCCAAAAGCAACCCAGAATGGCATAAACTATGCGGTCAAATGGACAATTTAAGTATTTCAAGTAGTCAAAATGATTACGATGATGATAATGATAACTTAGATCTTACCTACAAATTGGATTATGATGACCGACAACAGCAACAACAACAGCAGCAGCAACAACAACAGTCGCAACAAATGCAAAACCATAGTATAGCACAGGAAAATCGTGAGGTATGTTAAAAATGTTTACAATATAGAACTTGGCAATATATAAATATATATCATATCCAAAATCAATTCCGATCAATAACTAACCATTATTAATTAGTATTATGTTGTGTTGGTAAAGTAGAAAACAAAAATATTCAAGTATTGAAAATTAAGTTACTGCTAAACAAATTAAGGAAATGTTTCTTCATTCCATTCCTTGGATTTTTTAAACGGACTTTAAAGGGATGAGTCTTTGACTTTCTGAAGCGTCTATTGAGGAAGTAGGCGAGGGTTTTTAAAGGGTCAATCCGAGAAAAAAAAACGTGGAATTTTTAAGATATCTTTTAAGGAAGAAGTCTTGGATTATTTAAGATGTCTATTGAAGAGGAAGACGCGGATTTTTGAGGAGGAAATCGTGGATTTTTAAGATGTCTGTTGAGGAGGAAGTCGTAGATTTTTAAGATATCTATTGAAGAGGAAGTCGGGCATTTATTTAATGTCTACCTACGACCTCGATTTTTAAGATGTCTATTGAGGAGGAAGTCGTCGATTTCTAAGATGTCTCTTGAGGAGGAAGTCGTGGAACTTTGAGATATCTATTGAAGAGGAAGTCGTGAATTGATTTAATGTCTAATGAGGAGGAGTTCGTCGATTTTTAAGATGTCTATTGAGGATGAAGTCGAAGAGAATTTTTATTATTCTATTAATTAAAAAGTGTTGTGTATTTTCAATGGACTGTCCAATGAAGAATCCGTGTATCAAACAAGGGGAGTCTAAAAACGAAGTCGTTTATCCTTCAAGGGGAGTTTAAGGGGGAAGTCGTGTATTCTTTTAAGTTAAGGAAAATAAATCGTATATGAAAGAAGTCGTGTATGCTATAATGGAGTGTCTATGGGGAAAGTCGAGATTCCTTTGAGGACTGTGAGTAATTAATTTTAGTAATTTTTTAGGTAGCTTCTATTCGAGAAAGACGTTGTAAATTTTAAAGGCGTCTAAAGTTGTTGTGGATTTTAAAGGATAAGTCGTGTTTTTTGGGAGAGGTTGTGTATTCGTTTAAGGGTGTCTAAGGAAAAAGTTGTGTAGATTTATTAGACAGAGTAATATGCTGTCTATAAAGCCGAGACTATGTTGTCTAAATACCCTCAGACATACAGGGTGAGATAAAAAAAACCTGCAGCAAAGTCGAAAGCCATAACCTTTACATTTTTTTCTTTTAAATTTTATTGAATGAAAGCAAAAATGTCGGAAATAACATTAAATTTTAGAATAAGTTTAGATTTGTTCGATTTGTACACCTTTGGCACGAATTATGGCCTTCAAACGGGCAATGAAACCGTCACACGCTGCACGAATGTTGCTCTGCAGTATTTTGACCCATTTTGCTTGAGGTGATCGATACTTTGGTATTTTTCATTGACCTCTTTGGCAAGTAAACACGAGCATTTCGTTTGTTTACAAACTGCTGGACAACTAATGTTTTCTCAACGGACAGAACCAAATTCGACAGTTCACCTCTTTCGGCCAAGCGAAGCATTTCTTTAGTTCTCTTGAGTCTATTTTCTTTCTGTTGCGGTTGGGGTATAAGTTCTTGCACTTTTTGGCATTTCAATGGCTTTAGCCCGAGATCAATTTTCAGTATTTGCCGAATGGAATATTGCGATATGTTCAGCTCACGATCAATTTTTCGTGCTGCGGACTGCGACGCGAGTTTCGATCAAGTCGCTTCTTTACTTTTCGAACCATTTCTGCTGATGTTGCTGTTTTCTTCCGTCCACTTTCTTGACGTCGGGCTACGCTACCAGTATCACCAGGTAACAAGTGATGGTACGAGACACAAGATTTTTGTCACATTTAAATGCTAGGGTGTTCTAACGATAGCCACTTGTGGTTTTTCAGCCAAATAAAAAGAAATCACACTATCACGCTTGAATTCCATCACGAATATCTTTTTTTCTGGAAAATTCTCACCAAAATGCTTTTGTACGCTTGGAATAATTTTAACAGCTGTCGGACGAGTGGCTTAGAAATGACAGCAGTCTGAAGTTGGTTGCAGTTTTTTCATCTCACACTGCCGACAAAACCGACTGATATCTTTTTTTACTTGTTTTGAAGATGTTTAAGTGGGATATCTAAAAATGTTTTGCAGGGGAAATTCGCGAACTTTAAAGTGGATTTTGGATGAGAAAAACCGAGGATTGTCTTATAAAAATTCTATAGAAATACTGAGCTTTTACCTTCTTTAAATGGTTTTCAAAGTCAGAATATCATCTTAATAAAACCGAAATAGTTAAAAAAATACTTTAAATAAACTTCAACAAATCCTCCTTTTTAAAATTCATAAAAAATCCACCAATGTTTATTTTTGATATGACCTTTGGCCTATACAAAACCTCTCTAAACTTTATTACAATTTTCGTAGGGAGCTTCTTTTAAAAGCCAAACATAAAAAAAACATAACCTCACTTCAATACTTGAATATTTTTGTGTAGCTATCCTTTTTATATTGTAGCTAACTTACTAAATTCTTTCCATTTATATTTTTTGTGTATTGTATTGTAGTTTTTTTTTTCAAAAATAATCTCTACTTTTTTCCTAATCTGTGACTAACTTCTTGAGTTTTTCTCTTTGTTTTTAGCGTTACGTAGCTTTATTAGAGTAAAAAGAAACAAACAAAAAAATATTTCTTTAAATGTTGTGTCTTGCCTTGTCATAAAATACAATGTAGAACATCTTCTTCTTCTTTTTGTAACAAATATTGCTAATATTAACAAAAGGCGCTTTGTACTGCTACTATATCTATATATTTAAAAATGTAAACTTGTGGTATTACTCTATATACATATATACAAACATATAACTCCCCAAAACCCCTCCTTTGTTTTGTGTTTGAAAAATGTATGTATTTATGTTAATTTATAAAAAAAAAACACTAATTTTGTTTGTGTATTGTGCTACTTGGTGTGAACAACAACAAAAACACATTTCAATTCTCAGAAATCGCCACGTAATTTGGATAAACCATTGCTAAGACGAAAATCTGATTTGCCAGCTGATAGCGGCATTGTCCATGCTCTATTTGAGCACAAGAGGCCAGATGAATATTTGAAAACTCCGCCAGATGCAAATGCGTGTTAAATGCCAGCACACACAGCTTGGCAAAAGAGAAACAAAAAAACATTTTTTTGAAACGTTAAAGACGGACGGCTGCTCTAGTGAAACATGAAACCTATTCCAATTTTATTACACCAAAAGACATCTTCTGTTTTCTTAAAACAGCAGCAGAACGCAGGCGTTAGAGACAAACAATACGTTGCATATTAAGCCAAAATCAATAACATTCAACAGTAAAACAAAAAAGAAAAACAAACAATGATTAAACTTTATTTTTTTTCTTCTATATAAGCAATGCACTTATAACACACCAACCACACACATACACCGCCCATCTCCCTTACACACAAAGAATACAATACAAATTCCATATATTATTTTCAATTTATATCAATATAACAAATTAAAGAATATATAAATATTTTTTTTTTAAAACAACAATGGAAACAAAATATTTTATTTTTAATACAACCAAAAAAAATGAATTACATATTCAATTAAATACATAGGTTATATTGTATTTAAAAAAAATCCAATTGGTCATATTTTGGGTTATGGACAACAGAACTTGCAGAAATTCTAGACGGGAGTTTTTAAAAATATACCCACTTAAGGTTGAAGGTGATTTTTTGATCGAAACATTTCTTTTTTAATTGGATTTATATATTTCCATCATCATTTATTTGAAAGTAAATCTGTTTACATAGATCAGTGTCACGGAAATCAACTAGTTTCAATGGCGTTGCCAACTGCTAAGTTTACCGTTTGTAACAGTCAAATCTATTCGTCATTTTGAGAGCAGTACTCACTATCAAACAAGTAGGAGACACATATTCATTGGGGGAATCAGCTTTAGTACAATGGCGTTGCCAACTGATAAGAGCACATATCACAGGAGACAAATGCATTTATCAACTCAAGTGGTGTACACACCATCGATCAAGTTGGGCATTCAACAATTCTTAAGTTTTTTTGGCATTCTAAAGAAGAAATAAAGCTATATTTTTTAAGAACAAAAATAATGGGTTTTGACCATAATAAATTATACATTATGAAATTGTATTTGCCGATTTTTTTTTTAAATTTATATTTGTCCTAGAAGCATGATTTAAAATGTTATTAATTTTTGCTCTACATTTTTTTCTAATAATGCATGTTAAATAATTGTGTATTTTTGTGGACATTTTTTTCCGTTTTAATTAAAAAACAAATGGATATGCAAACATTTCTGTCAGCCGCCATTCCAGCTACGCGGCTGTGACCACCAACAACACAAAGAAAACTACAAATTTCAAAACACAATTACAATTGAATGATAATATTTAAACAAAAAAAATCTTCTCTTTTTCTTTTTATTTTGCAGTGAAACAAATATTATAGGAGTTACATACAATATTTTATTAACTTTAACACATTATTAAGGAGAGTTTTATTATTAGCTATGAAAAAAGAAATGGTTAATTTATTTGTTACAACATGTAAACTCTATATAAATATTAAATAATAACTATACAGTATAATAATAACTATCACAAACACACACACTGGAACACAGACACACACATATATGAATATATATATTTAAATATATGATGTGTAGTATGTATGCATCGTGCAAAACTATAAACAAACCGACAACAACAACAACAATGTGTATATGCTGCATAATAATAATAATAATAATAGATAACAATAATACAATATATATTAATTATTAAGCTAAAAGCAAAAGAAACCTAAAAACTGATGGTAAAGAATAAACATAAGAAACAATACAACAAACAAACAAACATACATATACAAAACCAGAACACAAAATAAACTATATTATAATAATAATTATTTCTTAAGAAAAGATTAATTGAAATCATAAAAAAAGAAAATATACACACACAAAAATACGTGTCAACACTCTGTTGTAAATGCTTTTTTATAAAAACAAATAAAATGTATTAATGAAAACAAAACAAAAAAAATCACAAATACTCTATATATACATATATGTATTATTGACGAAAATAAACGGTACTTGTATATTTATAAAAAAACTTATATTATCCTAACATCATTTTGAATGTTGTGGGTCATCATGGCATAATAAGTTGAAAAAAATCTAAGACAGCGCGTTCTTTTGCAAGAAAAGCTACAAGGTCCTGTTTTTAAAAATTTTAATAAAAAGTAACTTTTTTCACAAAATACGAAGTTTACAAGAATAAAAATATTGTATCGTGGCGCTGCCAACTGCCAAAATAACAAAACACAACTATACTTCAACTAAAGTAGAGTACAGAAAATCGATCAGCTTGACAACTGATTTTCTTATAGAAGAATATAGGTAGATGCATCAACGCTTGGGAACATTGATATGTCAACATTTTTAAAATGTTTTTTTTTTTCGAAAATAAGTAATTTTTTGTATTTTTTCTTATACGACGCCAATCGGAGGTTGTTAGATATGAGAATTTCAACAACTCTTACAAATTTCAATAATTTTTCATTAAAAATTTTTAGTTTCAAAATTAGTTTGACAGTTCATTGTTCCAGCAGCTGTAAACATTTTTCCATTTACTGCAGTTCTGGAACAGACCATTTTACAGCACGCGTGTTTTCCAACGTCAAATTCTTTGTTATAGAAAAATTATACGTGGTTAAAAATTTGTATGTAAACGTACGTTTACCCACAAAATTAAGGTTTTTCATGGCTCTACCTCGTCAACCCTACTTTAAAAGTGTCAAGAACATGGAATGGTAGAGGCTAGACACATTGCTTTATGGAAAAAAGTTTATGTGAGAAATATATAGAGACGCTGCTAACATCCGAAACATGATAGCATAATAACAACACAATTACAGAGCAGAACTTTGAAAAAAAAAAAACTGTTAAAATTCACTTAACATAGGTAAGTCTGTTTGTATATTTTGAAACTGGTTTTAATTTTGCATTAAGATATCCCAAATACTGAATGCTGTCCAAAACAAACATAAAATTACTTTGTCATGTGAACCTACCATCAATTGATTTGTCGCTCGTTTAAAGTGAATAACAGACCTTTCAATGGACGAAATGCGTTTCTAATGCCCTGTACAGCAAATTTTTATCGATCTTCTAGAACCCTACTGAATAATTATTTTTTGATTTTCACGTTTCTCACGCATCGCTTCGTTCACTAGCCTTCTTTATAACTGTGACGGCGTTTTCTTAAAATTTAAATGGCTTTGTAATCCGTGTGTACTCACGACTGGTCAGAACCACATTAAAAACAAAAAATATAAATAATAAATATTGCCATATGAACACGTTAAAAAAAGTTAACGGCGTCAAAATGACTACCTAAAGCCGGCCTCGAGTTGAAGGAACTTACTCCCCGGTTCATTTAATGAATGTAGCCAGCGGTTCGATTTCCTCATGTCTCATTCGTAAACAACAGAGGTCCCTCGGGGATTTTGCTTTCTCGTTCTTTTTTATCGGGCATTTCATTTTGATTTCTTATTTGTTCCGTTGGGGACGTCCCACGTTTCCCAGGCGCTCATTCGATTTGCTCTTCAAAGTCCATTCAATTTGCGGTTTAATTATGCTTAGCATAAATGAATTAACATGTAGAGTTTGTCTGCATGAACAGCAGGTGCTAATCAATGTCTTCGATGAGCTAGAAGACTTGGAAACTAGTCTTAGCTCGTTGCTTGAAAAATGTGGTGGCATACAGGTGGGTTGTTGTCATTTCAGCTTGTGGAGGAATGTGAGGCGACTACAACATATTTCCCATTTTAGGTTGAAAACGATGATATATTTCCGAAATATCTCTGTGAAGAATGTACCCGAGAACTTTTAATTTCGGCTAAATTTCGAGATAAATGTGCCAAATCAAAGGAAGTCTATGAAGGACTTTTGAAGGAGGGTAACGTTAATAATAACAATGAAGACGATTTAGAAGAAAATGAAAGCTGCAAGGAACAGAATATGGCCTATTCCACAGAGGAGCCGAAGGAAAACAATTTTGAAATGACCGAGGCTGACCATGAGGAAACCAATGGCGATTTGTCAACCTTGATTAATCCAGACAACTTGGAGGAGCCCATTATTGAGGAAGAAGTTGTGGATGTTGAACAATTCACACATCAATCCGAGGAAATTATACAGGAAGTAGAAGAACATAATGATGAAGTTGTTAATACCTTTGAAAATCCCCATGATATGGTGATAGAAGAAAATACCCCTAGCATTAGTTATGAGCCAAATACGAATGATTTCGAAGTTCACATAGACCTCTCAAATAGCGCATTCATTAAGTCAATGCCCATCAGAGTGAAAAAGCAAAAATCCTATACATGTGATATTTGTGGAGCGGCATTTGTTCAGTCGATTAATCTGCGTAAGCATCTACAAAAAACACATGCGCTCACACAATGTTATGCGTGTACGATATGTGATCATTGGTTCTCATCGGAAATGGGATTATTGCAACATGCCAAAGATTGTAAGGAGCCGTGTTCCGATGAAGAGCTAAGCAGTGAGGAAAAGGGGAGAAAAGTACAAAAATCGAATCTGAGCAATGAGCATATAGAAAACGACAGAAGATGTGTTTATTGTGAGCGAGTGTTTCAAACCCCTTTTGCTCTGCGAATGCATTTGCGAACACACACTGGCGAGAGGCCCTTTCAATGTCAGTATTGTGATAAATCATTCAAAACCCAGTCGTCACTGAATTCCCATGTTAAAAGGTAAAAGATTTTGGGATTTGAATTATTTCAAGCATACACTAATGAGATATATTCACAGACACATAGGCCAAGCAGATTTTGTGTGTTCGATTTGTGGCAAAGCATTTTATGAACGGGGCAATCTAGATGTCCACATGCTGACACATACCGGAGAGAGGCCTCACTCTTGTACTGTGTGCCAGAAAAAGTTTACGCGGGTATTTCTGCTGGAATTGCACATGAGAACACATACCGGCGAAAAGCCATATCCTTGTAGTTTTTGCGACAAAAGTTTTCGTCAAAGATCCGACTGGAAAAACCATCTAACCACCCACACTGGAGCAAAGAAACACAAATGCCAGTTTTGTCCGAAGAGTTATATGAAAAGAGCATCTCTTGAGCAGCATATGCGAACGCATTCGATACTGCAAATTGATGCGGATAATTTAATTGAGCAGTCTGCTGGGGTAGCTGGTCTCTCTGGCGACATGGACGTTTTCGGCGATTTTATAGAAAATGAAGAAGATTTTCAAACAAACGAAGTGACATAATAAAGGCTTTATTCCGTATTATCTGCAAAGTATTTGTCAATTCTTTGGCGTAAATCAGTTTTCTCATTGTCATCACAAAATTCAGCAGCTATGGCATTTATGCACAAGCCATGAATATTGTTTCGATTCAGTGAAAATACCTTAGAAGCTATGGCCAATTCTTGACTAAGCGTGCTATCAAATACCCCACAATCGTCAGTACAAATAACGCTGCGTATGCCATTATCATGGAGTCGTTTAAAATGATGCATATCATAGTCCTTTACTGTTCCACACTTAACGTTGCTGGTCAGGCAACATTCTATGGTAATATTTTGTTCTTTACATTGCTGCATTTGTTTGAGGGTTAGAAATGTGCCATGGCCACATCTATCGAATTGAAAATCCAACATCTCCTGGGCTTCATCTTCATTGTCAATTTCAGCACAATGTAAGGCTAGGTGTAAATCCGCCTTTTTGGCCTTTTCCAATGATGGGAGGAAATCTTTAAAGTGGCCCTTAGCCGGGTTACCACTCAGATCCATTCCCCTAACAATGGTGGGATATTGACTCTTCATTTCAATGGCCAAATTTACAATTTCTTCGGCCGCATCTAGACCTTGGGAGCGGTCAATGGAGATTAATAGTTTTACAATTATCCCGTCATAAGCTTCTCTGGATGCTTGTATTGCCTTCAAAATAGTTTCCAAATACTCTCTGCGTGTCATGTGCTCATTGTTTTTGGGAGTTGTTCTCAGTTCCAAGTAGATAACATTATCGCGGGCAAAGTCTCGTATGACCATTTGCGTGGCTAATTGAAGACCTTTTCTGCTGGATGTTAGCTCATGCATAAATGCAAATTTTTGAAAACATTTCGATAGCTTATCAGCGTCCATTTCTTCTGGAAATGTTGTAAATTCTTGAATGCGTTTTAAAAAATCCGAACTGTTTTCTCCATACAGCTGTAGTCCTAGTTCACGAATTGAATCCATTTTCAATGAGCCATTTAAATGAGCATGAAGCTCAATTTTGGGCATGTTTTCAAAAAATGAAGGTTGCATCTTGAATAAGGTATAGTTTATGCTGATTTCTTTATTTTTCCAGAATATATCAGTCAAAGTTGGTCTTCTAAATTATCTCCAATGAGATCCCCTCATCCCAGGCGCCAAACAACTAATCCAGGGATTTATAGACTGAAAAGCGGTTAGGGATTTATAAATCGATTTCCGTTCGTATGCTAGCTATTTTACAAGAACGTGAAGACAACGTGAATTTTAACAAATTAGGACAAATATCATATTCATCTTTATTGTCTTATTGCTTTAGACAATGCGATGTACTCCGTCATTGCAAATTAAATCCATAAGTTGTAGAATTTAGTGTTTTTACAACCAAATTGTTGAATGGGACTATGTGAGCTAGTTCTTTTAGTCAGTCTTTCTCTATGCGATATTCCATGGAAACCAATGAACTAGTTGCAATTTTTGCAATGTAAATGAAATGAAACCACAAAACCATTCGAAATTGAAAGTAACTATTTTAATGAATATGCAGGATTGCAATGGAGAAAAAAGGGCCACTCCCGCCTTTATCCCACAACTTATTAAAAAAAGTTTTGTTGTCCGAAAGACATAACCACGTAACGTAATATAGCATGGCTTAATATGCTATCTTACGAAACGTTGTTCACTAACACGCACAAAGAGCGATCTGACGTTTCTCTCTTTCCAAATGCCGCATTCATTTGTTTACTTTCGCACAAAATTTATTAAAATCAGAAATTTAATGATTTCTCCATAAAAGAGGACGAAAACATCCAACAAAATGACTTCTATTATTAAATTACACACCGTTTCGGGGGCCATGGACGAGACGCCCCCATGTTATATCCTGCAAATTGATGAAGTCAAAATCATGCTCGATTGTGGCTGGGATGAAAAGTTTGATGCAAATTTTATCAAGGAAGTAAAGAGGTAGGATCAGCATATGGATGTATTTCATTAACCATTAACAATTGACCTGTCTCTCTTCCAGACATGTACATAGTATTGATGCAGTACTGCTCTCCCATCCGGATGTGTACCACCTGGGTGCCTTGCCATATTTGGTGGGAAAATTGGGTCTGAATTGTCCGATTTATGCTACCATACCCGTACATAAAATGGGACAAATGTTTATGTATGATCTGTACATGTCCCACTTCAACATGTATGATTTCGATTTGTTCTCGCTGGACGATGTGGATGCAGCATTTGATAAAATTATTCAATTGAAATATAACCAAACGGTGTCGCTGAAAGGCAAAGCCTATGGAATTGCAATTACCCCTTTGCCTGCTGGTCACATGATTGGTGGTACCATATGGAAGATCCTCAAGGTGGGCGAAGAGGATATTGTCTATGCCACGGATTTCAATCACAAAAAAGAACGCCATCTCAATGGCTGTGAATTGGAGAGGCTGCAAAGACCTTCATTGCTGATAACTGATGCCTTTAATGCGCTGTATCAACAGGCACGGCGCAGGGCAAGAGATGAAAAACTTATGACCAATATTTTACAGACTTTGCGGGGAAATGGAAATGTCCTAATTGCTGTTGATACGGCGGGTAGGGTATTGGAATTGGCTCACATGTTGGATCAGTTGTGGAAAAATAAAGAATCTGGCCTTATGGCCTATACCCTGGCCTTGTTGAATAATTTCTCTTATAATGTTATTGAATTCGCCAAATCCCAGATAGAATGGATGAGTGATAAATTGATGAAGACATTTGAGGGGGCTCGCAATAATCCCTTTCAATTTAAACACATGCAGCTGTGTCATAGTTTGGCGGAGCTAGCATTACTGCCCGGACCAAAGGTTGTGCTGGCCAGTGAACCGGATATGGAAAGTGGTTTCACAAGGGAGCTGTTTGTACAATGGGCTGGGAATCCCAATAACAGCATTATTTTTACCTCACGGTAAGTGGACATGAGAGCATCTATATTTTTTCGTTTCTTTTGATGTTTTATGTTTCAGAACCTCTCTGGGAACCCTGGCCATGGATTTGGTAGACAATCACACTCCAGGCCGTAAAATAGAACTGGACATTAGAAGACGCGTCGAATTGGAGGGTGCCGAACTTGAAGAGTATTTGCGCATTCAAGGAGAAAAAGTCAATCGTTTGATAGTCAAACAAGATGTCGATGAGGAGAGCAGCTCCGATTCAGATGATGACATCGAAATGAGCATTATAACGGGGAAACACGATATAGTGATAAGGCCGGAGGGTAAACAACACACAGGATTCTTTAAGTCCAACAAGAGGCATCATGTCATGTTTCCCTTCCACGAAGAGAAAATCAAATGTGATGAGTATGGAGAAATTATCAATTTGGAGGATTATCGTATTGCCGATATGGCATACGATGTCAATATGGAGGAGTCGAATAAGGAAAATGTTAAAAAAGAAGATGTGAAGGGAGAAAAATCCACAACAGATGATGATGTCCAGTTGCTAGAAAAACCCACCAAGTGTATTGTGCAACGCAAAACCATAGAGATTAATGCCCAAATACAACGCATCGATTTTGAGGGGAGATCGGATGGAGAATCTATGCTAAAAATTCTCTCACAATTACGGCCCAGACGTGTCATTGTGGTGCATGGCGTGGAGGAGGCCACAATGGCCGTGGCCAGGCATTGTGAACAAAACATTGGCGCCCGGGTGTTTGCACCACACAAGGGGGAGGTAAGTGCAATAATTCAATTCCATACTCCTTTCCAAAAATCCACTCTTTACAGACTGTGGATGTCACAACGGAGACCCACATTTATCAAGTCCGCCTAACCGAGGGCCTTGTGGCCCAATTGCAATTCCAAAAAGGCAAAGATGCCGAAGTGGCATGGATTGATGCCCGCATTGGTATGCGTACCCAAGCCATTGATGCGGCTGCCACCAATCAAAACAGCGAAGCCGATAATGATGTCACCGAAACGACGACAGAGGAGAGAACCCTCACACTGGAATCATTGGAAACGGATGAAATACCTGTACACAATTCCGTCTTAATTAATGAATTGAAATTGTCCGATTTCAAACAGATCCTTATGCGTAACAATATCAATTCGGAATTTTCCGGTGGTGTGCTGTGGTGCTGCAACGGTTCGTTGGCCTTGCGTCGCATTGATACGGGTAAAGTGACAATGGAGGGTTGTCTATCGGAGGAATATTATAAGATACGTGAGCTGTTGTACGAACAATATGCTATTGTTTAAGGAAATATATTTTAATGGGAAAAGTCTTTGTTCTAAGAAGAAATGAAAAAAGATTTTATTTTCGATGGGAAGAAGAACACAACTTGGGTAAATTAAGTTAAAAGAATGAAAATAATGTCTGGTAAATAATTTTTCAATGGCAAATAGTCTAAAAAATAAAGCATATTTTAAGGCTGGTGTCCTAAGTCTAGCAGAGACGCAAACAATTTAGGGTGGTTCACATCATACACATGCAGATTATATAGGGTTTACACAAAACAATTTTTTTTTGGAAAATGCAACCATGAGTTATCTAATACAAACATACAGAGTGATATAAAAAACTGCAACAAAGTCAAATGCCATAATTTTTACATTTTTTTTAAATTTTATTGAACGAAAGTAAATAATGTCGGAAATAGCATAAAATTTTAGAATAAGTTTAGATTTGTTCGAATTGGTCACCTTTGGCACGAATTATGACCAATACAGCCGTCACACGCTGCCCGAATGTTGCTCTGAGGTATTTTGGCCCATTCCCGGCGAAGCGCTTGCTTTCCAAAATACTCCAGACACAATAGTCCAACGGATTGGCAACCGGAGATCTTGGTGGCCATTGTGCGCGGAAAATGAAGCGAGTAACCTCATTTTCGATGTTGCTGAGTCCTGTGGGAATGTCCAAGGTCTGCGGCCAAAATGTTTGCGTGCCAAAGGCTTTAATACACCCTCCAGAATATTTTCGAGATAATATTCGGCATTTATTCTGATTCCACGGTCGATTAATACGGGCGGAGAGCGACCATCGGTTCTTATGGCGTTATGGCCCACACCATCACCATGGCCGACGCTTGAGTTCTGGTGGCCAACCGAAGGTGCACATTTTCAGGTGACCTCTTTGGCAAATAAACACGATCATTTGTTTATTTACAAACTGCTGAACAGCGGATGTTTTCTCATCGGAGAAAACCAAATTCGTCAGATCCCACTTTCGGCCAAGCGAAGCAAGTCCGAAGCAAGTGTTGCGGTGTAAGTTCTTGCACTTTTTGCCATCACGCGAGTTTCGATCAAGTAGCTTATTTACTTTTCGAACCATTTCTGCTGATGTTGCTGTTTTCTTCCGTCCATTTCCGTCCTTGAAGTCGGGCTTCGCTACCAGTATCGCCAGGTAACGAGTTATGGTACGAGACACAACAATTTTTTCACATTTAACTGCTGGAGTGGTCTAACGATAGCCACTTGTGGTTTTCCAGCCAAATATAAGGAAATCACACTATCAATATAATGAGCTGACACTGGAATAATTGTAACAGTTGTCGAACGAGTGGTTTAGAAATGACACCAATCGGAGGTTGTTATTATATGCATATTTTAATTTTTTTTTACAAGTTTGAATGATTTTTCATACAAAATTTTTAATTCCAAAATTTATTTGAGAGTTAATTTTCCCAGCAGCTGTGTCGATGAGACTACCTGCATTCTTCTACCATGAAATTAGTTGCCAAATTGTCAATGATCAAACAATAAGCAAAACGTAAATAAATGTTGGTATTAAGTCTAATTGGTTTAACACCTTATTGTCCCGCCATTGCCATAATGTATATTCATAAGTCCAATGCTTTTTCACAAAACAAGAGATAGAAACCTTTTTTGAATAAAGTTGCATTTGACAATAAAAATTGCAGAAAATGTAAATATATATGGAATGAGGTTACCTTGACTTAGTTGAATTTTACCATGTTTGCGATACTTCAAAATCCACATATTTGGCTATCGCAAGCTGGCAATCATGCAAATAATTCTTGCTTGAGAACATTTTCCTAACAAAAATTTTAAATAGCGTCAGTGGCAGTCATATTTGTTTGATTAAAATTATTAAACACTTGTTCATAAATGAGGCCATTAACAATTTTGTGATATTTTGTTCCAAAAAATGTCAAATCACATGTGAACCCTGTTATTTGTTTCTCCATATATTCTTCAACTCTCTGTCAACAAACGCAACGTTGAATGTGAACCCCCTCTAAATGTGAACATATTAATCAGCTGTTTTGTCTTTTGTGTTTTAAAAGAGAAACAAATAGGAAAAAATCAGGATATTTCTAAAGTTTATATTGTATTTTCACCACAAAATTTGAAATTTAGATACAAAATTTTATATTAATTGTAATTTATTGATTATTTCAATTCTTTTCCATAACAAATCACCGAGATCGCTGACTAAAAATGCGTTTTCCCCAAACCATTGGCGTTGACAACACTCGACAATTCAATTAGAATTTTTTTTCTTTTGTGTAAAGTGGATTTATTTGGAGAAGAATTA
Organism: Musca domestica; assembly: GCF_030504385.1. Classification (NCBI taxonomy): domain Eukaryota; kingdom Metazoa; phylum Arthropoda; class Insecta; order Diptera; family Muscidae; genus Musca; species Musca domestica. The sequence continues at coordinate 13,433,132 of NW_026712155.1, forward strand.
CAAAGATTTTTCAACGAAATTAATTACATTTTGTGGATAAAAATGTGTTCGCAAATAAAATAACAACTACGGTTTAGCGTGCAAGCCGAAAATTGTTCTTTGGAATCGGCCAAAACGTCGAGAAATTAACGAAAATGATTTGTGGGATCGTAATTGAACGCAATTGAAACGAGAAAAACAGCAGCAAGAAAAAGAGAAGAATAGAAACAAAAAAGGCAAAAGCAACGATACGACGAGAAAAACAATTTGATTTCACGATATTTTTTCTACTAGAAACAAGAAAAAAAAAGAAAAACAAAATTAAGTGTGTGTAAAGAAAGGAAAAGCAATTCATTACAACATATTGGCATTGTCCTCCTCCTTCTTCCGAAAAAAAACGCTCAACACCCAGAGGGAATTAGTTGATCAAGTAAGTTTAAAAGTTTAACAAAACGAAATCATAAGGAATAAAACAACAACAAAAATGTCAATACAAGACGACAGAAAAAACCTCAGTTTCACCACCCACCTTTTGTTGTTATGTTTTCGATAAACACAAATGGATGTTTGGCCCCCCCCCACCTTGTCACCCTGTTATGGTCACATTTTTTCTCCACTCTCGTCGTTTGTCTATAATACACAATAGAGCCCCAATAGCCAAAACGCCCAGCCAGCCAGCAGCAGTGTGATGTAGATTAAAAACAAAAACAAAAAAGCAAAGCAATACAAATATGAATGAAAATAAGTGTTGGTTCTTAAATATGAGAGCTAAACTAGCAGTGTGAAGCTTGCGACTTGACATCGTGATTCCGGACATGTAGCGAATTTTGCTTTTGCTAGAATTTCTTCCAGTTCCCTGTACCCCATGAACGATATTTCAAGGTCTGGGTTGAATGTGCTCACCACAATAATGTGTTCATGCCAATGTGCAATTTCATTTTACATAGTGACCTTTAATTGTCCCCCATGTGTTGTACAACGGGGCCAACAAGTATACAAAGGTCCTTTTTTTTTAAAAGGAAATATTTTTAGAAATGCCAGTAGATAGCTTGTTTTATTTAAAGGTTCAGGAAAGTGGACTTGATTTTAAGGTAATCATTGAAAAACGCACCTAGGAAAGCTCTCCTTTTCGGTAAAAATGCAAATCCTAAAGTTAATGGCATTATTTTTTTTGGCAATTTCAAGGTATCCTAATTAAGCTAAGGGAGGATTCTTACAGTTTTCTCCATTTCCTTTTTCAAGTTCATACCAGCGATGACCTGTGATTTTATTTTTTGGTGTTTCAACATTCAAAATTCAAAGTACAATTCGCCCCACCGAAGTATATCTGATATTAGTTTTGTAAAACATTCAATCTATTAGGGGAATTCCCCTGATAATAATCCATACAATTTCGTAATTGTGCCCCATGGTGACAATAGCCTGGGCAGTATCGAATAAGTGTTGTACGGCGAGGAAATGTAATTTTTGCAAATTAAGAAAATAATTTGGTTTTCGAACTATCAACAGAAATTAGAGAAAATACGAAGAGCTTCATGGTCAAATCTTTGGTTCGAGAATTGGACGAGAAGGAATCGCAAACACGTGGGTCCCAATTTTTTTTTACTAAAAAAAAAAATCGTGAAACCCCTCGGATCCCTCCAAAATTTTTCTCTCCACGTGGATTTTCCCCGGTTTTTCGCCAGACTCTTGGGTCTTTCAATTTTTTTCTAGAGCGAAAAATTCGCCAATCATGAAACTTTCCAAACTTCTGGGGTTTTTCTCTTTCTCTATTAGAAAACTTCAAGTAGGAATCTTTTTTCTCGGAAGGTCTTCTGAGGAATAATATCTTTTGTTCGTAGTAGAATTCCAAATGGCCTTTTACCTCCCCAAGGTTTTTCGCCAGACTCTTGGGTCGTTGAAGTTTTTTCTAGAGCAAAAAATTTGCCAGATCCGAAAGAAGTCTCGTCGAGATTTTTCATATAGAAAAAAATCGCCAGACCCTTGGCTCTAGTCGATGTTTTTTCTATAGAAAAAAATTCGCCAGACCCTTGGGTCTCGTCGAGGTTTTTTCTATGGAAAAAAATCGTCAGGCCCTTGGGTCTGGTCAAGATTTTTCTATAGAAAAAAATTCGTCAGAATCTTGGGTCTAATTTTTTCTATAGAAAAAAATTCGCCAGACCCTTGGGTCTCGTCGAGGTTTTTTCTATAGAAAAAATTCGCCAGACCCTTGGGTCTCGTCGAGGTTTTTTCTATAGAAAAAAATTCGCCAGACCCTTGGGTCTCGTCGAGGTTTTTTCTATAGAAAAAAATTCGCCAGACCCTTGGGTCTCGTCGAGGTTTTTTCTATAGAAAAAAATTCGCCAGACCCTTGGGTCTCGTCGAGGTTTTTTCTATAGAAAAAAATTCGCCAGACCCTTGGGTCTCGTCGAGGTTTTTTCTATAGAAAAAAATTCGCCAGACCCTTGGGTCTCGTCGAGGTTTTTTTCTATAGAAAAAAAAAAAAATTCGTCAGACCCTTGGCTCTAGTCGAGATTGTTTCCTATAGAAAAAAATTCGCCAGACCCTTGGCTCTAGTCGAGGTTTTTTCTATAGAAAAAAATTCGCCAGACCCTTGGCTCTAGTCGATGTTTTTTTCTATAGAAAAAAATTCGCCAGACCCTTGGCTCTAGTCGATGTTTTTTTCTATAGAAAAAAATTCGTCAGACCCTTGGCTCTAGTCGATGTTTTTTTCTATAGAAAAAAATTCGTCAGATCCTTCGCTCTAGTCGAGGTTTTTTTTTATAGAAAAAAATCGTCAGACCCTTGGCTCTAGTCGAGGTTTTTTCTATAGAAAAAAATTCGCCAGACCCCTGGGTCTCGTCGAGGTTTTTTCTATAGAAAAAAATTCGCCAGACCCCTGGGTCTCGTCGAGGTTTTTTCTATAGAAAAAAATTCGCCAGACCCCTGGGTCTCGTCGAGGTTTTTTCTATAGAAAAAAATTCACCAGACCCCTGGGTCTCGTCGAGGTTTTTTCTATAGAAAAAAATTCGCCAGACCCCTGGGTCTAGTCGAGATTTTTTTCTATGGAAAAAAATTCGCCAGACCCCTGGGTCTCGTCGAGATTTTTTTCTATGGAAAAAAATTCGCCAGACCCCTGGGTCTCGTCGAGGTTTTTTCTATAGAAAAAAATTCACCAGACCCCTGTGTCTCGTCGAGGTTTTCTCTATAGAAAAAAATTCGCCAGACCCCTGGGTCTCGTCGAGGTTTTCTTCTATAGGAAAAACCGCCAGACCCACGGTTTTTTCTTAAGAAAAAAAATTTGAAAAACCATTGGGTCTCGTCGAGGTTTTTTTTTATAGAAAAAATTTGCCAGACCCCTTGGGTATCGTCGGGATTTTTTCTATAGAAAAACATTTACCAGACCCTTGGATATCGTCTAGATTTTTTTTCCATAGAAAAACAATCACAAGACCCTTGGGTATCGTCGAGATTTTTTCTATAGAAAAACAATCACGAGACTCTTAGGGTTTCGCCGAGTTTTTTCTATAGAAAAAGAATCACGAGACCATTGGGGTCTCATCGAGGTTTTTTTCTATAGAAAAACAATCACGGGACCCTTGGGGTCTCGTCGAGGTTTTTCCTATAGAAAAACAATTGCGAGACTCCGAGTTTTTTTTCCTATAGAAAAAGAATTGCAAGACCATTTAGGCGTCCAGGTTTCTTCTATGAAAAAATTTGCAAGACCCCTGGGTCCATGTGTCTGCCACATAACAAAATTGAAATTGCTGTCGTAAAAAATAATTAAATATTCATAGACGATTAACTTTGCTAAATTGAAAATTTGTCTGCTGCATTATTTTCGCCTTGCATAATATCTAATTGAAACACACAAAAACAAATCCACGCTTAAAATTAATTGAAAAAAAAAAAAAACAACAACGACAAAACTAAAAGAAATTCACTTTGTTAGAAATACAACAACACATCTAGCCAGTCAATGCATTCGTGTGTGCAAGAACTTTTTTGTTGTTGAAAAAAAGCAAAACCGAATGCAATTTGTTTGTTGCCATTCGAAAGTGAGTCATTCCTTCACTCCAGCCAGCCCTACTCACTATTGTCGTTGATTACTATTAATTTAATGCGTACTATATTTTATTTTTCATTTTTTTTTGTCAATAATCGCGTTTTGTTTGTTTAATGTCGGTTGATATTCATTCACTGCGCCCCTTGTCACCTCCAAAATGTGGAACTTTCTTTTGGGTTTTTTTTTTCGCTCTTCTTTGTGGCCCAACAGTTTCCGTTTATGGAATTGCCATGGCATGGCTTGAGAATGAAAACAACGAAATTTGTTTTTTTTTTTGTTTATTTAAAGGTGTCCACCGGTGGTTTATAAATAATAATGCTGCCTGTCCAGATCTCCGCTTTAAAATTATTAATTAAAATAAAAAAAATATGTTTCCTTGGTCATCTGGTTTTTCCTCCACTCTTTTGCGCTGTTGCATTTTTTGTTTTGTTTATTTTGTCACAAAAATTGTTTTTTTTTTTTTTTTTTTTAAAGGCAATGTGTTATTGAACTCGAAACACAGCCTACAGTTTCACACTTGCAGCACAGACAGTAATCCTCCTCGTCGTTGCTAGTGATAATATTTGTAAATACGTAGGTAGGTATGTGTGCCATAAAATCTGTAATCATGAAGACCTCATGATAACAAAGGGAGAGGAGGGAGTGGGAGATATTTAATTAAACAAATATTTGCAGATATTGAAGATTAACTGCATTTGCATTGGCAAAAAAATGGAGACCTCTGAAAAAAATTTACAGGCCGTTGTAAATAACTATTTGTCTTTTTTATCTTCCTATTCAATTGACGGCTACAATTGTATCTTATCGTGAGGAAATTTATGGAACTATCATATTTCAATAGAGCAATGTGAGATCATTGATGGTGGGGTCACATAGATTTAAATACACAATGGATAGTAGAAAAAGGGGGATCAGGAATCAATGTTGCGATGGAAGGAATCGCAATCTTCTTCATAAAATACCAGGAAAGTCTTCTCGATCAGGGATCAAAAGACCATAAGATGGAAGGGATAACATAATAGACCATAGAAGAAAAAAAGGTCATCTCTATAGAAGATTAGAGGAACTTCTATTATATAGAAGACTTTTCAAAGCAAGCCGCAAGATGACCACAAAATGAGATAAAATGCCATAGAGGAGAAAAAAGTCTCTCTAAGATTAAAGGAACTTCTATTATATAGAAGCCGAAAGAAGATCACAAAGTTTTCACCTTAGAAGTGCTGAAGGTCTTCTCAATTGAAGGTCTTCTCATAGAAGAGCCACATGACTTCTCAGAGTATTGAAGATCTTCTCATAGAAGAGCAACATGACTCCTCAGAGAAGAGTACAAAGAGTCTGGAAGCATTATCGATAGAAATTCAGGTTGACTTCCAAATACAAGAGCTGAAAGTCTTTGTGATTGGAAACAGGAAGACCTGGACGTCTTCTCCATAGAAAACCACAAGATCTTCGCCATAGAAGACTACAAGGTCTTCTCCACAGAGGACCACAAGGTGTTCTCCATGGAAGACCACAAGGTTTTCTGAATAGAAGTCTACAAATTCTTTTCTACAGAGTGAGATAAAAAAACTGCAACAAAGTCAGACACCATAATTTTCAATTTTTTTTTAAATTTTATTGAATGAATGCAAATTTCGGAAATAGCATCAAATTTTAGAATATTTTTAGATTTGTACGAATTGGTCACCTTTGACACGAATTATGACCTTTAAATGGCCAATGAAATCGTCACACGCTGCCCGAATGTTGCTCTGCGGTATTTTGGGGATCGACACTTTGGTATTTTTTAGTGCCAACCTTGCTTTCCAAAATACTTCAGACACAACGGATTAGTATCCGGAGATTTCGGTGGCCATTGTGCGCTGGAAATGAAACGAGGAACCTCATTTTGTAACCATTCCTGGGTGGTGCGTGTTGAGTTTGATGGTGCTGAGTCCTGTTGGAAAGTCCAAAGTCTGCGGCCAAAATTTTTGCGTGGCCAAGGCTTTAGTACACCCTCCAGAATATTTTCGCTATAATATTAGACACTTATTCTGATGCCACGGTCGATTAATACGAGCGGAGAGCGACCATCGCCTATTATGGCGGCCCACACCATCACCATGGCCGTCGCTAGAGTTCTGGTGGCCATTTTCAGCTGACCTCTTTGACAAGTAAACACGATCATTTTCTTTGCTTACAATCTGCTGGACAAGGAATGTTTCCTAATCGGAGAGAGTCAAATTCGGCAGTTTACCAATTTCGGCCAAGCGAAGCAACTCTTTAGCTCTTATGAGTCTATTTTCTTTCCTTTACGGTGTAAGTTCTTGCACTTTTTGGAATTTCAATGGCTTTACCTCGAGCTCATTTTTCAATATTGCCGAATGAATTATTGCGATGTGTTCAGCTCCCGAGCCATTTTTCGGCCACAGCGACGTGGGTTTCGATCACACCATCACGCATGAATTCCATCACGAATAACTTTTTTTCTGGAAAATTCTCACCAAAATGCTTCTGTTCGCTTGTAAACAATATAATGAGCTATGACTGGAATAATTTTAACAGCTGTCGGACGAATGGGTTAGAAAAGGAAGCAGTCTGAAGTTGGATGCCGTTTTTTCATTTCACCCTATATAGCATTCGAGGTCCTTAAAACATTATTTAAAAATCCTTGTTTATATTCTTCAAAAATCCTTGTCCTGGAGGTTCTTAAAAAATGCTGTTAAAATCTATGTTTATAGCCCTGGAGGTCCTTCAAAAGATATTCTTTAAAAATCCTTGTTTTAGCATTGGTGGTCCTCAAAAAATCATTCTTTATAAAAATCAAAATATATCGCTCCACAGGTACTTCAAAAAGTTTTCTTTAAAAATTCTCGGTTATCACTATGGAGGTCCTTCAAAATATATTTTTTAAAAATTCTCGTTTATAGCACCTCGAATTCTCTTAAAAATCCACATCTATAGCTTTGGTGGATCTTTAAAAACCAATGTTCATAGCCCTGGAGGTCCTTCAAAAAATAATCTGTAATAAACCATGTTTATAGTCCCGGAGGCCCATAAAAATATTCAGTAAAAATGTATGTTTATAGCCATGGAGGTGCTTCAAAAAATATTCTTTAAGAATCCTCGTTTTAGCAATGGGGGTCCACGAAAAATAATTTAAAAAAAACAAATTTTATAGCTCTGGTGTTACTTCAAAATTTTTTCTTTAAAAAATCATCGGTTATCACTCTGGAGGTCCTTCAAAAAATATTTTTAAAAAATCCTCGTTTAAAGAACTGGTGGTCCTTGCAAAAAATATATTTTTTTAAATTCTCGATTATTGCTCTGTTGTTCCTTGTTTATAGCTCTGACTGTCCTCGAAGAAATATTCTTTGAAAAATCTCTTTGGAAGCCTAAAAAATATTATTTAAAAACCTTGTTCTTGGCCTTGAAAAAGTATGTTTTTAAAATCCACGGGGGATATCCTACCCTTGTTTTTTTTTAAATCCTCGGTTATCACTCTGGAGTTCTTTCAAAAAAACATGTTTTGAAAACCTCGTTTTTAAAAACAATTGTCGATTATTCCTTTTGTGTTTTGTTCTCGTTTATAGCTCTGTTTGTCCTTTAAGGAATAATCTTCAAAAATCCTCGTTGGAAGCCTTGTTGGTCGGCTAAAAAATATTGTTTGTAAAAATCTTGTTTGTAGCTTCAGAGGTCTTTGTCCTTCAAAAAATGTCATTTGGTGGTCCTTCAAAATAATATACTTCAAAAATCCGGCCCTTGAACATTTTCTTTAAAAAATCTAATTTTGAAGAAAATATTTAGCCATTAAATTCCACCAAATATTGTCAGAGATCCTTGACAAAATATGTTGTTAAAATCCACGTGCATATCCTTGGTGGTCCTTCAAAAAATGTCATTGATGATCCTTCAAAAATATTCTTCAAAAATCCGCCCTTAAAGATTTTCTTTTAAAAATATAATTTTGAAACTCGGTTGATCGCTGAAAAATACTTAGCCATCAAATTCCATCAAATATTGTCAGAGGTCCTTGAAGTCCTTCAAAAAATGTCATTGGAGGGCTAACTTTGAAGCTCCGTTGATCCCTGAAAAGTATTTAGCCATCAAATTCCACAAAATATTGCCAGAGGTCCTTGAAAAAATATGTTTTAAAATCCACGTGTATATCCTTGATAGTCCTTCAAAAATGTAATTTTGGTGGTCCTTCGAAAATATTCTTCAAAATCCAGCCCTTGCAATTTTCTCTGAAAATCTAATTTTGAAAGCTCTGAAAAATAATTTTCCGAAAATTTCATTTGAAATAACAATTAATTCAAAATCCTTTACCTTTCTTCTTCTCCTTCTTTGCAGACATTACAAACATTGCGTATAACTACATGGGCATACAAATGCAACTTGTAATAGGAAATTTGTTATCAAACCTCATCAGCAACAAGATCAGCAGGAGCAGCAAAAGCAACAGCCGACGGAACAACAACAGCAGCAGCACAGCATCAATCAAATCAGCTACGAGAACGACAACAAATATTCGATCCACTTTAAAAGATTTCTTTGTTTGTAGGGGACCAAAAACACACAAAACAACAACAGCAGCAAGAAAAGAAAAAAGCGGCGACGACTGCAAACAAAATACAACGATATCATCTACGTAGAGTCAAGAAGAACCTCGGCAGCAAGTAACGTCATATAGCCACAAACAAAAAAAAAAAAAATAAGGAGAAACACCAACAAATTCTGCCTGTGTAGGAGAACAAGACACGGCTGCCATTAACACTGCAGGCAGCAGGTCACAGGCCCATTCAACGATTGGAAGTTTGTATAAGATTAATTTAATGATTTTCATAGAATACAATTTTAAAACTGAATATGTTTTTTTTTTAAATTTCCCGTAGGCTCTGCAAACCTCTGCATTTTTTTGGCCATCTATAATGGAGTCTTTAAAATGTAGCCGCCTTGTGACACCACTTCTGATAGCCTGCACATGTATTTTAAGTCCATTGCTGGAAGTTGATGCCCACATTTTGGTGTATCGACGCATTACCAATCAGGTTCTTGTAAATTTCTTACAGTTGTGTTGCTAAAAATAGCGGATTTTTTTAATTAATACTTTTTTTTTAAAACCCCTTAGCTCATTGAAGAATACAATGATATGCCTGCCCAATTTGGACCCAGTCTCACATCGAGCGGCATTAAGGTGTTTGCGGTGCCAGCTGTACCCAGCGATGCCTGTGACAAGATAGCACCACCACCAACTCACAACCTTGGTTATCCCAGCAATGCAAAATATGCAGCCATTATACAAAGGTGGGTATCAATGCGTGATTTGAATACAGAATTTGCAATACTACTTGACATTAATTTTGAAATATGTTTTATTCACTTTTTTCCGTAAAATATGCCGATTGTGTTTAGTAATCAAAGGTACTCTTTGTTTTTTTGTAAAAACAAGAAGGATATTTTTTTAAATGCACTATTTTAAAGCTTATTTTTATAATTTTCTAGCATTAGATTTTCTTTTAAAATAATTGCATTTTTTCGGCATATTAACGTTTTGGACTGAAGGTATATGTCTGTTGTAAAATTGACGGACGTTTTGCACATCTTCGCCAATTCGTGTCCAATACTAATTGGTTTAAGGTGCGCAACTACATGAATTCAGCAACTGCTAGATAGAAGCGAGAAGGAGAAGAAAAGCTTTAGAAAAGTCTAGTGTAGGTGGCCTGACTAGCCAGGTAATGGCTTTGGCAAATTTCTTAGTAATGATGGGATCTATGCCTGAAAATAAAGAAATTCTGTCTCCAACCTGTCTCCAAATCGCCTATGTCTCTTATTGGATAACATGGGACAGGTGTAAAGTAGATTGATCAATCGTCTCTACCTCTTTTCTTGCCATCAGATATCTTTTTCTTTTTTCTTGAGGTCAAATATCTGATACTGCATTCAGTATTTGAAAAATCAAATTTTGAAATTTGGATGGTCTTTAAAATCCTCAAAAAATGTGGCAATTTCTTAGTGATGATGGGATCTATACCTGAAAATAAAGTATTTCTGTCTCCAGCTTGTCTCCAAATAGCCTATGTCTCTTGTTGGATAAAATGGGGCAGATACAAAGTAGATGTTCAATCGTCTCTACCTCTTTTTCTTGTTATCAGATATCTTTTTCTTTTGAGGTCAAATATCTGATACTGCAGTGACCATTCAGTATTTGAAAAATCACATTTTGAAGTTTGGATGGTCCTTAAAAGCCCTCGAACAAATACTGTTGAAAAATTCTAGTTTGTGGTACTGTTGGCCCTTGGAAAGTCGACGAAAAAATCTCTTGAAAAATATGCGAAAAAAGTGCATATTTGAGGTTCTGTGGGTCCTTGAAAAGTTCTCGAAAATATTCCTTCCTTAACAGGTTATCGGAATCAGATTTAAGACATTGTGGATCTCGAAAAGCCTCAACTAATTCTGTTAAAAATTTAACAATTTAAGGTCTTTTCATCCTTGACAAGTCCTCTTACCAATCTGTTGAGAAATCCATAATTGAGGTCACTGAAAAGTTGTTAAAAAAAATTGAAAATTTGTCGAAAAAACCATGTTTTAGGCACTCTTGGTCCTTGAAAATATTCTGCTAAAAATCCACATTTGAAGCACTTTGGGTCCTTAGAAAGTCTTTGAACAAATCATGGTGACAAATCCACGTTTGAGACACATTTGGTACTTGAAAAGCCGCCTAAAAATCAGTTGAAACATCCTCGAAGAAGTCGTTGTGTGCAGCACTGTTGGTCCTTGAAAAGTCTCGAAGTTATCCAAAATTTCTGTTGAAAATCGAATCTTAAAGCTCGGATAGTCCATGGAAAATACTATTGGAAAATTCCAGTTTGAGGTACTGTTGGACCTTGGAAAGTCGTCGAAAAAATCTGTTGAAAAATCTTCGTGGGCCTTTGAAAATTACTCCGTTCTGAGGGTCCTTGAAAAGTTCTCGAAAATATTCCTTCCTCAAAAGGTTATTGAAATTTGAGACATTGTTGGGTCTCGAAGAACCTCAACAAATTCTGTTGAAAATTTAATAATTAAGGTCTTTTCATCCTTGGCAAGTCCTCTTACCAATCTGTTGATAAATCCATATTTGAGGTACTTTAGGTCCCTGAAAAGTTGTTGAAAAATTATCGCAAAATCCATGTTTCAGGCACTCCTTGAAAAGATCCTGCTAAAAATCCACATTTGAAACACTTTGGGTCCTTGGAGAGTCCTCGAACAAATTTTTGTTAAAAAAATCCACATTTGAAGCTCTTTTGGTCTTTCGAAAATCCTTGAACAAATACTCTTGACCAATCCATGTTTAAGGTACGGTTGGTCCTTGAAAAGTCGTCAAAATATCTGTTGAAATTCTCGAAAAAAATCCATGTTTAAGATACTGTTGGTCCTAGTGCAGTTGAGGCACTGTTGGTCCTAAAAAAGATATCGAAAATATCTGCTGAAGACCCATTTTAAAGCTCGGATAGTCCATGGAAAGTCCTCTATTAAAAAATTCTTGTTTGAGGTTGAAAATTTACATTTGAGGCACTATTAAGGTTACCGTGTTTGAAGCATATAGGTCCTTGAAAAGTCCTCGGGAAAATTCTCCTAAAAATCTAGATCTATAGCCTTTGTGGTCCATGAAAAATATCCTTAACAATCCTTGTTTATAGCACTGGATGTGCTTTCTGTAAAAATCCATATCTATAGTCCCGGAAGGTCCTTTAAAAAATATTCTTTTATAATCCTCGTTTTAGCATTCGAACAATATTCTTTAAAACACCAAATTTATAGCTCTGGGGTGGTACTTCAAAAAGTTATCTTTAAAATATTCACGGTTATCCTAGTTTATAGCCCTGCTTGGGCCCACCACGATTGTTAGATCAGATGTTCTTCAGCTCCTCCAAATTAACGGCCAGATGTGCTTAGATATCATACAACCGGTTTAAAAGTGACATCTTCTGTTAGCTTCTTCGATGGGAGATTTTTGAAGCTGCTGGCATCAGTCGTTAAATCAATCGACTGGCATTCGCCTCGAGCTAATTCAACACTTCATTTCCTACTACAATATTGCTATGTCCTGCAACAGAAAAGACTTTACCATCCTGAACATAATTGTGCCAAAACTATCCTGGTTGTCTAGGCAGCCGACGTTCTTCAGCTGCTATGAATGGGAAATGAACTCCCAGAATGACATTCATACCTGACTCACATTTGCTGATTAGCTTCTTGATCTAGAAACACTCTCCTACAGCGTTGGTCATCAATCTCCCCCTCTTCTTCCTGACACGCCTGGGTGGAGGAGTTTTATCCACCATATAATGCTTTGGATGACTCCCACGATAACTCGCAAGTAGGTACTGCTTGGAAAGCATATGGTTATTTTGACGTACGGGAAGTATCTTTAGCTCTTCCTGTAGATGGTCTACTTGTGTCATTGGGAGGTACCAGTTGCAGTCCTCAGGGCGGCATTCTGGCTGGTCTGGCTGGTTCTTCTACTGCGTGGCACTTGAATTTGCAGGCCACAATGGAGTTGCATAGCTGACTAAAGAGGCCAACAAAGTCTCCTTCTCCGCACCCGAAGTGCACCTTGAGGATCTTACTCCTACTTTTCATTTTGTCACAGATAGCTGTGGCTTGAACCAGCTGCCAAATGTAACCCCTAGGATATTGATGTAATTCCTGTTCGGAATTAAATTTCCCTCCCTCTATTCGGCTGTGTAGGCGGTAAGCTCCGTGAGACCCCTAGGTGGAATTCGTGTTTGGAATTAAATTTCCCACAATCTGCACATATATTTGCAGGCCACACTCGAGTAGCATAGCTGACCACAGATGTCAACATAGTCTCCTTCTCCGCACCCGAAGTCCGCCTTTTGTCACAGATAGCTGTGGCTTGAACCAGCTGCCAAATGTAACCCCTAGGATATTGAGGTAATTCCTGTCGGAATTAAATTTCCCTCCCTCTATTCCGATGTGCAGGCGTTATGCTCGGCGAGACCCCTGGTTGTAATTCAAGTTCGGAATTAAATTTCCCATAACCTGCACATGTATTTGCAGGCCACACTCGAGTTGCATAGCTGACCACAGATGTCAACATAGCCTCCTTCTCCGCACCCGAAGTGCGCCTTGAGGATCTTACTCCTACTTTTCATTTGTCCACAGATAGCTGTGGCTTGAACAAACTGCCAAATGTGACCCCTAGGATATTGAGGTAATTCCAGTTCGGAATTTAATTTCCCTCCCTCTATTCGGCTGTGTATACGGTAAGCTGCGCGAGACCCCTAGGTGTAATTCATGTTCGGAATTAAATTCCCACAACTTGCACATTCAGCTGTGTTATCATATCCGCATACCATGTGGTAAGGAGTGTGATCGTTGATTTAGGTGCGGATATTTTCATATCTCTCGTGTGGAAGTAGGCTGCAACCTTACACATATGTCATCCACACCGACGTCATGATCGTACATTTATCCCCATACTTTACGATTTCTATGCCGTCTGGAGGGCGAGGATTTGGGAAAGGAAGTGGGTTAAACAAAATAAAATACAGAATTAAAATGCATGGCAGTCCAGTGGCTTTTTTTGTGGAAGATCTGAGGCCAAGAAGGCAGTATCTAAATTTTTAAAGACATGGGAGAACAAACTACCCATTAACTATAGGATTTCTAAAGTTCCAATTTTTTTAGACAATTTAAATGGCCTCCAATGATGCGAAAAAATTAACGTTTCAAAAATGTTATTTTTATTTAGGGCAGATAAAAGAATTAATTTTTAAAACCTCAAAGATTTTTCCAGTTTCAATCATTTTTTTGAGATATTTGAATAGATTATCTCGAATAACAAAAGTTTAATTTTTTTCAATTTTTTTGTCATTTAATTTGCCTTTATTTAAATTCTTTTTTTAACGCTTTCAAATACCTCTATTTATCTCTTAAGCTAATCCATTTTCTAAACCATCAAATTGCATCAAATATTCTTCCCTTTTATTCCTATCATTTCAGAGGCTGGTGTGGATTGTACATTCGAGTTGAAGGTACGCAATGCCCAGGCGGCACGATTCGATGCTGTGGTTATCTACAACAATAACAGTGATGATTTGGGTTTGTATTCTCGGAAACCCCTTTTAAATGAACTAAATTCTAAACAAATGTTTAATTTTCAATTTCAGAACACATGTCAGCCCAAAATTCCAGCGGTATTATGATACCATCGGTCTTTGTTGGCCATACCACGGGCATGAATCTGCGATCATTCTTTACACCGGAAATTGTTTTGGTCATAAACGATGAGCTGCCATTCAATATCAATACCCAATTGATTTTACCATTTTCCATTCTAATTGGTCTATGTTTTCTAACAATGGTAGGTCGCTGAGATTTTCCTAAATTTGAAATTTGAATAACTTCTCTAATTATTCCCATAGATATTCTACATGATCTACAGATGTATACGAGAAGAAAGAAATTTGCGTCGCTACCGCTTGCCCAAGCGCATGTTGAAAAAGCTGCCCATCATAAAGTTTACGAAAAACAGCAACATTGCCTACGACACTTGTGTGATCTGTATCGAGACATTTGCCGAGGGTGATAAATTAAGGGTCTTACCATGCAAACATCGTAAGTTTTTGAGAAGATTTTTGTTTCCAAGGAAATTAGGAATACAATTTATCGTTTCTTTCTTTCCTAACAGCCTATCACAGCAATTGCATCGATGTTTGGCTAACCGAAAACAAGCGCGAGTGCCCAATTTGCAAGCGTAAGGTTTTTACGAAAGGCGAAGCCCGATCACAACGGAATCGACAGTCTTCATTGGATAGTATAGTGGATACTGATGACGATACCGCCCCATTGTTACAACAATCGTCGCAGAGTTCATTGACAACAACAATGTCATCGAACAACTCCACACGTCATGGTACATTTCAACGGGGCTCCACACCGGGTGGTGGTGCAGCAGATGTTACATCGGATGATGAAAATAGTAAGGATTCAAGATTAAAATATAAGAGATCTTATCTAGGATTGTCGAAGTTTTTTTTTTTCATAAAAAAATCGCCGAGACCAATTGTATGTCTCCGATGTTTTTTCCATATCAAAAATTCGCCGAGGTTTTTTCCATAGAAAAAAGTTTTTTCTTTAGAAAAAAATTCATGAGACCCCTGGGTCTCTTCGAGGTTTGTCTTTAGAAAAAAATTCGCCGAGACCCTTGGGTCTCTTCGAGGTTTTGTCTTTAGAAAAAAATTCGCCGAGACCCTTGGGTCTCTTCGAGGTTTTTTTTCTATAGAAAAAAATTCGTGAGGCCCATGGGTCTATCTGAGGTTTTTTCTATAGAAAAAATTCGCCGAGACCCTCGGTCTCTCTGAGGTTTTTTCTATAGAAAAAAATTGGACGAAACCCTGGGTCTCTTCGAGGTTTTTTCTTAGAAAAAAATTCGCCGAGACCTTTGGGTCTCTTCGAGGTTTTTTCTTTAGAAAAAAATTCGCCGAGACCTTTGGGTCTCTTCGAGGTTTTTTCTTTAGAAAAAAATTCGCCGAGATCTTTGGGTCTCTTCGAGGTTTTTTCTTTAGAAAAAATTCGCCGAGACCCTTGGGTCTCTTCGAGGTTTTTTTCTATAGAAAAAAATTCGCCGAGACCCTTGGGTCTATCCGAGGGTTTTTTCTATAGAAAAAAATTCGCCGAGACCCTTGGGTCTCTTCGAGGTTTTTTTCTATAGAAAAAAATTCGCCGAGACCCTTGGGTCTCTTCGAGGTTTTTTTCTATAGAAAAAAATTCGCCGAGACCCTTGGGTCTCTTCGAGGTTTTTTTTCTATAGAAAAAAATTCGCCGAGACCCTTGGGTCTCTTCGAGGTTTTTTTCTATAGAAAAAAATTCGCCGAGACCCTTGGTCTCTCTTCGAGGTTTTTTTCTATAGAAAAAAATTCGCCGAGACCCTTGGGTCTCTCTTCGAGGTTTTTTCCATAGAAAAAAATTTGCCGCGACCCTTGGGTCTCTTCGAGGTTTTTTCCTATAGAAAAAAATTTGCCGAGACCCTTGGGTCTCTTCGACGTTTTTTTCAATAGAAAAAATTCGCCGAGACCTTTGGGTCTCTTCGAGGTTTTTTCTTCAGAAAAAAATTCGCCGAGACCTTTGGTCTCTTCGAGGTTTTTTCTTCAGAAAAAAATTCGCCGAGACCTTTGGGTCCCTTCGAGGTTTTTTCTTTAGAAAAAAATTCGCCAAGACCTTTGGGTCTCTTCGAGGTTTTTTCTTTAGAAAAAAATTCGCCGAGACCCTTGGGTCTCTTCGAGTTTTTCTTTAGAAAAAAATTCGCCGAGACCCTTGGGCTCTTCGAGGTTTTTTCTTTAGAAAAAAATTCGCCGAGGCCCTTGGGTCTCTTCGAGGTTTTTTGTAGGGAAGAAGAAAATAGGCCGAGACCCTTGGGTCTCTCCGACGTTTTTTTCCATAGAAAAAAATTCGACGACACCCTTGGGTCTCTTCGACGTTTTTTTGTCCATAGAAAAAATTCGCCGAGACCCTTGGGTTCTCTTTCGAGGTTTTTTCTGATAGAAAAAAATTCGCCGAGACCCTTGGGTCTCTTCGAGTTTTTTCTATAGAAAAAAATTCGCGAGACCCTTGGGTCTCTTCGAGGTTTTTTCTATAGAAAAAAATTCGCCGAGACCCTTGGGTCTCTTCGAGGTTTTTTCTATAGAAAAAAATTCGCCGAGACCCTTGGGTATCTTCGAGGTTTTTTCTATAGAAAAAAATTCGCCGAGACCCTGGGTCTCTTGGAGGTTTTTTCCTATAGAAAAAATTCGCCGAGACCCTTGGGTCTCTTCGACCCTATAGAAAAAAATTCGCCGAGACCCTTGGGTCTCTCGAGGTTTTTTTCTACAGAAAAAAATTCGCCGAGAGACCCTTGGGTCTCTTCGAGGTTTTTTTCTATAGAAAAAAATTCGACGAGACCCTTGGGTCTTTTCGAGGTTTTTTCCCCTTGGGTCTCTTCGACGTTTTTTCCATAGAAAGAAATTCGCCGAGACCCTGGGTCTCTTCGACGTTTTTTTCATTAGAAAAAAATTCGCCGAGACCCTTGGGTCTCTTCGACGTTTTTTCCTATAGAAAAAATTTGCCGAGGGTTTTTTCTTTAGAAAAAGCCAAATAATTTTCTGATTTATTTATCCTTCCTTTTATTTTTCCCAGTGCTATCATCAACCCCTGCTCGTCGCATAAATCCTTTGACCGTTCACCAAACCTACCACCCCACTTGGCGGCTCAACTTAACAGTGATGGCTCAGAAGTATTTGGTCCCTACCAATATTCAGGTATGTCGAATCAGTTGGATTAATTGAGTTTGAATTAATTTGAAATGTTTCCAGATGGTTTAGACGCAACCCAACCACAATTAGTGTGGCAGCACCACCCTATCATGAGGATATACTGAGTGATGTCATAGCTGGTGAGCCTACGGCCAATGCAAATGCCTCTACATGGACGGCAGTGTGGCAGCGACGCCACGCTCCCAATCGATAGCTACACATTCGTCAAATAATGTTCTAAATCCGAATTTAAGTGGTTCATTTAAGGAGGAAGACGATGATGAGCCGCCGTACAGTGTATATATGAACCGGCTAGTGTTGTGGTGACTAGCGATCCCATAGATCAGCCACAGGCCAGTGGCACTGTAGATAATAGCCAACAACCGGTTGTGGAGAATGAAACAGATTCGGTTTTTATACAAACACCTACCCAAGGTGGCATAGCTGTGGCTGCATTGCCCCGAGATAGCAATGATGAACCAGTACACACATCCCATGCCACCCGCAGTAATACGGCAAGATTTTGGTAATGGACAAAAAAAAGAAAACGATTAGATTTTTGTTTGTTGTAAAGAGGGAGGCGGAGGAGGAGTAGGGCGGAGGAGTTGGGAGCTTAAGCTAAATGTATGCAAAATTATTTAGTCATTTTTATTTTATTACTCTGTTGTTGTATTTTGCCATGGCTTCCCCTTTTGATAAGGTTTTTGTTTTTTTGTTTTCCAAGGAAACAACAATTCGTCCTTCCTCCTTTCTTAGAAACCAACTTTATTAACAAAAAACAGAAAACAGAATAAATATTGTGATTTATATAAAACCGTTGTATGGTTAAATTGAAAAGAAACAAAAGAAAAAAATAAGAATTAAATATAATATTAAAATAATTAAAAAGAAATTAGCTTACCTACCTAAAAAAAGTGTTAAGAAGAAAAAAAAAAAAAAACAATTATAAAACTAAAGCAGAACATAAAACTACATTGTAAGCCTGTCTATGATCTTTACTAAGGTTAGAATTCAAAGTAAGTGAATTAAAATTTTGTTCATTATGTAGCCATTGGAATGTGGCATTTTCCCAGATAATTTTATAG
The DNA here is from genome assembly GCF_030504385.1 of Musca domestica. Taxonomy (NCBI): domain Eukaryota; kingdom Metazoa; phylum Arthropoda; class Insecta; order Diptera; family Muscidae; genus Musca; species Musca domestica. Next base: position 13,451,515 of record NW_026712155.1, read on the forward strand.
ATTACCTTGGAAAATGTGATATTTCAAATGTCTAAATTTTAAATTTAAAATCAAAATCTTTTCCCCCCTCATATCTCAAAACTGTATTAGAGCTATTTGAATATAGTCTAGCTAGGATATCCTTTGTTCTTTTTCTATTACCAAAACAAAACAAATTTTTCCATAATTTTCTTTTTTTATTTGGAACTGTAAATGTTACTTATTTTGGAAAAAAAAACTATCCACTTGAAATAATGATAAAAAATAAGCAACAAAATACTAATATTAGTATAAATATTTTATATCTCTCTCATTGTTTTTCTTTTATTATTGTATTTTTATTTAATTTTTTTACTTTGTTGTACCATTTGTTTAGGCAAAAGTAATGACATTTTCCAAAAAAAATCTCTGCAATTTTTGTACCAAAAAAAAAAAACTTATCTAAAAGGATGCTTTTTAACAATACCACTGAGAGCATCCTTTTTTCTTTTAAAATAACCCGCAATCGAACACAATTATAATTTTAATTTGTTTTTTAATAATTTTATTATTATTATTATTTTGTCTCATCTACCCCCATGATTGGCAAACATGTATGTGTTTTAGTTTTAACCAAGTACCTTTATTATTAATTATTTATTATTATTATATTAGATAAAAAAACAACTCTTTTTTTGTATTGTTAATAAGTCCTCCTTGATATGTATATTTAAATGAAGAAAGAATTCAAAAAAATACAAATAAAACGAAAATTGAATTATATATTTGTTATTATAAAAATGAAAACGAAAACAAAAACATTTATTATTATACACAGCAAACATAACCCAATCATACCTATACATATATATAATTTCTTTTTTTTAGTTTTAATTTAAAACAAATGAAAAATCAATAAAGATTTTTAGTCATTTTTAAAAAAGACAAAAAAAACATAAAACCAAATTTGAAGGGACTTTTTATTAAATTATTAATAAAAGAGCTCCAAGGGTTTCGTTTTTGAATTTTTTTCTATGGAAAAAAAACCTCAAAGAGACCCAAGGAGGGTCTCGTTGAATTTTTTTCTATGGAAAAAACCTCAAAGAGACCCAAGGAGGGTCTCGTGAATTTTTTTCTATGGAAAAAACCTCAAAGAGACCCAAGGAGGGTCTCGTTTGAATTTTTTTCTATGGAAAAAACCTCAAAGAGACCCAAGGGTCTCAGCGAATTTTTTTTTCTATAGAAAAAACTCGGAGAGACCCAAGGGTCTCAGCGAATTTTTTTCTATAGAAAAAACCTCGGAGAGACCCAAGGGTCTCAGCGAATTTTTTTCTAAAGAAAAAACCTCGGAGAGACCCAGGGTCTCAGCGAATTTTTTTCTATAGAAAAAACTCGGAGAGACCCAAGGGTCTCAGCGAATTTTTCTATAGAAAAAACCTCGGAGAGACCCAAGGGTCTCAGCGAATTTTTTTCTATAGAAAAAACCTCGGAGAGACCCATGGGTCTCGTTTGAATTTTTTTTCTATCGAAAAAACCTCGGAGAGACCCAAGGGTCTCGTTGAATTTTTTTCTATGGAAAAACCCTCAAAGAGGCCCAAGGGTTTTGTGAAATTTTTTCTATGGAAAAAACCTCGAAGAGACCAAGGGTTTCGTTTGAATTTTTTCTATGAAAAAAAACCTCAAAGAGACCCAAGGTCTCGTTTGGATTTTTTCTATGAAAAAAACCTTGAAGAGACCCAAGGGGGGTCTCGTTGAATTTTTTCTATGGAAAAAACCTCAAAGAGACCAAGGGGGGTCTCGTTGAATTTTTTTCTATGGAAAAAACCTCAAAGAGACCCAAGGGGGGTCTCGTTTGAATTTTTTTCTATGGAAAAAACCTCAAAGAGACCCAAGGGGGGTCTCGTTTGATTTTTTTCTATCGAAAAAACTTCAAGGAGTCCCAAGGGTCTCGTTTGAATTTTTTTCTATCGAAAAAACCTCGGAGAGACCCAAGAGTCTCGTTTGAATTTTTTCTATCGAAAAAACTCGGAGAGACCCTGTTATATTGAATTCGTTATGAACTGAAAAAACTGAAATACATATTTGACAACAAACATATTGATATCAAAGCCTATAAGATTATTATAATATTGGACAAGTGTTTTATGCTAAAGTACATATTTGATTCAATTCTCAACACTCTACCTGAATTAATATTTCTTACATTATAATTACAAAACAATACAAGTTGGAACTAAGAATGCCAAAACTCCTTTAAATATTCCAACTTCTGTGGAGTTACGCCTGGTAAAAACGTCAGCAACCATTTCTTTTGTTGAAAGATACTTCAAAGATATTTCATTGTTGTCAATTTCTGTTTGATAAATTGGCTTTAATATCCACATGCTTTGTCCTTGACGAATACTTGTATTTGTAGCCACTTGTATAGCTCCTTTGGTATCACATACAAAACCATGTTGACATTGTTGTTGGGATTGAGTTCTTTTTCTAGTCGTTCAACCAAACAGACTCCTGTATAGCTGCAGTTATTGCCATGAACTCAGCTTCCGTGGAAGATAGTGCCACCGTTTTTTGTCTTTTTGTGGACCAGGATATTGCTGC